>NC_045437.1:85120923-85271540 GCF_002776525.5 Piliocolobus tephrosceles | reverse complement strand
TGGCCTCATAAAATGAGTTAGGGAGGATTCCCTCTTTTTCTATTGATTGGAATAGTTTCAGAAGGAATGGTACCAGCTCCTCCTTGTACCTCTGGTAGAATTCAGCTGTGAATCCATCTGGTCCTGGGCTTTTTTTGGTGGGCAGGCTATTAATTGTTGCCTCAATTTCAGAGGCTGCTATTGGTCTATTCAGGAATTCAACTTCTTCCTGGTTTAGTCTTGGAAGAGTGTACGCGTCCAGGAAATTATCCATTTCTTCTAGATTTTCTAGTTGATTTGAGTAGACGTGTTTATAGTATTCTCTGATGGTAGTTTGTATTTCTGTGGGGTCGGTGGTGATATCCCCTTTATCATTTTTTTTTTTTTTTTTTGAGACAGAGTCTCGCTCTGTCGCCCAGGCTGGAGTGCAGTGGCGCGATCTCGGCTCACTGCAAGCTCCGCCTCCCGGGTTCACGCCATTCTCCTGCCTCAGCCTCCCGAGTAGCTGGGACTACAGGCGACCGCCACCTCGCCCGGCTAGTTTTTCCTATTTTTTAGTAGAGACGGGGTTTCACCGTGTTAGCCAGGATGGTTTCGATCTCCTGACCTCGTGATCCGCCCTTCTCGGCCTCCCAAAGTGCTGGGATTACAGGCTTGAGCCACCGCGCCCGGCCCCCTTTATCATTTTTTATTGCGTCTATTTGATTCCTCTCTCTTTTCTTCTTTATTAATCTTGCTAGCGGTCTGTCAATTTTGTTGATCTTTTCAAAAAACCAACTCCTGGATTCATTGATTTTTTGGAGGGTTTTTTGTGTCTCTATCTCCTTCAGTTCTGCTCTGATCTTAGTTATTTCTTGCCTTCTGCTAGCTTTTGAATGCGTTTGCTCTTGCCTCTCTAGTTCTTTTAATTGTGATGTTAGAGTGTCAATTTTAGATCTTTCCTGCTTTCTCTTGTGGGCACTTAGTGCTATAAATTTCCCTCTACATACTGCTTTAAATGTGTCCCAGAGATTCTGGTATGTTGTATCTTTGTTCTCATTGGATTCAAAGAACATCTTTATTTCTGCTTTCATTTCGTTATGTACCCAGTAGTCATTCAGGAGCAGGTTGTTCAGTTTCCATGTAGTTGAGCGGTTTTGATTGAATTTCTTAGTCCTGAGTTCTAGTTTGATTGCACTGTGGTCAGAGAGACAGTTTGTTATAATTTCTGTTCTTTTACATTTGCTGAGGAGTGCTTTACTTCCAATTATGTGGTCAATTTTGGAATAAGTGTGATGTGGTGCTGAGAAGAATGTATATTCTGTTGACTTGGGGTGGAGAGTTCTATAGATGTCTATTAGGTCCGCTTGGTGCAGAGATGAGTTCAATTCCTGGATATCCTTGTTAACTTTCTGTCTCGTTGATCTGTCTAATGTTGACAGTGGAGTGTTGAAGTCTCCCATTATTATTGTATGGGAGTCTAAGTCTCTTTGTAAGTCTCTAAGGACTTGCTTTATGAATCTGGGTGCTCCTGTATTAGGTGCATATATATTTAGGATAGTTAGCTCTTCCTGTTGGATTGATCCCTTTACCATTATGTAATGGCCTTCTTTGTCTCTTTTGATCTTTGATGGTTTAAAGTCTGTTTTATCAGAGACTAGGATTGCAACCCCTGCTTTTTTTTGTTCTCCATTTGCTTGGTAGATCTTCCTCCATCCTTTTATTTTGAGCCTATGTATGTCTCTGCATGTGAGATGGGTCTCCTGAAGACAGCAGACTGATGGGTCTTGACTCTTTATCCAGTTTGCCAGTCTGTGTCTTTTAATTGGAGCATTTAGTCCATTTACATTTAAGGTTAATATTGTTATGTGTGATCTTGATCCTGCCATTATGATATTAACTGGTTATTTTGCTCATTAGTTGATGCAGTTTCTTCCTAGGCTCGATGGTCTTTACATTTTGGCATGTTTTTGCAGTGGCTGGTACCGGTTGTTCCTTTCCATGTTTAGGGCTTCCTTCAGGGTCTCTTGTAAGGCAGGCCTGGTGGTGACAAAATCTCTAAGCATTTGCTTATCTGTAAAGAATTTTATTTCTCCTCCACTTATGAAACTTAGTTTGGCTGGATATGAAATTCTGGGTTTAAAATTCTTTTCTTTGAGAACGTTGAATATTGGCCCCCACTCTCTTCTGGCTTGTAGAGTTTCTGCCGAGAGATCTGCTGTCAGTCTGATGGGCTTCCCTTTGTGGGTAACCCGACCTTTCTCTCTGGCTGCCCTTAAGATTTTTTCCTTCATTTCAACTTTGGTGAATCTGGCAATTATGTGTCTTGGAGTTGCTCTTCTGGAGGAGTATCTTTGTGGCGTTCTCTGTATTTCCTGAATTTGAATGTTGGCCTGCCCTGCTAGGTTGGGGAAGTTCTCCTGGATGATATCCTGTAGAGTGTTTTCCAATTTGGTTCCATTTTCCCCCTCACTTTCAGGCACCCCAATCAGACGTAGATTTGGTCTTTTGACATAATCCCATACTTCTTGCAGGCTTTGTTCATTTCTTTTTCTTCTTTTTTCTTTTGGTTTCTCTTCTCGCTTCATTTCATTCATTTGATCCTCAATCGCTGATACTCTTTCTTCCAATTGATCGAGTCGGTTACTGAAGCTTGTGCATTTGTCACGTATTTCTCGTGTCATGGTTTTCATCTCTGTCATTTCGTTTATGACCTTCTCTGCCTTAATTAGTCTAGCTGTCAATTCTTCCACTTTTTTTTCAAGATTTTTAGTTTCTTTGCGCTGGGTACGTAATTCCTCCTTTAGCTCTGAGAGGTTTGATGGACTGAAGCCTTCTTCTCTCATCTCATCAAAATCATTCTCTGACCAGCTTTGATCCGTTGCTGGTGATGGGCTGTGCTCCTTTGCAGGAGGAGATGCGCTCTTATTTTTTGAATTTCCAGCTTTTCTGCCCTGCTTTTTCCCCATCTTTGTGGTTTTATCTGTCACTGGTCTTTGATGATGGTGACGTACTGATGGGGTTTTGATATAGGTGTCCTTCCTGTTTGATAGGTTTCCTTCTGACTGTCAGGACCCTCAGCTATAGGTCTGTTGGAGATTGCTTGAGGTCCACTCCAGACCCTGTTTGCCTGGGTATCAGCAGCAGAGGTTGCAGAAGATAGAATATTGCTGAACAGCGAGTGCACCTGTCTGATTCTTGCTTTGGAAGCTTCCTCTCAGGGGTGTACTCCACCCTGTGAGGTGTGGGGTGTCAGACTGCCCCTAGTGGGGGATGTCTCCCAGTTAGGCTACTCAGGGGTCAGTGACCCACTTGGGCAGGCAGACTGCCCCTTCTCAGATCTCAACCTCCGTGTTGGGAGATCCCCTGCTCTCTTCAAAGCTGTCAGACAGAGTCGTTCGCGTTTCACAGGCTTCTACTCCTTTAGCTGAGCCCTGTCCCCAGAGGCGCAGTCTACAGAGACAGGCAGGTTTCCTTGAGCTGCTGTGAGCTCCTCCCAGTTCCAGCTTCCCAGCGGCTTTGTTTACCTACTTAAGCCTCAGCGATGGCGGGCGCCCCTCCCCCAGCCTCGCTGCTGCCTTGCGGTTAGATTGCCGCAGACTGCTGTGTTAGCAAGGAGAGAGGCTCCGTGGGTGTGGGACCCTCCCAGCCAGGTGTGGGATACAATCTCCGGTGTGCCGGTGTTACAGCGCAGTATTGGGGTGGGAGTTACCCAATTTTCCAGGTGTTGTGTGTCTCAGTTCCCCTGGCTAGGAAAAGGGACTCCCTTCCCCCTCGCGCTTCCCAGGTGAGGCGATGCCTCGCCCTGCTTCAGCTCTCGCTGGTCGGGCTGCAGCAGCTGACCAGCACCGATTGTCCAGCACTCCCGAGTGAGATGACCCCAGTACCTCAGTTGAAAATGCAGAAATCGCCGGTCTTCTGTGTCGCTCGCGCTGGGAGATGGAGACTGAAGCTGTTCTTATTCGGCCATCTTGCTCCGCCCTCTCCAGAACTTGGGTTTCTAAAGAATTTCCAACTACACTATCTGAAAGGAAAAGAACTTTGAGATATTTAATTTTAAAATAATTTTTATCAATGCAAATGATCCTGTTTTTCAAGGTACAATCTTGTCAGCATTTACCACCAAATAAGCACAAGGCTTGAGGACCTACAAAGTAGTTATGAACATAGACAAACCCATATTTTTGATGATAATATGAAGGCATACCAAAAAGAAAAGAATCCCAATATAACTTACAATGGTTGTTTACTATGAACTATTCACTATGCTAAGCAACTTCATACATTACCAACAATCCTTTCTAAAACTCTACAAAGTAGGTATTGCTAACTTCATATTATGGAAAGGAAAACCAAGGATACAAGACTTGACTAGCACTAACTGCTAAGTGAATCCAGAGCACCTTAGCCAGAGTGTGAATTCAAATTTTTTATGTTCCTATGTTTGAGTTCTTTGTACTTCACACACTGCAGAGCAGAAGACATGAAGATTATGAATTTCTTGGGAAGAAAAGTAAAAAATGTCCATATTGTTTGATAGAAAACAACATTTTGGGATCTTAATTATTCAGATCTATACCATCAAAATTAATTGTTATTCATAAAATAAACAATAAAATAACAAATATTTTTAAAGCAACATACAAAGTTCTAATTTAATCTTTACAACATTTCTGTAAGGTAGATATTATTACCTCTTCATATGAATAGATGTTGAAATTCAGAGAAATAAATGACTTTTCTAGATAACAAACCTTGAACCCATACCCTGTCTTCATGATAGAGGTATTTCCACCACACCACAATATTATACTCCCTGTGTTATTTTACTTGAGTTTCAATGAAAAAAGGATACAGGAATGGATGAAGGGTGTTATGGTTTGGCTCCGTGTCCCCACCCAAATCTCATCTCAAATTGTAATTGCCATGTGTCGACGGAGGGACCTGGTAGGAGGTGAGTGGATCATGGGGATTGTTTTCTCCATGCTGTTCTCATGATAGTGAGTGAGTTCTCACAAGCTCTGATGGTTTAAAATTGTGGCACCTCCTTCTTTGCTCTCTTTCTCCTGCCATCATGTAAGATATGCTTTGCTTCCCCTTCACCTTCTGCCATGATTGAAAGTTTCCTGAGGCCTCTCCAACCATGCTGAACTGTGAGTCAATTAAATCTCTTCCATTTATAAATTACGCAGCTTCAGGTAGTTCTTTATAGCAGTATGAAAACGACTAATACAGAAAATTGGTACCAGGAGAGAGGCATTGTTATAAAAATAACCTGAAAATGTGAAAGTGACTTTGGAACTGGGTAACAGACAGACATGGGAACAGCTTAGAGGACTCAGAAGAAGACAGGAAGATGTGCGAAAGTTTGAAATTTCCCAGAGACTTGTTGAATGGTTGTGACCAAAATGCTGACAGGGATATGGATATTGAAGTGCAGGTTGAGGTGGTCTCAGATGGAGATGAGGAACTTATTGGGAACTGGAGCAAATGCTACTCTTGCTATGTTTTAACAAAGAGACTGGCAGAATTTCTGCTAAGACAGTGGAGAAAAGGTCTACAGGCCATTTCAGAGATCTTCATGGCTTGGGAGGGAAAAATGGTTTCATGGGTTGGGCCCAGGGCCCCACTGCTCTGTGCAGCCTCGACACATGACACTCTGCATCCCAGCTGCTCCAGTTTCAGCAGTGCTAAAAGAGGCCAACATACAGCTTGGGCCATTGCTTCAGAGGGTGCAAGTCCCAAGCCTTGGTGTCTTCCACATGGTGTTGGACCTGTGTGTATGCAAAAGGCAAGAATTGAGCTTTGGGAGCCTCTGCCTTGATTTCAGACATTGTATGAAAACACCTGGATGTCCAGGGAGAAGTTGCTGCAAGGGCAGAGCCCTCATGTAGAACCTCTACTAGGGCAGTGCAAAGGGGAAATGTGTGGTTGGAGCCCCCACACAGAGTCCCCACTGGGGCACAGTAGACTACCACTGTGAGAAGAGGGCCACCATCCTCCATACCCAAGAATGGTAGATCCACCAACATGTTGCACTGTGTGCCTGGAAAAGCCACAGGCACTCAACATCAGCCTGTAAAAGCAGCCGTGGGGCCTGTATCCTGCAGAGCCACAAAGGAAGAGCTGTCCAAGGTTTTGGGATCCCACCTCCTGCATCAGTATTGCCTGAATATGAGTCATGGAGTCAAAGGAGTTTATTTCGGAGCATTACAATTTAATGGCTGCTTTGTTGGATTTCAGACTTGCGTGGGGCCTGTAGCCCCTTTGTTTTGAACAATTTCTCCTTTTTGGAATGTGAATATTGCCTGTACCCCAATGGTATTTGGAAGTAACTATCTTTTTATTTTATTTTATTTTATTTTACAGACTCATAGGTGGAAGAGACTTGCCTTGCCTCAGATGGAACTTGCCTTGTCTCAGATGAGATTTGGACTTGGACTTTTAAGTTAATGCTAAAATGAGCTAAGACTTTGGGGGACTGTTGGGAAGGCATGATTGATTTTGAAACGTGAAAAGCACATGAGATTTTGGAGGGAACAGGGGTGGAATTATATGCTTTGGCTCTGTATCCCTACCCAAATCTTATCTTGAATTTTAATCCACACATGTGGAAGGAGGGACCTGGTGAGAGGTGATTGGATCATGGGGGCAGTTTTCCCCATGCAGTTCTCATGATAGTGAGTGAGTTCTCATAAGATCTGATGGTTTAAAAGTGTAGCACTTCCTTCTTTGCTCTCTCCTGCCACCATGTAAGGTGTGTTCACTTCCTCTTTACCTTCTGCTATGATTGTAAGTTTCCTGAGGTCTCCCCAACCATGCAGAACTGAGTCAATTAAGCCTCTTTCCTTTATAATGTACCCAATCTCAGGTAATTCTTAAAGCAGTGTGAAAACAGACTAATACAAAGGCACGGACTTGTCACCATCTTTAGCCCTTCTTACTTCCATTATATAAATTACTCTCTTTTGAACAAATGTTTTTTTCAACAGGTGTCTTCTGTGAAGTCATTTTGATACAGTATGAATTCAATAAGACAAGTCTTCTGTTGAGCATGCCTGGGCAAGTAAATATCAAATTTTCTAAAGGTCTTTAGTTCATGCTTGGTGTTCAGCATGCCCTTTTTCTCCTCCTTAATGTTTGTTTTCAAATGAGCAGCAAAGAATCAAGTTAAAGGCTGGAATAGCTCTGGGGTATTTAACAGGTGCTGAAATTCATGTTTAGGTCACCAGTTCAGATCCCAGATACATGGTTCTCTCTTCTGCTACTCACAATTTTAAGCAGGAAGACCAGATCACTACCGTTAAACTGGCATGTCCTACCATAAAACCGTTTCTCCCTACCTTCATTGAAGGTACTGGTGAGGAATCACCTAAGGTTGTTACCATTGAAAACTAGCAGAACAGTAACTATCATTCACTCCAATGACACATGGTGCATCTCTTATGCTACTAGAAGCAGCACAGCTGGATATAAGCAACCAGGTGAGGTGGGAGAGCATATATTCCTTGAAAAAAAAGTCATCTTGAGTTTGGGAAAGGGGATTATGGTGAGCAGCAGAAAGAACAGAAAGGAGTAGGTGACAAAGAAGAAAGATGATGATCCAACTTTGGACTAAATTAGGACAGAAAGAATGATCAAATGGATCAATAGCTAAACATGTGAGAGAAAAGGGGTCAAATGCCAAGTGTATCAACTTTGAAGACCAGAGAACCCTAGGTAATAAAGATGGAAGTCAAAGCAGTTTACTCCGTTATTCTTAATAAGTCTTAGTTATCTTTTTATTATCTCTAAGTGTTATAAACATTGTCTTCAGGTATTACTGAGAAAAGATGCTGAATTAGGAACACCCAATAATACTGTAGTTAATATCCTGGTTCCTGCAGTGGATGTAACAGTGTACGTCATAATTTAGGACCTCTAAGACTCCTTTCGATTTGGTTGTGCCAGATAGTGCATATTTTTTTATTTTTTTCCTTCTCAAACTTTCGTTGACTGCTGTGTAATGCCTATTACCAAGAGTGAACACTTTCATTTTACTGTTCTCTGTAACAAATCTTTACTAATTTAATCATCAAAGCAAACTTGTAAGTCCAAATTTATTAATATCCCCATTTTACAAATATGGAATCAATGTAAGAGAAAGCCCTGGTGACTTTCCCAAGGTTGTGTAGTTAGTAAAGTTAGGGTTTAAACTCAGTTAGTCTTCTCCAAATCCTTCTTCCTAAGCACCACACAATAATGTCTTGCTTAGATGTTTCATGGAGTTAAAATATTTTAGTCTTCTAAGGATAAAACTTCAGTACAAACAAAGTTATAGTTATGTTCCTAAGAATTTAGTGAACCCATCACTGACCTAAAAAGCCAAAATTGTTTTGTATTATAAATCTATAATATAATTCCTAATCCATTTAGGTACGCAAATTATATTTTTTAGAAATAAAAATTATAATATTCTTTTATCTACCTAATGACAATTATTATAGAAGTATGAAAATTTCATGAAGAACTTAAGAATTATAATATTTAAATGATTTTGTTCAAAAAGCTAGTTTTTTTGAACTATGTTTAGTTTACAAATAATGAAAGAGTCCTATATTCCTAACACCATGTCTGGGCACTATAAACATTGTTTGTATTAGTGAAAATGATACTGCTGTTGGTGGCATTTCAAAAAAGGAAGCAGAAGTTATACTTGGGAGTTGAACATAAATATAATCAGAAAAGATGATGAACTAAGTCATATTTACAAAAGGATTTAAAATAATGACTCATGAGTCTTGTAAAATATTTTCCCCTTTTAAACATAGAATCACAAATAGTACCCTATTGGTTCATTTTTTGATGTCATTTATGCCATAAATCTCCTTGCTAGATAGGAAATCTAGGCCATACCACCATTCTTTAAATTAAGGTTACTGCTCTTGCTTGGTGATTGGATGAAATAAAACCTAAAGATTACTTAATTTGTTTCATTTCATTTTGAAATCAATTTAAATCAGTGGCAATTAAATAGGCAAACTCCTAAAATTTATGGCATGGTCAGGGAGCATATGCATGGGAGTCTGCGTGTGTGTGTGTGTGTGTGTGTGTGTGTCTGTGTGTGTATGTGTCTGTGTGTAGTTTATGCATGTGCCCAACTGGAGACTACTGCAGTGATGACAACTATTTCGTAGCAGAGACTGGTAAAAAGGGAAAAAAGGAAAAATTTAAATGAGATGAACTTTTTCTCTATTGCATGTTTATCTACCAAAGTCGTAGAAAACCCAAACTCATTTTAGGCTTCTTGAAAAGTAATCCAAAAACTGATTTAGCAACTCTTATAAGATGTGCACATATGGCTGGAATGCTAAACATCACATTGAATAAAAAGCAACTTTCTACACTTTCCCCTAAAAAACCCTATTCTGATTGTACTGGTCTGCTTGGGCTGCCATAACAAAATATGATAGACTGGGTGGCTTTAACAACAGAAATTAGTTTTCTTACAGTTCTGGAGTCGGGAAGTCTGAGATTTAAGTGTTGGCCCATTTGGTTTCTGCTGAGGGCTCTCTTCCTGTCTTGCAGACTGCCACCTTCTTGCTATTGCCTCACAGAGGGACAAAAACATTCAGCTCACAGCACCGACCAAAAATTATTTCCAGGCAATCCAGTGAGTGAAGTCTGACTATATTAGCCTGAGGCTTTTCTGAAGTATTCCTGTATCCACACAGCTCAAGTTTCCATCTCTGGCCTTACTAGAAGCATAAACTTTCTGGCTGTATATCCCAATATATGCTATCCAAGAAAACACCAGAATAAAGTACAATGGAAAAGTGGTTCTCAAAATGAGATTCAAGAATTTCTGAAGTTCTGTGATAATCCTATGTAGTCTGTGGGTGGTCCCCGTGTTACGTAAAATAATCAATTTTGAGTGGCAATGTCCATCCTTTTTGTTCTGGCATGAGCTAATAATTTGCTTGTCAGATATAGTAAAATTGTGTGTCGGCTCACTATTACATCATCACAAAGAGCACTAATTCTGATAAATTACTTTGACAGGTACAGCTGGAATAGAAAAGATAGTGGATTCTTTGGCTTCATCCAAGTGGACTGAGGGTTGAAGTATTTTTCCAGTCATGTTCTTGAACACCAACTTTCATGGCATGCTGACATTTCCAGGCTACTGAAGTTGTGATGATTAACTGATGCTGCATTTGATGAGAAAAAAGTTTGCAAGTTCTAAAGGAGCTAGGTTTAAAATGACTATAGAGGGTACAATTTCCACTGAAGTGATTTCTCTTAATCTTAATCCTTAACCACTCTCATCGCTACAGTACCTTCCAAAAGTGAGCATAGTTTATAAAGTCTTCAGACTACCTTTCAGCACGTTAACATACTCTTCACAATCCCACAGTAAGAGCACCTTATGTGCAGGGATACTTTTCTTTCTTTTCTTTCTTTCCTTCCCTCCCTCTTTCCTTCCTTCTTCCCTACCTTCTCCCCTACCTCCTTCTCTCTCTCTCTCTTTCTTTCCTTTCTTATCCTCAGTGCCTAAGAATTTGTTCTATAGAAGTCTATTTGAATGAATGCATGGAGATACCTAAAGTGAGTGATTTGAGGTGAAGTGATACTTGATCACCTTTATTGTAAGGAAAGTGAGGCCAGGCGTGGTGGCTCACACCTGTAATCCCAGCACTTTGGGAGGCCGAGGCGAGTGGATCACCTGAGGTCAGGAGTTTGAGACCAGCCCGGCCAACATGGTGAAACCCCGTCTCTACTAAAAATACAAAAATCAGCTGGGCGTGGTGGCTTGCACCTGTAGTCCCAGCTACTTGGGAGGCTGAGGCAGGAGAATTGCTTGAACCTGGGAGGCAGAGTTTGCAGTGAGCCAAGACTGCACCACTGCACTCCAGCCTGGGTAACAGAGCGAGACTCTTGTCTCAAAAAATAATAATACATTTTTAAAAAAAGAGAAAAACAGGCTGTACATATGGATGGGTAGTTCAAAAATAAAAATAAAAAATAAAAAAGGGCTCATAAGGAAAGTGAAAAAAACATTAAAATGTACAACCATGTCAAACCATGCCAAAATGTCTACTGATAGAAAGAGCCCTTCTCACTATCATATATGATCATTTAGAACAGAACAAGGGCTCCAGTTTTGTATCATCGCACCCCTGCCTAACTTCTACGATTCCATGTGAATTTAAAAAGCCGCTCTCAATCCCAGGGTTTACACTCACTAACTTTAGGCATCAGTGTCCAATTCTATGAAGTCTTAGAATAGCATCTACATTACAGTGCTCAAGCATCTTACGACATGCTCTTTGATGAGCATGTTTGGGGAAAAAGTGACTAGTCTCTGTCACCATTCAGATCTCCTAATTTCAACTCACTCCTCTACTGGCATCTCTTTGGCCAAGCAGAAATTTAAGAGAAAAAATATTGTGAAAAGACTATATAAGTCTGGCCATTGAAGCAATTAGACAGTGCATCAGATTAAAATGACATCCCTGTTATAACAAACTAGATTTCTTATAGCACTGGAGAAAAGAAAATTTACTGATGAACCTTGGCTTCGAATTTTGTAAAACTCTAAGACAAGTTGTCATTTATCTTGAAATACTTTGAGATATTTACCTCCTGAACTTAAAATGTCCAACTTTCTTACTTCTGCCCTTCTGCATAATTCTTCCCTCTTCCAAGCAATAAACGGCAACTCAGTCTTCTGGGACCATATCCAATATCGTCTCTACCATGAAATCTTTCCTAATTTCTTCACTAAAATGTGTGCTTTAATTAATTTTTCTAAACATATTTCTCCTTGGTCCAAGTCCAAGGCCTGTGTCTTACTCATTTGCCTGTCCCTAACATTTAGCAGAGTATCTGATTAGTACATGTCAGGTACTCAGCAAGTATATGTTAAATGTAAATAATTAATGAGTGCAACCACCTCCCAGAGATTTCAACTTCTCCCTAAAGTGGAATATAAACTGAAGTCATGTTAGAGGAAGCCATCTTAAATTTTGATATTCATTATTAGTATTATTAAAGAAGCCACTATTTAGGGAGGAATAAAAGATAGACAATTTTTTCATTCGAACTTTCCCAAGGAGGGCATGTCCTTATATTTTCAGAGTGGGCAAAAATCAGATACATTGTTATTAAGGCCAATTTAATTCTCATTGTCCTGGAGTCATTTAACATTTAACGTAATTACCTGCTTGTGCCATTAATAAAGAAGAGGGAAATATATACAACATAAAGGTATCTCTACCTTGACAAAACCAGGTTTTAAACAATTCCACAGTCTTCACTCTTTCCATGTTTATTATGTCTCTCAGGGGTCAATGTCAGAACAGATTTTAAGTTCTTGGTCGTTTCCTCAAGCAAATATTCTGAAACAAAGGATCCAATAACACTTTCAATTTATAATATCTCACTACAAATTTTTAATTTTTTTACAAATGAATTATTCAAGTTGCAATTGATAGTGGCTTCCTTTGAACATTATTTAAAGCTCTTTTTAAGTACCTAAAGGATAATAGAGAATAAGAAAATTCTTCTGTGATTGGTTAAAGAGCAAAGGTATGTGTGCTATTGACAATATGGAAAAAATCTGCCAAGTGATTTTAATTAAGCCCAATAATGTGAACCCATACTTGATGAGGAGGAGAACTAAGCAGGAAGCCAGTTATAGAGGATGACATGAAAGATGGGAGATCTTTGGGTCTGAAACTCTGAAAGCAAAGATAAATGACTTTTTTTTTTTTTAACCAAAAAGAATCAGTAACTTTTTGGCTAACTTAGTTGGCTTTTCCTCCATCAACTAGGGTATATTCTTTCCTCTCCTTAAGACTGTTTCCTTTTCTGTACAATGGGACCATTGTAATACCCTTCATAAATGACCAGGATAGGCAGACCTGAAATAACAGTCCTTCTCGAACTCAGTCAGATAGGGTAAAAGCTGAGACAGAGAATGCTACTGGGAATTGCACTGCAAAAGAAACATCTGGCTGGACACAGATGTAACCCTAATACTTTGGGAGGCCAAGGCGGGTGGATGGCTTGAACCTAGGAGTTTGAGACCAACCTGGGCAATGTGGTGAAACCTCATCTCTACAAAAAGTAGCCAGGTGTGTTGTGCATGTCTATAGTCTCAGCTACTTGGGAGGCTGAGGTGGGAGGATCACCTGAGCCCTGGAAGGTTGAGGTTGCAGTGAGCTGAGATGGCGCCACTGCATTCCAACTTGGGTGGCAGAGTGAGACCCTGTCATAAAATAATAATTAATAAATAAATAAAAAGAAAGAAAGAAAGAAAGAAAGAAAGAAAGAAAGAAAGAAAGAAAAAGAAAGAGAAAGAAACATCCAAACGGGAGGCTCAGTATTGGGGTGTATTCCAATTATGACACAGCTATGGGTGACTTGGTGTTGATAAATAAGTAAATAGCTCTTTGTGTCAGATTCCTCCCTGATGAAACAAGGGAGATTTGCAATACACATAAAGCAGTTGACTCTGAGCAAAGTCCTAAAAATAATTTGTGGGTTACATAAACCAAATTAACTCACACTGACATGGATTGCTAAAGAGGCATTGTGGAATCCACACACAAACAGTGTTGTTTCTAGTCTACCCCACCATCCTCTTTTCAGAGGAGATTACAGGAGAGACATTTCTAAAGACCGGACACTTAAAACAAACTCTCAAATGACCTGGGCTGGGCTGCATGACATGATGCTGCTAGATGAATGGCAGTCTCATGAATGAATCAAGGAACTGTAAGATGAATTTCAGGCCTTTGTGAAAATGGCTCACAAGTGATCCCCAATTTCAAATGATTGTCATTTCTGTTTCTGCTCAGACATTCTGCATCTGAAACAGATCTGCTCATGAATCCTTGCCAGAAAATCTAACAGAGTACAGCAGAGTGTTCCTTTTCCTGGTGAGCTAATCACAGGAATATCCATTCTAGAGTCCATGGTGTGCATGGAATGATATTTCTTGGAATTTCCCAGGGACTGAAACTTCTCCAATGACTATTCGACTGGGCTCTCAGAATTAGGAATAAACATGTCAGAGCCAGAGGGTGGGTCTGAAAATGGAAATCCTCAGGATGAGACAATATTAATTAGTTGGAAAGGGTGATAACTTTTCTCTGTCCCTAGTTCACAACTTGGGAGTGATTTAGACATTAGGATATGCAGCCTAATTTCCCATTTCAACCCTTGGTTTTATACTTCACTAATTGCTGTTAGTTATTTCTTTAGATAACCCAATAACACAGAGGTCTATTGGTCCCATTATTTGAATAAAGAAAACTGAGGCAGAGAAAGTATAAAAAATTAGTTCCCATCTGCCTGGGATTTTAAAATGTGTTAAATGTCTTACTCTGTTTTACCTCTTTCCATATACATTGATTTTAACATCCAATCAATGGATGAACCAGCTTGACTTTGCTACCCACCTCTTCATTCCCTCCACTCCAACAAGAGACAGGCTTCAATAAATAGATAATAAGTAGACAAGGCAATAGATGTTTTTAATCTAATTTAATTTAATTTATTGAAGCAGGATCTCGCTTATTGCCCAGGCTGGAGTGCAGTGGAACAATTATGGCTCATGGCAGCCTCAACCTCTTGGGCTTAAGAGATCCTCCTGCCTCAGCCTCTGGAGTATCTGGGACTACAGGCATCTGCCACCATGCTCAGCTAATTTTTTTTAATGTTTTGGCCAGGCGCAGTGGCTCACACCTGTAATTCCAGCACTTTGGGAGGCCAAGGCGGGCAGATCACTTGAGGTCAGAAGTTTGAGACCAACCTGACTAACATGGTCAAACTCTGCCTCTACTTAAAATACAAAAATTAGCTGGGTGTGGTGGTGGGCACCTGTAATCCCAGCTACTCAGGAGGCTGAGCCAGGAGAATAGCTTGAACAGAGGAGGCGAAGGTTGCAGTGAGCCAAGATTGTACCACTGCCCTCCAGCCTGGGCAACACAGCAGGACCCCGTCTCAAAAAAAAAAAAAAAAAAGGAAAATGTTTTACGGAGACAGGGTCTCACTATGATGCCCAGGCTGGTCTTGAACTTCTGGCCTCAAGCAATCCTCCTCCCTCAACCTACCAAGGTGCTGGGATTATAGGCATGAACCACTGCACCCAGCCAAATATGAAAGTTTTTAATTTTTAAGTCAATTAAAGATTGACTTTAAAAAGTTCATTTTAATTCAGAAGTGACCATTTTGTCATTCTGAAATTTTGTTCATTGTCCTTCAGAATGTTTGTTTACTTGACTGGAGTACCGAGTGTGGTCGAAGTCCCTGTGCAGTAGGAGGAGGTTGTTCTTGCATCCTTCTCAAACCTCACAGAAACACAAGGATTTCACAAAAATCTGTCAATTTCTTTCTTCAACTGCGTTTAATTATGATATTTTTGAGACACAGAATTTCCTCTTAATTTAAAGCTTTCTTTTTCTAGGAGCATTTCAGTTTTTTCTTTTCTGTGAAAGCCTGTACATTTTTTAAAAAAGATTCATTAGAAAGTTTGTCTTGCCATGTTTCCAAGAATTCAAGACTTGTAAACTTAAAACAAAACCCATTTTTACCTTTGCAAACAAGCCTCAAAAGAGAAAATAACCCTACTTTAGCTTTGAATTTAAAGTCAAATTTTATATTGAAGGAATTCTTTTCCATTCGCTTTCTCACTAACTCATGTCTCACAATTCTGGCTTCATTTTTCTAATATTTACAGTTCCTCTTCAATAACCTTGTCAAGTCAATCTTGTCATAATTTGGGGATGAAGAAATAAAGTTTTATTGTTTTTCAAGTTCAGACTTAACGTATATTGTTCATAAAGTGATGAAAAAAAGGTCATTTTGAAAAAATGATTCAAGTTGTCAAATAAAGTAGTGACATCCATTTCGTAGGGGGCCTATGGATAGCAGTCCTGATTTTATGATTTTCTGACCTCTCTGGGCTTTGGGTTTCCCATCTGTCCAGTGAGGGAGTTGGCTGCCACCTCCCCAAGATATAGTCATTAACACAGCAGCCTCGTGCTTTTTACCATGTCACTGACTACAGCCATTATGTAATATTTCCACTGCTATATTCACTGCACTAATTTTCACTTGATGTTTGTCTTTAATCTAACTCACTTTTTATTTTTAACTTTAAGCGTGTTTTAAAAGGAAGCTTTGTGTACCTGCCATTTTAAAAAGTGTCATCCGTATAGTTGGTAACCCAAAAAATTATAATTTAATGAAAATCATACAGTATTATTAAATCCTGGCTCTACATAGTTATCTGCTGAAGATGCTGAGCCTGAGGCTTGTCTTCTATTTCTCAGAAAGGAAGATAAAAGTGTTAGAGACTTCTTTGTTAGCACCAGACTGAGACTTTCTTCTTGATATAATTAGAAGTCTCAAAAAACCTGAAAGAGGCTAATTTTCTCATTGTGTTATTCACTATCCATATGCTTCCTAAAATTATCTTGTACACGTTAGTGATCCATATTCTTCATCCCAGAAAAAAACTGGGCTGAATGTTGTTCTTAACAGTTTATTATATTGCAGATCCGTAATTTCAGTTTACAGACACACAAAAGATAGAGAGGAGAGGTACCTTCCTCTTCTGGTGCTTCAAAAAGCGGAAACACGAGCATCTTGTAAAAAGAGCTGACTCCTCTCTCTACTCCATGACTCTGGGTAACTTGTTTGGACACGAAAAGGTAATAAGGAAGTGTGAATAAGAGCAGGAATGAGAATCCACTGGTCAACTTGATTTGGTTGTTGTAAAAGACCTTTATGTAACAATCAGATTGAAAAATGTCATTAAATCAGTCAAAACTATTTTTGTCAGAGCTGAAAGGCAAATGCTGGAATCAACTTGACAAAGTAGTTGTATTTTAACAGAGAATTGGTGCAATTTTGGTAATACTGAAAAACTACTCGACCATCTTTAACTTGTTCTAACTACCAGTAGCCATTCATATAGTAAAAGTGAACGTTTTAAAAGCTGAAATGAATAACTATTTCTGCGATACTTGTTCATAGTTTTGTTTGTATGTCTGTGGTTTTTTGTCGTAAGCTTGTATAGTTAAACACAAAGTAAAACTTCAGTTCAAGAACTTTACTTTCCCCTTTGTTCCCCCTTTGCTGCTAGAATTACACAAATGACCAAAGTTTATAATCTTTTCATTATCCAGCATGAAGTAAAAATAATAATTAAAGCAGACTCATGTTGAAAGTAACAACAGAAAATTAGTGGGATAATTCACTGCTTTTTTTCGGTTTTTACTTCTACTGCCAACGTAAAACAGCATAATGGCAATTGAGATATCAATATTTTTAATGCTCCGTTTTACTTGCAGTAACTGTAAGGAAACCTATCCATCTGCCTGAGTCTTAAAGACAATTCCTAAGATTAAAGCTAGCGCTAGCCATTTCCGACACTCACTTCTGAGTAGGAGATGGGTGGTTCACCTTCACCAGAAGCAGTCTCAAAAAATCCCCATGGCATCTGCCATTGTGAGAGAATGTCAAGTTCATGTAAGCTTCAGTTGCTCCTTTATGCCTTCACCTACCTAATTCCTGCTTTACCTTGTCTGGAAAAAAAAATAAATGAACACAGTCTAGGTCCACAGACTGCAAGGCAAGTTCCTCACAGGATCTGCAAAATCAGACCCTGGGTGGGATCTTGAAATTCTGTGACTTGGTGTTGTGGAGAGCAGTGGCCTGGGAATCAGGAGCCCTGGGCTCCAGGCCCAGCTCTACCACTAACTGTGTGACACTGAGCAACTCTCCTGTATTTACTGGTCTTCAATATTCCCATCTCTAAGGGAAAAGGAGAGAAAGGATCTAGATAGTCATTTGTTGCTCTAATGTTGCATAATTCTGTCTACTTCCTATAGTAGTTACAGTAGTTGTCTAGTGTTAAAAAATAATGTCAAATAATCTCAGACTTCAGGGCAGCAACCCAGCCTGGCTAAAAGTTTTAAAAAGATCAGGAAGCATGAACTCTCATCAAGCCATGCATTTTATTAAGGAATTTATAATAGGCTCACAACTAGATAGATACTGTGATTTTGATTGGCTGGTTAACTCATTGACTCTGCCATGTATTGACTTTCAGGAGGTTAGAGAATAATACAGACCTAACCATTAAGCAGTTGATCTTCAAATACACTTGCATTAATATTTTGTAAATTTCATTTTATTTTCATCACAATGTGGCTAAAATTCCAGAGATAAGTATCTTCCTTTATGTGAGTTCTCAGGGAACAGTAGCATTGATACATTGATCATTAAAAAAAATGCAGGCTGCCTGTAATCCCAGCACTTTGGGAGGCCGAGACGGGCGGATCACGAGGTCAGGAGATCGAGACCATCCTGGCTAACACAGTGAAACCCCGTCTCTACTAAAAAATACAAAAAAAAAAAAAAAAAAAAAAAACTAGCCGGGTGAGGTGGCGGGCGCCTGTAGTCCCAGCTACTCGGGAGGCTGAGGCAGGAGAATGGCGTAAACCCGGGAGGCGGAGCTTGCAGTGAGCTGAGATCCGGCCACTGCACTCCAGCCTGGGCGACAGAGCGAGACTCCCTCTCAAAAAAAAAAAAAAAAAAAAAAAAAAAAATGCAGGCTATCTGCCCAACAATTATGTATAAAAATACATTTGAGTGACTAGACCAATAGAGGCCTTCATATTTTGTTAATATTTTGTTAATTTTCTTTTGTTTTGTTTTTTAAAGAGGCAAGGTCTCGCTCTGTCTCCCAGGCCAGAGTGCAGTGGAGAGATCATAGTTCACTGCAACCTCAAACTCCTAGGCTCAAGGAATCCTCCTGCCTCAGCCCCTCAAGTTTCTGAGACTACAGGCATATTCCACCACACCTGGCTAATCCTTAAACATATTTTGTAGAGACAATGTTTTACAATGTTGCCTAGGCTGGTCTCAAACTCCCGGCTTCAAATTTTTCCGCCTTAGCCTCCCGAGAAGCTGGGGTTATAGGCACAAGCCACTGCACCCAGCTTAATACAGGCCTTCATGTAAAATCAGTGGCTAACTTCAAGCTTCACAGGAAGGGCATGCTTCCACAGACAGGTGGAATATTCCCAAGCTGGAGGACTAGCTGAGAAAAGGCACCCAAACTTTATTCACTTAAAGTCTTTACTTTTCCATAACAACTCCATCAACAGTGTAAAACTGAAAACCAAAGACTATGTTTTCCAAATATTTTTTCACAAGCAAAAGACTATATTTATTTTAAATTTTAGCCAAAATGTAATAACTTTTAATTACAAAACGTTATTGTAATATTTTTTCCTTTTTTTTTTTTCCAAGAGCAGTATTCTGACTTTAAGAAATGTAGGCCAGGCATGGTGGCTGACGCCTATAATCCCAGCACTTTGGGAAGCTGAGGCAGGTGGATTACCTGAGGTCGGGAGTTCGAGACCAGCCTGACTCAACATGGAGAAATCCCGTCTCTACTAAAAATACAAAATTAGCTGGGTATGGTAGTGCATGCCTGTAATCCCAGTTACTTGGGAGGCTGAAACAGGACAATTGCTTGAACCTGGGAGGCGGAGGATGTGGTGAGCCGAGATCGTGCCATTGCACTACAGCCTGGGCAACAAGGGCGAAACTCCGTCTCAAAAAAAAAAAAAAAAGAAAAAAGAAAAAAAAAAGAAATGTAATAGATAATATTAAGTTCCTAAGAGAGTCAGTCAACATCTGTTAAAATTCAGCCATTCTGAATAGATAGCTGGTAAACTTTAGTGGGATTTTGTGCCTCAACTTGTTATTAAAGTTACTCTTGAGAAATGATCTTCAGTTTGAAGTTCCCTTCCTTTGTGCATTCAGCAAACTAATATTAAGGGCCTACTACGTGTCAGACACACAGTAATCTCATGTGTGTTCCTTAGCACACTCCTTTCCAATGGAGATCGATAAAAACCACTCCGTGGCTCAAGCTTGGAACTAACTACATCCTGGAGGTCAAATGTCCACCCACTCCTAGAAAAGAGCAGAAAAGGTAGTCTGAGGCTAAAAACCGTGAGAATGTGTTCTGTACCAGAAATCCCAAGATCTCCTTCAGCTCCTCTCTGACTCACTTTCCTGAATTATATACTTCACACCTGATTTTCTTCATCAAGAGGAGGCAGCATAGCAAAGAATAACACTGCCTCTCTGGCCACACAAATTTGTTTCTGAATCCTCACTTCCCCACTCACTAGATGTGGAACTTGGGCATGTTCTTAAAACCTCTTTAAGCCTAAGTTTCTTCTTCTCTAAGTTGGAAATACTCTGCAGGGATAAAATGAGATAATGTGAGTAAAGCTCTTAGTACTGCGCCTGGCAAATGATAAGCACTCAGGAAAGTGTAGCTTCCATTTAATCTTGTCATTAGCTGAGCATAGAGATGACAAATGAACTAAGATTTATTAAGTTCCTAGTGATCCTTGGGCAAAAAGAGATTCTAGAAATTACCTTCTCCCCATTCTCTCTCCCCAACCCCACCCCACACGTTTCTTCTTTATAGATTTGAGAGCTAATTCTCTAGCTTGTGTACCATGCTTTTCCTTAATATCCTCTTTCTAATTACTCATGATTTACTTTGGAAATATCACTGTATATCAAGAAAACCATCAACAGAGAGAAAAAAGAAAAAGAAAAATAGTAAAAATTTATATCATGACCTAAGAGATATTTGTTAGTAGCCATTTCTATGTGGTAGAATTAATGATGATTTTTATTCTTTTGACTTGTGCTTTTTTGTATTTTCCAAATTTCCACATTAGCAAGTATTGCTTTTCAAAGAACAAAAAAGGTATTTAAAAAGTATGTGTGTGTATGAGAGTGTATAGCTGGAGGAAGTGACGTAATAAAATCGATAAAAAGATGTGGTTGTAGGAGACTGTGTGAAAGTAACTGAAACAGGCATGACTACTGAGAGAAAATTATTTTAGTAAAAAGTCCAGGACTTCGAGCTAGAGGACATTGGGTTAAAGTCTAGTTGACTGATTTGGTAGTTTTAAGACATTTGTGATTTAACCTTGCTAAACCTCATTTTTCTTATCAATAAAATGGGAGTAGTAATATCATTCTCCTTGTAATTCCAAGTAATTCCTTAAAATTTAAGTGAGATTGCAAGTAAAAAATGTGGTACATTGTGCAGAGTTAGTGCTCAGATTATAAGTCAGTGGATTTATAATCTGAGGAGCACGTAAATACTTTTAAAAAAGAATTAATCAGAAAATTTAGACAAAAGCTCCTGTACTAATCAACATTATTTCATGCACTTGGATGTCTCATCCATACCTCATGTGTAACATGGTAAAAACTGAATGTAATATCTTTTTTCTCATTTTCCCCACCAAAACCAGCTCTCTTTCTTGTATTTATTATACTGTTGATGAAAAGTTCCACTGTAATGTATTTTCCTGTTAATAATATAGATTTATTCCAACCCTTGATTTTGCAATATTCAATCTGTTCCTTATTCCAATTGAGGTTTTCTCTGAAATATTGGTTTAGTTCGACCTTTTGTCTATATTTCCATTGACAATCTTGGCATATGCTGCTCTTTTCCCACTCCAAATGGATTTTTAATTTTTTTTGTTTTTTGGTTTTTTTTTTTTTTTTTTTTTTTTGAGATGGAGTCTTGCTCTGTTGCCCAGGCTGGAGTGTAGTGGCGTGATCTCGGCTCACTGCAATCTCTACCTCCCGGGTTCAAGTCATTCCCTGCCTCAACCTCCTGTGTAGCTGGGATTACAGGTGTGTACCACAATGTCCAGCTAATTTTTGCATTTTTAGCAGAGACAGGGTTTCACCATGTTGGTCAGACTAGTGTTGAACTCTTGATGTCAGGTGATTCACCCGCCTAGGCCTCCCAAAGTTCTGGGATTACATGCATGAGCCACTGCGCCCGGCCCCATGTGGATTGTTATGATGCCAGTGTCTCTTCTCCTGAACATACTCAAGTGGCCTACAAATCTTCAAACTTCATTCTCATCACATCACTCTTTTTCATTAAAGCCTTCAATCTTGGCTGAGTGTGGTGGCTCATATCTGTAATCCCAGCACTTTGGGAGGCCAAGGTGGGAGGATCCCTTGAGAACAGGAGCTTGAGACCAGCCTGGGCAACATAGTGAGATCCTGTCTCTACAAAAAAATGGAAAAATTAGCTGGGAGTGGTGGCAAACCTGTATTCCCAGCTACTCAGGAGGCTAAGGCAGGAGGATTGCTTGTGCCTAGGAGTTGGAGACTGCTGTGAGCTGTGATTGCAACACCCGCTCCCGTTGCCCTCCAGCCTGGGTGACACAGTGAGACCCTGTCTCTTAAAATAAATAAATAAATAATACATAAAATAAAAATAAAGCCTTCAATCTAAATTCTTTGTGTTACATTCAGGACTCTCCATGAAAGTATAACCAACTGCCCCTCCATCCAACACTGTATTTCTCCAACATCAGTTGTTAGTATTCTAAAGGCCCCAGGTTGGCCCTGTCCTGTGTTCAAATTTACTTCATCACTGTTCTCTACACAGAACATGCCTTTGAACATTCTTCTCTTTCAGAGTTTGTGAGCCTCAGCACTATCAACATTTTGGGAGGCATTATTCTTTGTTGTGAGGGACTGTCCTGTGCATTGTAGGATGTTCAGCAACATCCCTGACCTCTATTTTGTGACAACCAAAAATGTCCCCAGACATTGCCCACTCTCTCAGGGCAGGGGGTAAAATCATCCCCAATTTAGAACCACTCCTCTGCTTCTATGTTTTTGCCCATATCCCATAACACCTGCACTCTCAGATTATACTATAGGTGTACATAATAGTACTAGGGACTTTTTAGAACATTTATCCCACATTTAACATTTGAATCTAAATTTGTTATAAGAATTCTCCATGTAATTTCCAGTGGGTTGTACAAGAGAATGCTGAACACACTGCATTCATTTTTCAAAAATCATCTGGATAGGATGGTGCTTCATATTTTCCTTCTTAAAAGGCGGTACATATTATTAAATGAAAAGATCTCCCTCACCATTAATCCTCAGAAAAGTAACAATTTTTTTTAAAAAGTCCTCTTTTATTTTGCTGTGTAAATTACATCAATATGTATTTTTTACATATTATATTATCTTCTTGTTTGTCTCTATTAGAACACATGTTCTAATTGCAATGTAGGTGGAAAATGCAGTTCATATATGAAACTGTCTATAATTTACACAAATATATCCAATAATATGTTCATTAAATGTTAAACAATCAAGTATTAGGTGCTTTTTATAATACATAAATTCTTAGTGGATTATCAAGTAAATGTTTAAGAGAGTTTTACTGATTATTGAAGAAATTTTTGGGGTTTTGCATGTACTAAGAATGCGTTATTATTTTTCCCATTTACAATATAAATTATTTGCTTCTGCTACACAAAAATTTGCCTTCTCACATGTTTTCAGGAGTGGATTAGATTTAGATAATTAGAAATGGCTATAGTTACATTATTTGAGCGCTTACGCAAAGGTTTGTGCTAAACATTTTGTATATGTTGTTTCTTTAAAATAAATATCAGCAGACATACCTAGACAGGAAAAATAGAGAATAGATATGGAAGAGAGGTAGAAGATCTCATTTTAAATTTTTTAGAAAATATGTAAGTAATTCTGGTTCTCAATTCTGAGAGGAGATAAAAATCTGCTTGTTATTGTAAGGTAGGACATTTTGTTCCCTTACTTTCCAATTTATCTCTCCATCCACTGAATTCTAGCTTCTGCCCCCACCAAATTACTAAAACTCCATTTGCCATATTCATCAATAGCCTCTTGTGGTGAATCCAATAGGTTTTATTCCTTATTGTATGTGATTTTTTGACTTCCTTTAACACGTTTGACCATTAGGTCCCTTAAAAATACTCTAGTCTCAAATGTTTATCCCAAGACAAAATTCTTGCCTGATCTGCAGATGCAATGTTCAACTAAACACCAGGCATCACAACTTAGATGTCTTACAGACACTCCTATGATTCAATTATGTGACTGAATTCATCACATCTTCCTCACCCCAAATCTGCTTTTCCTCCTCTGATCACCACTTCAATAAACGGCTTCATATCACCTCAATGTTTTGAGCCAGGAATAAAGCATGATCGGTGAATTTCCTGTCCTTTGCTCCTTTACCCAAACAGTCATCAAATCTGTTGATATTTGTCTTTAATAGCTCTTAAACCTTTTATTTCTCCATCCTCACTGCTACCACCTTAGTTCTGAATCTCACAGTCTTTGACTACTTTATGCAGCAATTTCCTAATTGGCCTCCCAGGTGGTCAACTAAGTATAAAAATAAAGTGCTTATTTTCCTGAACTGACCAATCATGTATGCTAAAATAGATAAGACACCTCACACAGCTGTCAGACAATGCACAATGTGGAAGGAGGTATGAGAGTGCAGGAAGAAGGCAATAAGAGTACTATCAAAAAGCTAGGGGACCTTAGTTCAGGTGGGTGATAAAAGGCAGCTAAATGTGACTACTGGGTGTCATAAGGAAAAAGTCAAATTCTAAGGCAAAGACAAGAACCAAGGATAAGCAACTACTGAAACCAACCAGAATTACAGACAGAAACCAGGGAGCATCAGTAGAGGGATTTATAGGATTCTGCAGAATATCTTATTTTTATCCAGGCCATTTTTCACAAACCAGGTGTAGACTTGCAAGTTCTTATACAATGACATCTTGGAAGATATCATGCAGCATCTTCCTTGAGATACATGGCTCAGCATCTTCCTTGAGATACATCTTCCTTGAGATACATGGCTTCCTTGAGATACATGGCTTCCTTGAGATACGGGCGGATCACGAGGTCAGGAGATCGACACCATCCTGGCTAACACAGTGAAACACCGTCTCTACTAAAAAAAAAATAAATACGAAAAACTAGCTGGGCGAGGTGGCGGGCGCCTGTAGTCCCAGCTACTTGGGAGGCTGAGGCAGGAGAATGGCGTAAACCCGGAAGGTGGAGCTTGCAGTGAGCTGAGATCCGGCCACTGCACTCCAGCCTGGGCGACAGAGCGAGACTCCGTCTCAACAACAACAACAAAAAAAAGTGGAGTAAAATATTTCAACTGTATCCACAGTAAGAGACAACTGTATTGAGTCACAAATGGTCAATAGGAGGGAATAATAGAGTAAACTATTCCAGAAAAAGATAAAATATATATCTAATTATATGTTATTTTCAGCTCCTCTACCTCAACTTCATTCTAGGAGATCTTAAGGCAAAAACTTTGCCTTTATCTAATATATAACTGTTTCTGTTTAGGCTACTTTGGTCTCCCCCTTAGCTAATTTTGCTTATTTTGAAACAGGATTTTGTACAATTTGTTCCTGCTGTTTGCCATTGTATTAGACAAAGTGTTGACATGATATGTTGTTCTTTAGATAGTAAACAGTCTATAAAAATAATTAGTTACAGATAAATAATGCGTATAGCAAAGGATGTCATTTTAGCTCAAGTAAATACAGGAAAATTGGTAGATTCTAAACAATAAGTTTCTTTAGGCATAAATTAAACTAATGTTTTGAGATACATATACCTACTATGTACCCACAAAAAATAAAAAATAAAATAATGATAAAATAAAATGATGTTTTGTTTTCCAATCAACATCAACTTCTTGCAAATAATTCTTAGGCTCTGAAAACTACCTTCTCTTAATTTTTTGTGAAAATGTTAATGAAAGTAGATAAAATTGTTCTTTGCCTATCCAAATGTTACAAACTTGTATAGATAAAAACGTGAGGTCACCATATTCCTTGGTTAGTTGATAAATATAAGAAATGTACACAATAGAATATTATATTGTATTCTGTCTTTTTTTAAATGTCTTTTTTTTTTTTTTTTTTTTTTTTTGAGACGGAGTCTTGCTCTTGTTGCCCAGGCTGAAGTGCAATGGCTTGATCTTAGCTTATTGCAACCTCTGCCTCCGGGGTTCAAGGGATTCTCCTGCCTCAGCCTCCCAAGTAGCTGGGATTACAGGCATGTGCCACCATACCTGGCTAATTTTGTATTTTTAGTAGAGGCAGGGTTTCCCCATGTTAGGCTGGTCTCGAACTCATGACCTCAGATGATCCTCCTCCCTCAGCCTCCCAAAGTGCTGGGATTACAGGCATGAGCCACCACGCTGGGCCTGCTTTTTTCAATTTTAAGAAATTTAATCTGATGCAGGCAAAATAAACATAAAGATATGCAAGGTCTGTTTAGCTCTTCATTTTGAAGTGCTAAATACTTTCATTTTTTGATTCTGATTATAGTCCATAACTGACATTGTCTGTTTCATTGTTTTCAGGGGTAACTCTGAATTCTTTTTAAAGATGAAGAATTATGGAACAGATTATATGAAATGCTGTACAGTTAAGAGTAATTAATAATGCTTATGATAGTCATTAATTAATAAATTCATTCTATTTGTAACTATTTATAATAGTGAAATAGAAAGTGACTTTATGTTAATGGATCATGAGAGAAAAAGAAAAGTGTTTTCTTTTTTTTTTTTTTTTTTTTGAGACAAGGTCTCATTCTGCCACCCAGACTGGAGAGCAGTGGCATGATGATAGCTTACTGCAGCCTTGAACTCCTGGACTCAAGGAATCTTCCTGCCTCAGCCCCACAAGTAACTGGGACTACAGGTATGCCACCACACCTAGCTAATTTTTTTTTTTTTTTTTTCAGATGGAGTTTCACTCTTATTGCCCAGGGTGGAGTGCAATGGCGAGATCTTGGCTCACTGCAACCTCTGCCTCCTGGGTTCAAGCAATTCTCCTGCCTCAGCCTCCTGAGTAGCTGGGATTACAGGCATGTGCCACCATGCCTGGCTAATCTTGTATTTTTAGTAGAGACAGGGTTTCTCCATGTTGGTCAGGCTGGTCTTGAACTTCCAACCTCAGGTGATCTGCCCATCTTGGCCTCTCAAAGTGCTGGAATTACAGGCGTGAGCCACTGTGCCTGGCCAATTAATTTTTTAATTTTTTTTTGCAGAGACAGGGTATCTCTCTGTTGCCCAGGGTGGTCTCCAATCCCTATCCTCAAACAATCCTTCCACCTCGGCCTCCCAAATTGCTGGACTTTACAGGCAAAGGCAATTGTACCTAGCCAGGAAGTCTAGGTTTTGGAGAGGGTGGGTGTGTGGAAATGTAATAGAGGATAAAACCTATTAAAGATATCATCTAAATGCCTTGACCATAGATTTTTTTTTTTTTTTTTACATTTCTTCTGAGAAGACAAGATTTTTAAAATTATAATACTCTCTACATTCAAATGGTTCAGTGCTGACAATTATCCCAACATCACCTCCATATTAATATGGTAAAATGCCACAAGGAGCAACTCATTGATGTTACCTAATGATCTGATTCTCTGTGAACTAAAAAAAAAAAAAAAAAAAGTGTATTTGCATAAACAAGGTGCAAGGTGATGTCAGGATCTATTAATAAAAGAATGAAGGGTCTGAATCAACCAGTATGTACATGATTGATATTGCCATGTCACATCAGCTCCTAGTCTTCGGTTGTTTCCAGTAAAACCACCTTATATTTTTATCATACTTTATAGTTTGCAGAAAAATTTCACATAAATTATCACATTGGATCCGAAAGAGAATCCAGTGAGATGGGTAGGGCAGATTTTTGTCAATATATACTAATAAGAAACATAGACATCTAGAATGTGGCCATAACATGTAATAAATATGATGCTGATTTACATCTCCCCTCAGATTAGGAGGCAGGGAGGGATGAGAAGTTAATTGAGCTGAGCATCTCAGGAACAGGAAGTCACAGCTGAACAGGAAGAGTTGATTCTACCGAGAAAAGAAATCAGCTTGGACAGAGATCTTCTTCTCAACACCAAAAGGCCCCTTTGAGTTTTTATAGCAAGAGTCCCCAGTTCTAGGAAGCCAAGCACAGGGCAAACTCTCTGTGTACTGACTTCCAAACTGCTTGGTTTTGGATCCCTTCTCACGTAGTCTGAAGGGAAAGGAGGTGTACTTGTTTCATTGGATTATATGGAACATCAGAAATCTGGTGGGGTGGCAGTGGTGGAATCTCTTAAAAGTCTTTTGAATTCCTTCGTCACTGAACTGGTTCTAGTTAAATCTTGAGCAAAGAGATTAAACAAAAGAAAACAATATCACAGATACTGAACAAAAAGGAATAGTTCATGTATCTGAAGAGCTCTTTAATCCTAAGCATAGTCAAGGAATGGTTTAGAGGACTTGCCTAAATCAATTTCACTTCAGAATGAAGACAATATCTGGGTCAGTGACCAACATTAATAGAAGAAAAAAAATCATTAGCTAAATAATGAAGTGACAGGAGTGGAGGAAGGTGAGAGGAAAGAACACACTAAAAAGGGAAACAGAAGACATGAGCAAAGTACAAAGGAAAAGGAAAAGAAATGGAATCTTTCTCATTTTTTCCCCTTTGATAAAACATTCAGAACAAAGATTATAACCATACCTACTGTATAAAGGTTTAACATGCAGGAGATAGTTACACATCAACATAAGACCAGTTAGAAGTTCATGTCCAAGGTCAATGATACATTTTTCTTATTGCAAATCTTATATGCAGAAACCTAATTATGAGATATGAGGATTGACCCAGGCAAAAAGACAAACATTTTACAAAACAAAAATACACCTAATTCTCTAAATAAAAATGTTTTCATCAACACATTTAAAATATTATATCTCTAAAATCAGGATAAGTTTAAGTCATAATATGGAAAAATGTGCTTTTCAGGTAATGTAAAATACATGTATTTCTGCATTCACAAATACCTTCCACTTGCTAAATAGATTTTGGTTTCAATTCTACTGACATATGCTTAATAAACCTAAAGTTCTAACCATGTTCTTTTGGTAAAATGTCAATTTGCACATGTATTCAATTTGCTTCCAGTCTTTTTTCCCATATGTTTATTGACTTTTAGCTTAGTCCCTGAGGTTCTTACAAATTATTTTCCTCTCTCTTAAGATGAGGACTGATCTAGCTCAAGTTATGCACCTAAAAACTTAGTTGTAAGTAAAAAATAGAACAATAAAAATAACAACGTAGAGTTATCTCAGCTATGTGCTCTGTACCAAACAAGACACTTTATTAGGTAAATCAATTATTAGTGCTTCATTTCAGGATAGTCTCAATACAATGTTTTGGCACCTTATTGTGGATTTTAATAAATTTTTGGCTTAAACAAACTGAAATTTATCAGCTTACATAGTGATATCCACCATAGGCAAATACATTCAGGGAATTTCTGTTTGACTAACAACATCCTCCAGTGAACACCCCCACTCCGTTTTTGTCACACATGTGGTGGTAAAGAAAGGGAAGAGAAAAATCTTTGGAGATGTTGTGACAAAACACACAAACTGTAAGGTCAAAATGCTTGATGGAGAGATTCTATTATCTCTAGAAAAAAGTATCTTTCAATTTACCTCTGCCTCGAACGATTGTCTGGTCATATTCGGACATTAGTCACCTGCCCTAAGTCACACAGTTTGTAGCATTGCTAGAGAATCTAAAATGTGATGCTCACCTCATTTAAGACTGTATCCTTTTTTAGCAGGAAAAAATGGAAAAAGATTTTAAGTTAAAACAGAGTTCATAAACATCAACTAGGGGTTGAAGAGGGCAGTCTGAATCCCCAAATTCTTTACATTCAACTATGCATGGTCCCAGTTGCCAAGATAACTCTGAAACTTATGGTTTGAAATTTTTGGTTACTGGCCAGCATCCATTCTGATTGGTTGCTGTATCCATTTTAGTTGGTCCCTTTATACTTAACAGCTTTATTTACTTATTTTAGAAACAAAGTCTCACTCTGTCACCCAGGCAGGAGTGCAGTGACACAAATGTGGCTCATTGTAACCTTTGACTCCTGGGATCAAGGGATCCTCCTGCCTTAGCCTTGTAAGTAGCTAGGACTACAGGCACCTGTCATCATGCTTGGCTTTTTCTTTTCTTTCTTTCTTTTTTTTTTTTTTTTCAGAGATGGGGTCTTGCTATGTTGCCCAGGCTGGTCCCAAACTCTGGCTCTTGAGCAATTCTCCCACCTTGGCTTCCCAAAGTTCTGAGATTATAGATGTGAGCCATCATGCTGGGCCTTAACAGCTTTACTGAGGTAAAACTGATATGTAACAAACTGCTCATATTTAACTATATAATTTAAATGTATCTCTATGTATACACCTGTGAAGCCATTATCACGACCAAGATAATGAACACATCCATCGCTCCTCCCAAGGTTTCCTCATGCGTCTTTGTAATTCCTGCCTCCTGACTCTCCCCAACGGTAACTGCTGATGTGCTTTTGTGCCTATACGTTAGTTTGAATTTCCTAGAATGTTGCATAAATGATTTGTACTCATTTTTGTCTAGCATCTTCCACTCAGAATAATTATGTTGATTCTTCCATGTTGTAAAATGTATTCGTGGTTTATTCTTTTATATTGTTGGGTAATATTTCATTGTTGGACTATACCATGATTTGTTTATCTATTCACTTGTCCGTGGACTATTGTCTAAATTTTTAGGGTTATTAAGCTGTGCAGTGCTGAACTTTAGATGGGCGTACAACTATTATTCCATTTAGCCTATTTTTCTAATCCTAGTTAGCAGTTCCTCATAATGTAATTCTTCGAAGGAATATTTCTGTTTCACAAAATGTCAACATCTTAGGGTTTGCGAGCTATTGCACTTTTTTTCCCCTTTAATTTAGGCTGGATTGGTCAGCTTGGTCAGTCAACAGTGTTTGAGAGACCTGAATAGCCAAATTAGGAAAAAATATTGCAAGTTTATCTGAGATCCTTGGGAATAAAGATAGCTTTCCACTGAGTTTCATTGATTCTTTTCTTACTTAACTTTTGTTTCTGTTTGTTTGAGGAAACTATGTAAAACTTAGGTGTTACTAACTTTTTTAAACAAAAATTAATTACAGTAATACTTATAACTAAGCTAAGAGTAAAAGATATATTTAGTTAGGGGATAAACTCATTTTTATTTTCTAATTTCGAGAGACATTTTTAAAACTAAGAGGTTTTTATTGGAATTGGAAAAATATATATTGATTTTTTTTTTAACTGAAGGATGTAAGACCAAGATGGGGCAGATTTCTAATTTTACTGATTGGCACTGTAGGAAAATGCTCATATTTCACAGGTATAACATTATTAATGCCCAATCCAGTAGTCCTTTTTCATACAGAACTCCCACTGGGAGTACCACATGAGAAATTCAGGATGAGACCCGATTATTATAACTCACAAGACTAATTATGACTTTGAGTTTTCCTGGATAAGCTAATTCTTTCTGCACCCTGGGATCAGTAAGCACAAAAGTAGTCTCACTAGGGCTTCACTGCATTTAACATTATGTATATTTACAAATAAATTCAGAGACATTAAACAGTACTTCAGTTCTCCTCCATTTTCTTTGTAGTTTGTTTTTAAAATTATTAAAAAATTTAAGGCAATGCTATAGGTGTAGTTTTACTTTAAAAATAATAATAAGGTACACACCAGTCATTTATTTTTTGGCTTTGACTCATCTGTTTTAAATAGACTATTTATTTTTATCAGCATCACTGGTGAGTAAGACTAAGAAGGGACATTGGAAAGCAAGGATTAAAGAGAACTTCAAAGAAAAAAGTACGATAGACAAATAGGAGTTGGAAGGAAAAGACAGAAAGAGAACAACTGTTGTAGATAAAAGAAGACTGTGGCAGGAGGGGCTTAATTTTATTTTTATTTGTGGAGAGCTTTGTGAATGACATAAAATGATTACATATTCTTGAATGATTTAAAATCAGTGTCTGATTTTCTGGTTTGACAAATCTCACAATCAATGATTCCAGAGTTTTCTATGATGCCACTATCAACAAATCCCTCCAACAGCCTTTTTTATTCAGTTACCCATTGTATCTCTATATGAGAGAAAGTCTCTTTGTGTACTAAGTAATTTCCATGTTGTGAGGTTTCTTGTCTTCAGATACCTTCAATTTTATGCTTTAGTCAGAAAACTCACATAGCATTCAAAAAGGAAAACTCAAAGCAATATAGACTTTTGTGCCCTTTACAAAGAATTAGAGCTGTGTGCCCCTACCAATATAGCAATATATTATATAAGGTCAGTACTCCTTTTCACATGCGTCTAATACAGATACATTTTATGAGGTAGAACAGCAAACACTGAATCCCTCTAGTAGAGATGCACAAAACAAGCAATTATAGTTAGTTGTAGAAAAATAATTATGCAGTTGTATGATAAAACCAGTTTTTAACTGGGAGGGGAAAGTCTACCAAAAAAGCATTTGGAAAAGCTAAATGTTGTGCTCTGGGAAACTTCCAAATGCAGCTGTATCACCAAAGAGAGGTACCATGGTGTTTTTTTGTTTTTTTTTTTTGTTTGTTTGTTTTTTTTTTTGTAATAGCACATTGTACAATGGTACATTGAATGTAATACAGTATGCTCAGGTACAAGGCACATATAATTACTGCTATTTTCTGTTGACTTTTCTGTCTAAGTGACCATTTTCTCTATTACCCACTCATATAATATTTTAGCAAGAATACCCTTTATTGTCACTTAATGCTTACCAGGTAGTCCTTGATTATGATTAAATAGACACCAAGGATCACTAACAGTTCTTATTTGGTGTCAGCTATTACTATCATAAATGTTACTGCATATTCCATATGTTCAAGATATATATGATAGCATTTAATATAGGAAAAAAGCAAACGGGGCTTTATTCATAATGTGGCATATTTTTCTATACATTAGAGAGGACATCAATGAAATGTGTACATTTCTACAGAAGGTATTTGTCACAAATATCTAATGTTCATTCTGCTCTTACATACACCTAACCCTCATTGAAGCCAAGAGGATTTTGCTTCCTTACTGTTAAGCATGGTTGTTCTGGGCCCTTTTAACTAAATCCACTACCATGAATGAAGTTAGAGCAGAAACAGCAAGTACAGCTGCATTTAGGCTTATATCAGCATTTCTGTTTAACACATTTTTAAACTACATTTAAGGAATGTGGAGGTTATGACATGAAATGACAAAACCCAAGCGTGTGAGCTGGATGAGACTATCTTTAGCCAGGCTTCCTGGGCCAACGGGAATGAAGAATACGGTCTAAAGAAAGAGGCTCAGCTTTGCCTCAGAATTTTCAGGAGTGTGGAGGCTCTTTTTAAAGTCTTAATATTAAGCGTATCTTATCTATATACCATAATGGCATCTGTGGTCAGCAAACAAGCCCGTGAAGCTCGAGGAAGTTTCCATCCTAATCCTTTCATTGCTTCTTGCTACTTCCTCCTCCCTACAGCCGTATACTGGACTCCATACTACTACAAAATGAAAAGAGCAAACAAATAAGACTACCTTTGGTGCAATTTCCATGGTTGCTTTCAAGTGAAATGCAACTTCTCTACGTTTAGTAATTTGAGTTACTAAACTCTAAAACTGGTTTAGTAATTTGGGTGTAGAAAGGAATTGGTCAAGATAGAACCTTTAAAAATCCATTTTATTATATGATGATCAATGTTAAAATAATGACAAATCTATCTATATTGCACATACCTGTATACATATATCTGTATATTCCTGTGAAATATAGAAACTTTGGTGCACATACCAAAGGCTCTGTATTCATTTTTGCTTAGTTATTACCATTAATATCTTTGGGATATTTATTCATTGTAAATCTATCTTTATCTCCTCATTTTCTAATCAGTTGTAGAGCTTGATAGTAAATACACATGTTAGAGTGATATATTACATTGTCATTAATAACAAATTATTATATATCATATTCTAAATGTTTTAGCAGACTAACATTTTCTCTAGGCAATTTAAATGATACAGCATAATCAAACATAAATTCTGAAATTGTATCTACTGAGATTTTGAACAAAAAAATTATTAAATCTGTTGCTATTTTGCAAGTTATTTTATTTTAAGAATGGTAATGTTTTCTTTAAAAACTTGGAAAAATAAATATTTGTTGCTAATTTCATACATTTATTTTGGCATACAGCATAGTGATTATTAATAATTGTTCTCTTTAAAAAGTAGATCTACTCATTAGGGGGATTGGGTTTTTAAATATAATGTTAAGATTAGTGTAATTAAGTACTTTGAATTCTTAAATACTCATTTAACCACTCCAAAAAAAAAATATAGGTTGAATGCTTTTAAAAGTTCTTCAAAAACCATTGTCAGTTTTATTTTGTAAAATCTACTTCAAAAATTAGTCGACTACTGTGAAAGAAATGCTTTTAATAGAGAGATGAAAAAAAGCGGGGAGGAGGGATTCAGGAGGAGAAAAATGTCAAGTGAATCAATATGATTAATTAAATTAAATGTGGATTCATAAAGCTCATATTCACAGATTTACACAATATATTCACAGTGACATTTAAAACATGTTTGGAAATCCCTAAATAAAGTCCCACGTACATGAAGACATTTTTCATCTTTAAAAAATAAAAAAAGTATCTACATAATAAAATCATATATCTTTACTGCTAACTACTATATATGTTAATAGTTCTTTGACAGAAAAACAATTTTCAGCTGTAAAACTTTTAAAGGAAAATATATCTAGTTTTGCTACTTTCTGAGAGGTTTATCCTTAAGCCTATCCATAATCTTGGCTACAAATATAGCGTAAATACTTTTTCTTGTTTTTAATTCATATCAAGGTCGTTTTGGTGTTAAGCCATTAAATTTACAACTCTCTATGCTGTTCTTCTACTGGGTCACTAAACTGTTAAAACTTAGCAGGTCAAATATTTATAAGAATAAATGTTAATTTTTACAAGTTGTAAAATATGATGTAGAGGAAAAGAACTGGTTCTTAAGTTTCTGAAATATATTGTTTTTTTAAAAAAAACCTCAGGCAACACAAAGACAAAAGTGATACCTTAAGCCTACTTGTAGAATTAATATGTCTGAATGATAAAAATGACAACAGGGTCTTTAACACAACATAACACCTAAAATAAGAGATTTGGAGAGAATATCCAGGTTCTGACAGTACTTACTGGTGTGATTTTTATGTAAGTCAATTTAACTTAAGAAAATTAATAGTCTTTAGGTATTAATTCTGAGTTGTTTATGATTACTCTGTCACAAAAGTCTATTAATGTTAGTGGGTTTCTCCTCCAATCCTGTGTATTTCATATTAGTATAAAGCCTTTTATTCTTGCTTTCATGAAGAGTATATTATATTGCTTTCACAACAATTCAGTCATAGCTCAAGCTATTTTAACAAATGACAATTTTTCCCTGTAAAAAAGGTTCCAAGATGAAGATTTTACATCACAGAGAAAATGGAGGAAAATTGAGAGAATACTTTATTTCCTTTAGTAGCTTGCTATTGATGATGAAAAACAAGGAAACAAATATAATTGGTAAAACAAACCCCAAAGGAAGTTTCAAGTATCTCAAATAGGGGAATATTCTTAGTTGTAAATAGCTCAGTTTTATTTCTAGAACCTAAACTATGTATCCCTACCCCCCACCACCACCCCAATCTTGCTTCCAATTTCAATACTTCAGCCTTATCAAGTAAACAAGCTATTGTTAGAATAGAAAATCCAGCTAAGGTTTGAGGGCTGCTGCCACGTCCCTCTCTTCCTAGCACAATTCGGTGCCAATAGCTTTTGGAAAAGGGAAGAAAGAAAGGTCTGCCACTGTGGTGCGTGGAAGTAAAGGGGCAGAGGGGCATCACTTCAATCTCTTGGCTCTGGTTCTTTCTCACTCTCGCATCTCCAGAGAAAAGAGATGCTCTTCATTCACAAAACAAAACAAGAAAATCTCTATAATTATTTTTGGCTCAGCTCCATTGAAATTCATTCTCCTGGAAGCGTCTCTGTTTTAGATTAAAACAATGCTTAGAATATTCATTCTCTGCTCCCCTTTTCTTTCTTTCTCTCTCACTACCCCTGCATGCCACCCACCCCCAACCCACCCACCCACCACCATGTTCCTCTTGCTTTCTCTATTTCTCAGTCTTGGTTTCTTTTGCTCTCTGCCCCTGCCTGTGGTTATATTTTTTCTTAATAGTACCAAAGTTAGGCCTCAGAGATTGCTAATACCAGTGCCTACAAGTGCCTACTCAAGGTCTCCATGTTTAATGTCATTTGTTCAATCTCCTCCCCTCTTTCAGTCAGGGAATTTCCCCAATCCTGTGTCACTGGTCATATTTTACGATTGTTGATTTGCTGATATAATGTTTCAAACCAAAAAATAGATCACTTCTTGTTTTATCCTGTTCAGTAAAATTTGGAATACAATTTACTTTCTCTTTCCTACAGACCTCTCTTCAATATCTAGTCCTCAAAAGATGAATAAAATCTTCGTTGTCCATAGTACATGGTAGTTATTAAATTTCAGAAGCAAAGCATATAAAATTATTATATAAAAAATCTAAATTTTACCATTTAGTCAGACAAAATTTAATACATGAAACAAGGATGTAACTATACAAATTTTTTTTATCACTTCTAACCTTGATTCTTTTCTTTATGGTAAAAATTTTGCCTCTTCTCTTTGCTAAGGGAAAACAATTTCAGCAAATGGAAAGTCGAATTCCTTTTCCAAACAAAGTTTGTGTGTACATATTAACAAAAGTTATTTGTGCTATGAAATGTGGGATCCTGTTTCCTGAAACAGTGGATTCATTTTGGATCCTACTACAAGGCAATAATTTTATTTATAATGACTTACATCCAGTGGAATTCCAATTTCTCATACCTTTCAATTTTTGGTGACTGTAGACAAAAGTTGCTGATAAACCTTTTACAGAAAGAGGTGGATCTGATACCTACATTCATTAATATTAATGCATTATTCTGTTTCTTACTTTCTAATTGTAATAATGAATTTGAGTTCGTTTCAAATTCTTGGTTGTTAGCAAAGGCATCCAACCTTAGTACCCATCACCCGTGGAGTGCGCTTCCTATTTAGGGGTACATTTCTGCTCCTTTGAACAATGAATGTTTTATGTGGATACTGTATTCATATATAAGTAAGCCCTACCCTTCCTGCACCATCTTGACAAACAGAACAAAATCCTGACAGTTGCCTAGATCTGAAATGTCTCTAGGATTTCCTATATGCTCAACAACACAAAAGCAATTGTGTAAGCGTGTATTTAAAAGAGTTTGAAAATCCATTCTAAGACTTCACAAGAACTGATTACTGAACTCCATTTGGTTTACCAAATAAAGAGGAGAAAAGAAAAAAAAAGGAAAAGCACACACACTGCCGTTAATTACACTGTAAACATTAAATAAATATTCTTTATTTCTATCCTTTGCCCTTTTCAGAAAGAAAGGTGGTAATTTACACGTACTGTGCCTCTTTCCTCTCATTGTTTTAATTCCTTTCTTTCTGGCTTCTTTTTACTTCCATAAAAAAGAGGTGGACATATTTGAGAAGATAGAAATGTTTACCTAGTACATTTGTACATTTTTTTCATGTAAAGAAAGAGCCTAGGCACCTTCTACTTTGTCATATGACCTTTGTTAAGCCACTAATCTGGAAGCTGCATTTTAATTACAAAATATTGTAAAGGGAATATAGTAGGAATACACAACCTTTGATTCCTAGCCAAATGAGAGAAGTTTAATAGCAATGTATGGTTGCAGGAATGGTTATGCTTGGGATCCATATGCATGTTCAACTCACACATTCAGGCAGTGCAATAAAGCAGGGAAAAAACAGCTGATACACAAAAGGGACCGTCTAGACAGTACCCCATCAGTCTGGCTAAATTTGGTGCTGGCATTCCCAACGGGATTGTAATATAATTGTTCTGGTGTCTGCGTTCATTCTCCCTGTCAAACACCATTCCAAATATACATCCTTCTCCCCCCAACCATTCTTGTTCCACAAATATGAAGCCCAAACTGTGCCATGTTGGAGAGGGTGTTAGATGGCTCAAGCCAAAGGAAACGTTATAATTTAGCAAAATCACGTTGGTTATTGCCTTAAAAAAAAAAAAAAAAAAAACCCTGTTACATCTTAGCTCCAAATAGAATTAATTTCAGTCAAATTGTGATAATTTGAATTAAGAACATGGAAAAGATTTCAATGCAAATACAAACAACCTGAAAATATTCAGCACCTTAGATGAAAGCAAATAGGCCTTTTTACTCCCTTATATTTATTAGCCTCTGTCAGAAAATTTAACAGAAATCAGAGATGTGAAAGTGTAATGATAGACATGGATCATAAATTCTAATGAGGAAAAAACCTAATGAAAAGAATGTTAAGCAAAAGCATTGAAAAAAAGCAAATTGTGTATTTTTTCTTTCTTGTGCTTAAAGCCATGGTTTTTTTTACTCTAAACACCTTACGAAAGTTGAATTTGTGATATTTATATCTGAACAACTTCATAGTTTTGGCTTTTTATAAAAGAAACCAGCCATATTTACACACAAATTTATAAAAACTATCAATTAATATTTTAAAAATATTTTGGTTTAAAACACTGAGAAAATGAAAATCACTACTTACAAAATAGAATAAACCAAAAGGCACACGATTAAAATGAATAATACACAGATTATTAGCAAAAACATTTATAATCTAAAAACTTCCACAATGTTGAAATTAAAACTGTCAGATTCCTTTTTTTTTTTTAAAAAAAAGGAAAATTCAGACTTTAGGATTACCATATAATATAACCACAGATACATTTATTTTATTTTCTGTTTTAATATGTCACCTCTGGGCATTGCTTAGATATTAAAATTGGGCAGTAAACCTATATTTTAATTTTTTTTAATTCCAAAAAATAATATTTTGGGAAAGAAGCTGGGCTGTTTGTTTTGTCTTGTTTTATTAAGTGTAAATCTATGTTTGTACTTCTGATTTTGGAGGTTTAATAATCCTTTCCTTGATGCTGTAAATAGAAATTGGTCTCCCACCTCCCAGCAGTTTTGAGATTCTAGATTAGGCACCCAAGTGAGTGAAGAAATCTCCCAACCCCCATCAGGGACTACTCTAACTAAAGAAAAATCAAAGAAAATACTTCAGGCACTGCATCCTGCCTTTATCCAACTTCAGGAGGCTGAGAGACAAACACACCAACCAAAACGGGGCACAAGCGAGAAATGGCTGTTCCAGAAAGAAGCAACACACAGAGTCTCAACTCGCACAAAGACAGAGCACCAATTACACAGAAAACCACCACCAAAGCAATCCAGAAACACTCAGATATGCTTTAGAGATGCCTTAAAATGCTCACATGGAAAAGAAAGAGAAAATAAGTTTAAGAGATTGTATCGTTTTATTTTTAATTTTTAAAAATGTAATTAGTGACTTCATACTTTTTCCTTCTTTGTATAAAATTGCTATTCTGATGTGCACATGGGTACTAGAAACAGTCATTAAAAAGATAATAATATTTGAGCATAGCGCCTGCCAGAAGCTGGGTATTTTGCTTGTGATTTTTTTTATTCGCTTTTATTTTACTTTTTTTTTAGAATACATACATGGTATAAAGTGAAAGAAAGGCATACTGCAGGTCTCTGTGAGATGAGACAGCGTAGCAAAATCTGAGTTTTATACTTAGTTTTCAAACTATTGAATAATATCCTTTGAGACCTCTTAGGTCTTAACTGGATTAAAACGAATATATTTGTGCTCCGGCTCTTTTCAGCTAACTAATGTACATGTGAATTGATAGTGTACGAGGGAGTAGGCGAGAGCAAGTGTATATGACACTGGGAGTGGATGCAGGGGCCAGGCCGAGTGTGACTGTGTGAAGGAGCGTGCAGGACGGTGTAGGCTGTCTGGACAGAGTGAGAGAAATGAAAATTAGCAGGCCTTGGGGTCTGGTGCGTTTTGTCCAGAACCACAAGAGAAGCTTAGTTGGGAGATGAGGGGGGAGGGGAAGGGTGTTGGTGAAGGGAGGGTGGAGAAGGAGGTGTGGCGTGTGTGTGTGTGTGTGTGTGTGTGTGTGTGTGTGACTCTGAGGTTTCAGTTATGGTTGAGCCTTGGGTTTTTGTTTTGGCGGTTCCCAGCATAAATAGGCTGGAGTTTCAGGTTCAGGGTGGAGTGCATGCCAGGGGACCGGATCGTCGTTCTGAGTTTCTCTTTCTGGCCCTTCTCTATGGTTGCTGCTCAGAACATTGCGGCTGTGAAGGATTGGGGGGAGAAGCAAGGGATGGGGGTCTGTCTGCAGCTGCCCCTCTCACACTTGAATAAAAGAACTTTTTTTTTCAGGGGTAGGGAAGCTGTGAATACCTTTCCCAATAAGAGATGAGGCATATTGAAAACTATATTAAATTACCCTGATTAACAATTTAGCCACGAACAGGGGAGCTTTGGGAGATCTCTATAGGCAGGACTGGGGGCTATTCATGCCAGCAGCTAAGAGGTCGAAAGGTTTCTGAAGTTCACAGGCTCAGAGCCTTTGTTATGCTAACAGACAATCTCAAATCAGCTGCCTAGTGGAGTGTGAAATATAAATGATTCCTTGAGAACTTCCAATAAGTTGTCACTCTTGCTCTCCAAATACCAGGACAGGCTGCTAATTTCTAGCGGGCCCTTTTGCAACATTGCTAGCCCTAAATGAATGCCTTTGTAGTTCAAATAATCTTTTCAAGGGAGCTGTCCTATCATCATAGCCCAAATGCATCTTGGTTTTGACTATTAAATGAAAATCAGGGCTCAACTGTGCTTGACTTTTCCAAGCGCCCGATGTTTGGGAAGGATGGTGGCAGCTCTCATGCACAACAAGTTAGCACCCACTGCAGGAGGGCCAGGGCATTAATAACAGCCCACAGCCCCCAGCTACCCCAACTCTCACCCCCACTCCCTACTGGGAACAAAGCTCCAGGAGAGATTTACGTGGCTTCCCTTGGGCTGGACTACCTTCCTCTTTCAACCACACCAACATTTCTTTAATTTATGGACCCTCTATCCAAGAGGATAGCCAGCTGACCTGCTAGCATCTGACTGGTCACTTCGAAGCATCAACTTTGGGGATGGATGTATTCATTCTTCAGGGCAGATGAGAGGTCAAGGGGAAGAGGGCAAGGTGTGTGTCCAGGCCATGGCCCTAGTATCAGATGCCTGTGGATATTATTTTATCATTTTCCCATGAGAAGGATGTGAACATGGCTTATGATCTTGAGGGTGACCTTTGAGCAGGTCCCGATGGATAGAAAACCAGTCTTGGCTCTCGGAGTTACAATTGCAAAGCTTTTAAAATAAGGAAAAGCACCCCCATTCTAAATCTCAAACAAGCTGAGAGGAGTGAGAATGAGAATCTATCAGGGAGAGTGTGCTCAAACATTCTTATAGAAAGGACAATGCAATTTATACAAATAAAGAAAACACACAGACAAGAGGACAGAAACCAAAGGAAATTAGAAATCCATCTGCATCAGCCTTCACAAAGGAAAGGATAAAACCTTATAGCAATAACTTGGGTCCTGAAAATTTTGATATTTTTGACTCCATGACTTCTACTTCCTTGTTGAAATATAAAAAGGTCCATGATAGCACAGAAGCTTCAGCTTTTTCCAAACAGAGCAGGTTTGATTTTTGAGGCAAGGAATGGGAAAAAATCAAATGGACTACATTTCTTAGTATATAATTAGGGTAAGTTTACATTCATATAAACAATATTTTAAAATACATCATTAAGTAACTTTATGAAGCTGGATGATACAGTCATACAGAAAAACCGAGGGCCTTGGTTTCTCGTCATCTTATTGTTCTTCTAATTACAATGATTTAAAATGATTACATCAAAAATATTCTGGGGAAGTTAGTTTCTACTGGTATAGAGACTGATTTAAGTAAACATTTTTTGTACTCTAGGTCTACTAAACTTCTGACTATATATTAAAACATGAATTAGATATAAATAAGAATGGTGGCATAACTTTCATCAGTTTTGAAATCATCTAGCTTACATTTTAAAATCTTTTTTAAAAAGCCAGGGTAGACAGTATAATTGTGAAGGACTCTGGGATTCAACTCAGAGAATTTGGTCCTTAGACTAGGAGCCAGTGTTTAAGAACCAGGTCATCTTTGTCTTTCAAATTCTTATTTGTTTCACTCAGTAAAACAATCTGCAAATAATATTGCCTAGGAAAATTAGTTCAGATTACTGACATTACAGGAGTAAAAGTTTGTGGTTTCTTCTGCCAAATGTCAAAATTAGACAATAATGTATTATTGATCCACTCACACCCTTCTCAGGGAGACTTAACATCCTTGTTATCCTTATTTTACAGACAGTAAAGTGACTGGCTTTGGATGCACTTCTAATTATGCAAAACAGAAGGCAACATTGATAGCTAAAAGTTCAGCACATGAGAGACAATGTGCCTAAATTTAACTTTTCATCTCTTTTCCATTTTTAAACATTTAATTAATATTAAATGGTAGAGTATCTACACGTTATTGACACATTCTGGACATTCAAAGGAGAAATACTTTCCCTGTGCTTTCCAAATACTTATTTTACCACTTCGAAGTGTCCTCTCTCTTTCCGTCTTTAACACATCAAAACAGGGAAGAAAGCGCTTTTGTGTTATAACTACAGAGAAAACATTTGAGAATCTGTCAATGCACTGAATACCAGCACCAGTTTGGGGGTTGGTTTGTTTTTTTCCTCCTGCCGTGGTATTTCTTTTCCCTCTGCATTTGCAGTCTTTAAACTCTGACCACTTTGAGAAAAGCAATGGTTGAAATGAAAAGTTAGGACAAATTGCATTAAACCTGTGTGTTGCCAGAATATGAGCGTGATGAAAGCAGGGTTGGGACATTATGGAGCCATAGCAGCTCTCCACACACAGAAAATTAAAATAAAATAAAACATAAAAGCTGGTTGTTTTTTTTTCTCTCTCTCTCTTTCTTAAATACCCATGATCTAAGAGAAAGGGAATTCCTGTTTTAAAAAAAGTTTCCAGGGTTGCCATTTCTCCATAGTGGGGGTGTCTGAATGCGTGTGTTTATGTGCGTGCATGTGAGTATGTGTTTGGGGAGAAAAGAAAGAATGGGGAGGAGGAAGGGCAGATAACTTTACTGACATATTAATTCTTTAGATAGCAGTAAATGAATGGTCCAAATAGACATTTGTTTCCCTTAATAAGTTTTGTACAGGTCTCTTACAAGCTGTAGCATATGCTTCATTTATATGTATATTTATTTAGAAGTTTAGAGAATAATATGTGTAGTTTGGCTATAGTAGCAGTTATTATTTAAAGTCCAAAGAGGTTACAACTTTTCTGCTACTCTAAACATGAATACAAAGGTCTCTTGTATATGCCTCTTGCTTTATGTTGAGGGCCAATTAAAAATAAAGATAATATTCTAACTGTCAAGCCTTAGGAGGCGAAAGAATGAGGCTAAAAGGCAAAACGACTCCAAGATGGCTGCCTCTTCCTTCTTCCCCCTCCTTACTGCCTGTTTTCCACATGAAAATTAATGTAATATTTTGTTTAGAAATCACATTGTAGGTCATTTGCAAATGAGGCAGCCTCTGAGGCACCAACATCTGCCTAGAATACCCTCATGATGCCATCGAGGTATGGAAAGGGATTAAAATGCAAACATTCAAATGTATTTAGGTTTGTACATAGTGACTAGACTCACACACATACACACTTGAATGTATGAACAACACACACAGCTGCAAATGGAATAAAAGGCCAAAATCCTCCTTAATGCTTAGGACAGAAGGGCAAAGGAAGGCGCCAGGCCACCACCTTTCTCCCCAAAGGTTAGAAAATGCACTGTGCATGTTCTGGATTCGATGTTTTAAAAAAGATATATCTTACTGATGACTCTCTCATTAGCCAGACTTCTGAAGTCTGGGGAGACAAGATTTCCATAAATTATCTCTCTAACTCATCTCATGCTGGTGCAAAGTGCAAAGCTAAATTTTTTTAATTGTTAATATTTTTTTTAAAAAGAGAAAATACTAAGCTAACCAGTTTCCTGTCAAACAGGTTAAAAGATTAAGATCACTAGTAATTAATACTATTAATTATAATAAATATATTTTTATCATAAAATTCCACCCATAAAGCTAAACTAAAAATAATGTAGGAAATAAATAAAAGCATATTTGGCTCTTTCTAATAGATTTAGAGCAGGTTACTGAGCAGATTTGACTGCACTAGGCAAAGAACAAAGCAAATGGTTTAGTTCCTACAGGAAATATATTAAAAAAAAAAAAAAAAAGGAAAAAACCCCACAACCCTTTATCTAAAAGCCATCAGGGACAAGCACTCAATACAAGTTAACAAGCAGGAACTGATAAGATAACATTTATATGAGGTCAGAAGTCAAATGCCAGTCAAAGGCTTTTAACCTCTTGGGTCATAAACAGGAATAGTTAAAAGTGAGAGGTAGTTATTTATCGGATTTTAAGGGTACCTGATCATTGCCAGAGAATCACCGATAATGAAACTAATTGGGATTTATAGAAAAATAACTTTGTAGCTGTTCAAAGAAAATTAACCTACAAACCCACAATTCTTCAATTGGTAGGGAGAAAAACAAACAAAAAATCCCTCTTTTGGGAGAGAAATAAATCTGGCAGTATAAACAGTAACAAAATCTCTCTCAAAATCAATAATTTATGACTAATGTACATATCGATTAATATATAGTAAATGATTTTTAAAATAAATTCTGTATTAACAATCTAACAACAAAAATAAGCATTACATAAGGTATTTCCAAGTTTTGTTCTTTTTCTTTGTTCCTTTTCAGACCCTCTAAATTAGACAGAATATAACTCCAATATCACAATATTTCTTGCCCTCAGAATGCCATCATTTATAAATTTCAATATATATATATATTCTAATAGCAATTATTTTTAAACATTGGAATATTGAAACTGCATAATTAAATTTTTATCTTAATCTATCCAGAGAAACAGATGTCTCTTTTATTCGCTGTCAGAATATTTTTTCTTTGTTTTGATTTTTGTCCTTTTTGTCTCTTTTTAGGTTTACATTCCAAACTCCCAATCGTTCCTGGTCTCTGCATCCATGCTGGTTCATATTTTCAAAGCATACCCACCCCTCTTTTTTCTTTTGCAATAAAAGAAAGCAGATCTAGATATTTCTTTCTAGAGAGAGATAGAGGGATTGTTGTTAGGCCTGCTAAGGCCCACTGTTTCTTTAAACAGAGTCCATAATACCCTAGGCGAACATTGTGGATTTAAAATGCTTTTAAATATTTATCACTAGTATTTTATCATCATATTCAAATGACACCTGGAGTGCACTCACCTTTATTGACAATCTCTGTTCTGAAAGTCCATTTGCTTCCTTAAAGCCCCCCAAGCAGAACAAGGACTACCCGTTTTCATTCAGTTAATGTTTAGTAAAAAACCAAGCAACCTTAATCAGCATGCTGATTGCATCGTCAACTAACAAATAATTTACTACTCTGAGCATTGCATTCCATTAAAAGCTCATTAAATTTTCTGTTCTCCAATGGGAGGTTTAGCTTTTGAACTGCATGCTTTTGCTTCGAATGATCATTTATTCAATCTTTGCAAAATGTTGTGGTTTTTTTTTTTCCCTAAAGTATAGGTGAGCATTTCAATACCTATAGATTGCAAACATATGGAAACACAGCCCAGAGTTGGAGAATGTTCAATTTGATTTATAAACTCTGTTTAATAAAAATTCAACACAATCTCTTGTACTTTTAGTAAATTCTGAAATAGTTGAGCATATCTGTGGTTATATGTGATCCAAACATAGTCTCAGAAATATGAATACATAATATAAAATATCAAATCTTTTTTATGCTTAAATTTTTCTTTTCTGCCTGTTATAGCTATAATTATTTTTATCCTTGTAAATAGTTGTTTTCCACTGATTGAAAAAGGGGCATGATACCACAAAGCTCTTACCCTATTTGATGCCATACTTAATACTTTGGGGGGTGGGGTGGGCAGTGGCTGGTTACCCAAAGAAATCCACATTTTCTGGGGTTTGCACATTTTTTACAAACTCATAATCCCCTGAATTGTTTTCATGCCCAGACTTGTCTAGGAAAGAATGTATTTATTATTTTTAATTTAGGGAAATGTAAGAAAGTATCAGGCCCCCAAATTAACATGCATCTTTGGATTGCTAATTGTGCTCATTGCAAATTTGGGTCATTTTGCATGAGTGACTCTAATGTAGGGCTGAGATTGCCACACAGCCAGCGCAGTGGATTCCTGATTCCCCGTGCTAATCCTGAACTCCGTGATTGTGTCAGGTGCAGTTCTGTATGCTCTAGCAGCTGGCTCATCCTCATCAATGCAAATAAGGCAACTCCTACAATCAGAGCCTCGCGAGTGTGAGGCCTGATTGCTGAGGGCAGGCTAAAACACTACACAGACTCTCACTTTCAAATCCCGCTAAGTGACAAGACAACTGCAATGTCCCTCCAGTTCAAAATCAACCTTTCGAAAACAAAACAAGAAGAAAGGGATGGCTACAAAGAGGAGGAAAATCCTAATGTTTGGGAAGTGGACTCGTTTAGATGGGTTTTATTTAGATACAGAGATAATGTAAAGTGCATTTCAACAAATAATTATTTAGCTCCTATTCTGTGCAGATACTTTGCTTTAAGAGCTGCAGGGGATACAAAGGTGAGGAAGAACACACTTCCAGCTTCCAAGGAACCCTATCACTTGATTGCAGAAAATGGTAAAGATTAAGATAATAGTAGAACTATTATTAAGGAGCAGTCATCAAAATCATAAATGAAAACCAGAAAACATACTTTTAAGGGAAGTATTTAGAGATGGCGTATTTGTGGCATAGACGTTAAGAGCAAGACTTTGGAAGCTTGGGGTTCAAATCCCAGCTTTGCCACTTTCTTGCTCCAGTTACTTTGCCTTTCTAAACTGTAATGTCATCATCTGCAAAATGGTGGCAACACAAGCACCTAGTTCAGAGATCGTGAAGAATGAAATGAGATTATGTAAATAACAACTTACCACAGTGCTTGGCACATAGTAAGTGCTCAATAATGTCAGCTATGATTATTATTATTTCCTTCTTAACACACAAAGAAGGATGGGATCCAAAAATAACAGTGTGCCACAGTTTGAAAGGCATTTATTTGATCTTGTCTCTACATTCCCATTTTACATGTAGCACTTACCCGGTGGAAGTGAAAATACAGTGAACGCTAAAAAGCCCTGTGTCTCTCGGTGGTGTCTGGACAACCCTGGCAACTCGGAACATGAAGGAGAGAACAAGAATTCCCTGTGCTTTTCCTTTTCTTCTTTTCCAAACACGTGTGCAGACTTCCCCTGCATTTCAGCCCCACCCTCTTTATTTTACTGCCTAATCTATAAAGGAGGATTAACAGCAGCACGCTGCTTTGGCATAGAACAGATTCTGGGTGAGGACCTGTAGGTAGAGTTTAATGAATACAATTTTCTAGGACTGTGAGTGCATATTTTTAGCTCCATGCTGGGCTTCAGCGTTGGTTCTTGAGACAGATGAACAGACTCTTTGATCAGACTTGGGTGTTGCTCCAAGAAGAACCTTTTCTCAGAAAGTCGTTAGGAAAATAAAATTGTCTTCTGTTGCCCTTATTCCTAATATGCAGTCTATAGATTCAGATTCCAGATAACTGGTCCTGATCTCAGTAAATTAATTGCATTGCAATATTGAGTTACACCATTGTGGAAAGAAAAAGTACTCCTGGGCAGGAACAGATCCACTTTCTCACGAAAGAGAATAGCTGGTGCTCAAGTGTGTGGTTGCCATCCTTTCCCTTTTGAGAGTAGGGTAGAGGTAGTTAACCTTCCTGGGGGAGGTTTGGCCTAGACAACATCATAGACACTATATCCCCCCTGGAGTTACCAAACAATAAAACTGCTTCCTTTGCCAAACACAAAGAATGGTCTGGAGTTGGATATTAGCAAACAGCAAACCACATAAAGAAGACAAAAAAAGGGAGAGAGGGAGAAGGAAGAAAAGAATAGGAAGAAGGATAGAAGAAAGAAGCAAAATTACATGAAGAGGAAAGCATAAAATAAGATCTCTTTTCTGCTTTAGCTTGCCAGAGAAAGAGGGCAGCCATCCAGTTTTGTCATGATTTTAGCTAGTGCCAGGCAAGGATGGGAAGGTGGAGAAGAAGGGATTTTGATATAATGCCAAGCAGGTCAAGGATGAGGCACCGGGTCTTTGGAAATAGCTGAGACTTTAATACCTTGGCATTGGGAGAGTGTGCACAAGATGGGGAAGGATTTGATCTTTTGCATTCCTGCTCAGGACCCTCTCCTTCTCTATCTAATAGGATTAACAGATATTTTCCTAAGCAGAAATCAAAATGTGTCAAATCATCTGAGGCAGTCAATTTGTTCACAATGCCCACGTTCTTACAGATGCAGCACTATTCAAAAACAGTTTCATTTCAAGAGATACAAAGCAGCAGAGATGTAAACATTTATCTTCATAATCTTACCCTCCTTTCAGACTGCTTAATTTTTCCCAGTGATTTTCCCCTCCTCTTTCACTCTCCCCGCCTCACCCCCCGCCCCAGCTCAAGCTTCAAAACATCTAGTACAAAAAAGACAAGACTTCCCCAGAGGATTCCGGTCTCAGTGATCCTGATGATGCAATGTGTGCTCTCCATTATTCCTGGAAGCTCACTGGATATGTTCCTGTATCCCGCCTCACAGCTTCAGTTGTCCTTATTTTTGCATCTCTTACAAATCCTCCTTGAACACCTGCAAAGGTTACTTCCACCTCTTCCTCCCACCTCATTCCAAGTTATCAGAATTCCTTCCTCACCTTTGCCACCCCACCTCTACACTCTTTTTATTATTATTATTATTATTATTGTTATTATTATTATTGCTATTATTATCCTCTCCACCAGCACAGCCCATGTGATTTCTCCTTAGGGAGGTACTAAGTTGCCTTCCCTTGTGCTACCTTAAAACTGCTTGTCCTCTTCCAGCTAATTTTGAACACAACAGACCACTGTCACCTTTGGAAGAATGAATGAAAGTAGTTAGAGTAGGATTCCAACTTCACATTGTTGACATTCCTGAAAATCTCATGCATTTTCATTGCCCCCTCCCCACTTCCCTTCTTTCTCATTGAGACCCCATAGCAGCAATTAGAAGCTCTGAAATGAATAGAAACAATAGCTACCAGTGTGTGTTATTCTTAAAACTTGAATAGTAGATATTTAGCAAGCAGAATAAAGGCCGATTTTATTCCTCTTTCTTATCACTTGTATATTCAGTATACATATATAGTTTTTTTAAAAGTAGATTACTGGCTGGGCGCAGTGGCTCACACCTATAATCCCAGCACTTTGGGAGACTGAGGAGGGCGGATCATGAGGTCAAGAGATCAAGACCATGCTGGCCAACAGGATGAAGCCCCATCTCTACTAAAAATACAAAAATTAGCAGGCATGGTGGTGCACGCTTGTAGTCGCAGCTACTAGGGAGGATGAGGCAGGAGAATCGCTTGAACCCAGGAGGCAGAGGTTGCAGTGAGTGGAGATCAGGCCACTGCTCTCCAGCCTGGGCGACAGAGCGACATTCCATCCCCCCTCCCGCCCCCAAAAAGGGGATTACTGACTATAATCTCCATAACAACATATTTTTCACTGATATATTTTGGGTGTCTATTACACCATAATTCTCTGTGTGATCGTGGTGTCAAAATATGATGAATTGGTCCATTCTCCCTAGAGAGTCCTCTCCACCATTTTTCCTTCCCACCTGTTAAAACCCTACCCATTCTGTGGGATCCAACTTACACCACATCTCCTCTAGGAAATTTTCCCAGATCCTCCCAGAAGAGTTATTCTCCCTCCCCCAGGGCTCCTAGTGAGGACGTTTATGTCTTTCCTGTCTCACCCACTGGAGTTGGTTTTGTATTCTGGCCACTGTTGATGTCTGTCTGCACCCAGACCAGGAGGCCTGGAGCACAAAGAACTTATCTGTCCTTTCTGGTTTCTCTGTCACTCCTACAAGAGGGCCTGGCACAGCAGAGTGACTCTATCAACTGAAGATGATGTATGTATGGATGATATCTCAGCTTTCTGAGCCTGAGAAAAGGCCACCAGGACCTGTTTTGAGCATGTCTGGATGAGGGAGATGTCAAGCCACTTCTGGCCTTCTTCTCCCACCTCATTCCCACTGATACATGACAATGATTTTGAGACTTCCTCACATTAGAATTTTAATATTTTTTTCATCTAAATGCTCATCTTTAGTAAATATGTAACTAGATGAATTGTGAAGTGAGAGAATTAAAAAGTGCTATCTTATATCTGAATGAATAAATCATTTATATTAGCTCTTCTCTTTCTAGGCTAGTCTGGAATTGGCAACAAATACCTAAGCATCAGTACTCTTTGACATAGTGTATTCATTTATTTTTATTTTTTAAGCAGTCTGACAAGTTATTTACCGTGTCAATTAGCATTGGCCTGAAAAGGAGTTGTGCTACGTGTGTTTATGTTCAGCTTTTGAGTTGTCCTGATAATTCTGGCTTTTATTTGTACAGGTATTTATCTTGAAAGAATCATCGCCACCACCACAAAAACCCTACCTCATATTTTAACATTTTCTTAGAACCATACCTTGTTTTCAACCCATCATTTCAGTATTAAATTTTTTCTCCTGATAAGGCAAATGACACTTTAGCCTTAGTTAATGTAAAACAGGAAGGTGTTAATCTCATTTTCAACATGTCAGCTCTTGCAGGTAGGGTATTAATACGCAAGATCCCCTGCTGGCAGCCTCAACAGAATCTTTCCAGCTGTGAAGTGAAGTCCAAACCTGGTAATTTTTGCTTTCTTTTATTGTTTGTGCTCAGGTCTACTTCATTCATTGAAAAAGGTATAGCAGTAGCTAAATGCATATAAAGAAACAAAGGGATGTTTGCAAACTATTGACTTAACTCTGTACTCAGACACTATGCTAGGTTTGTTTTAAAATATTCACACACTACAAACATTTGGGTATGTTTGATGATAAATAGCAACTAGGTAAGACATATTTGAAAGATCCCCAGAGATCTATAATTTTGCATCAGAGAACTCCAGTTCAGTGTCACCAATAGCTTTGTTTAATTTGCTTTCTTTAAGACGATAATCTGGACTAAACAAGGAACAGTAGGGGCTATGTTGTAGGAAGTATTTTGGGATCCTTATCTAACAAAAAAAAATTATATTCTTGGAGTAATGTGGGAACCAAACTTTCAGTTTTATTTTTTCTTCACATTGTAGAGATGAAAGGAAAAAAATGTTTTCATAGTACTGAGTTGGTGTGGACAGTGTGAAGGAGATATGTTTCCTACAGAAATTTTTAGGAGTTTGGGGAATTGGTTCTACTTATCCTACTCTATTTCTATAAACACTAAAGGTGTTTTTGTAGGGCAATTTCAAAAGAGGGCAGTTAGAGCAAAGAGGAAATCAGTAACTATAGTGAATATATAAGAATATTAAAATTAAACTTTCTATTTTGTAAATATGATTAATAACAAAACTTAATTTTTAAAAATATGATGTAAATATGATTAATAGGTTTTAAAGAAAATTTCACATGGTTCCAATTTAAGAAAGAATTAGAATAGGCATTTTAATTTCACACAGGAATGGAATTACATGTGGCTTTAAAAAATTATTGCTAAATAGACTGTAAATACTGATAAGCTATTTGTTCATTTGAACTAAAAACAGGAGAGAAACAGAAAAAATAAAATGGGATGGCAGCACAGACAAATAAAATAATATTTACAGGGTGGGCAAGTAAGAGGATGTGGCCATAGAAAAGCATGAAAGGACCTGGGCCCTGGATGCATGCAACTAGTCTTGTACCTAGTTGAGGAGAGATTTGAGAGGAGAGATAGTGATGGTGCCACTGAAGAGGTTAATTTTTGCACATGTCCTCCACTTGCTAGTCACATGTTCTTGTTTCACAGTTGAGACAGGTATTATTATGCCCACTATACAGATAAAGAGACACAAATGCAGAGAAGTTGAGGCTCCTCTGACATAGAGAGTTACATGTCAGCCCCAGCCCAGCCCTGTGATTCTTCTCCTTTTTTTTTCTTTCTTTTTTTTAAGGTTAGGATGAGAGCTTAAAAACTGCGAAAGGAAGGGAAAAAAGATGAACCAAAAATATGTGAAATCTTTTAAAAAGACTCACTGAGGAATTCTGAGCTGTCAAATATATCCAGAAAAATAAGGCAGGGAAAAAGTGAGATTATAGGGTTTTGAAAAATTCCTGTTCAAGTTCGTAACATGCACAGTGCTTCTTTTAATTAATGTCCTGTCTGTACATATTTTCCTACACACCATTCTGTAGTTATAGAATTAATTCCCTTGCCCACCGGGTCAGTATTTTATTACTTTACTGGTTTCTTTTTGTAATAGCTTTTTTATACTCCTTGCCAGTGAAAGTATACCCCCAGAAGAAGAGGACGACCAAAGGAAGGAAAACATGGGCAGGAAAGGCCTGGCAAGCAAGGTCACTGTTAGAGCCACATCTCGATTGTTCCATTTCCCCAGTGGGCACTATTACATATTTCCCCTTAAGCATGAGGCCATGTTATTTTCTGTGTTTAGCTTTTACCTAGAACATGGATGAGCTCATCTGAAAATATAACAAAATTAAATTCTATCATTGCTCATTGCAACCACGTAGCTGATATTTTATGTATTGCATCTTAAATCTCCTTCTGGAAGTGTAACAGAGTTATAACCTGTATAATTTGTACCATTGTTGACATTTTTATCTTCTTCGAAAACAATTTAGTACAACTTTCATTGAAGATCTTAAGCCTCACAGGTTAGTGGGCTTGGAGCAGGATGTGGAAATAATGGGAGAAAACCACTCATCAAAGTAGTTAAATGACTTGAACTCGATCACACAATTGGCTGAGTGTGGATCGAGAACCTGGAGTTTTATTTTAGGCTCTGGATCTTACCACATTGCCTTTCAAATTCATTTCAGCAGGACACAGTGGCTCATGCCTGTAATCTCAGCACTTTGGGAGGCCAAGGCGGGTGGATTACCTAAGGTCAGGAGTTCTAGACCAGCCTGGCCAACATGGTGAAACCCCGTCTCTACTAACAATACAAAAATTAGCTGAGCATGATGGCAGGTGCCTGTATCCCAGCTACTCAGGAGACTGAGGCAGGAGAATCACTTGAACAGGGGAGGCGGAGGTTGCAGTGAGCCAAGATCACACCACTGCACTCCAGCCTGGGCAAAAGAGTGAGACTCTGTCAAAAAAAAAAAAAAAAATTATTTCAGTCAGTGTTTATTGATCACTTGCCATGTGTTAAATGCTATAGATAATTGCATCAGAATTCCCCACCCATGAGCTTATTCTTTTATTAGGGTATGTCCAAACAGGTCTAGAAGAAAAATTTTAAAACATCTTTCACAGGAAAAGAAATTTCTAAGTCAAAACATTTGTTCACCCCGCAACACAAAACCCCAACATTTAATTATGCAACAACATAGATGAGGGAAATCTTTAGCTACAAGTAGTGAAAAACAATCAATACTACAAAACTATTGGCCTTATTTGTATGTCTGCCAAAATAAGTAAGAACACAGGCAGTGAAAGAAAAACTTGACTACTAAGATACCTTCCTAACTCGAAGCTACCATCTCCAAATATTCTCTGAGTCAACCAACAAGTATCAAGTACTCATTTCCTGTCAGGCACTGAATTAGAGATCTGAGAATGAACACAACAGATGTAATTCCTACCGTATTGAATGAAATAATTTGAATATCTTTTCTACTTTCAAAATATAAGCTAATATACTTTCCAGCCATTCAAATTTTAGTAAGAATTACTTTAGATGAATAATCAATTTTCTTGGTTCTCTGTTATGGGAGTTAGTGAGAGCTCAGTTTTATTGTTCATGGTGAGGTTGCAGAGCAGAAAACAGAGAAATAACAATAAAAAAAGTGAGAGGTCATTTTAGAACATGGAGAATCTGGGGAGGGTGTCCCAGAATGCAATGCCAACAAATATCGAGTACTCATTTCCTGTCAGGCACTAGATTAGAGAACTGAGAATTCCATGGAATGATGCCACTATGAAAAGCTCATGGTTACCTTAGGAGTTTGGGTGTCTAGAGAAAAGTAGGAGAGGAGTGACCAAGGAAAACATTGCGTTCTTATTGCCTAAGGATCTTGGTGTCAAATTCATTGACCCAGGAATCTGTGAACTTAGAAAACTTATTAAAGAATTTAGATTTTCCCCCCCCACAAATAGAACACTTTTTTTTTTTTTTTTGATAGAAAGTAGGATTTATTGTTTGGCATTAGGAGATGGCCACACAGTGGAAACCTTCATGAGTAGAGAGCTTGTCATTTGTCCAGAGGGCCACAATTGGGCATGTATTTGACTCCATAGTCATCTGGGATGAACTACTTCTCAGCCACCATGTCTCCAACTTCATTCAAATTGAACTTGATAAAGTATCACTTCTTTGAGATGTGGATCTTCTGGCAGCCAGGAACTTGAACTTGGCACTGTGTAGGGCCTCAATCACATGCTCCTTGTTCTGCTTGGTGCAGATGGACCTGATGACTTGGCCAATATGAAGCCAGGCTATGATGCTCTGAAGCTTTCCAATGGCACCTTGCATACCTGTCTACAGCCTACACAGGGACAGCATAAGGTCAGAGACATGAACATAACCTTGGAAAGGGCTATCTCCAAGGTCCCTTAGAGGCAACCCATACAAGAAACAGGCTGCGTACACTACCAAGGAACCTGCTGTTTTCAGCCATTGCACACCAAGCCCCCATGAGGAAAAGAGCTCGATTAACTTAACTGGCTGCAGACAAATAGGCTATTTTATTTGCCACTATTAAAATCAAACTTTAAACAGATTCTTGGACTTGTGGCTCATATCCATCAGCTCATTCAACGTTAGCACCTGTCTTGTCCCCGGTAGCTTTTCCAGAACAACTAACTTCACCATGAAACTCTATTAGTTTTCCCAATTCAAACTTGGGTTCTTCAGCTTTTTACTTTTTTAATGAATACATCATGAAGAGGATAAATAGATTGGCAAGCATTTTCTATGTCTTTTCCAACGTTGTCTGGAATCAATTTATTGACCACTTCTTTGAAGTCATTTGTCTATACTTCTTTGTTTATGATTTCCGTCATCTCCTTCTGAATTTGACAGACCTGTTGGTGCTGAGCATAAGAGGTCTTCTGTATCTGACCATTATATTTTCTATAAAATCAGTACAGAACTAACTAAGCAAATGACCACTGGTAGTCTTGACATTGACATGAGCTTCAGTCATGGGTCTACCATTTTTTGACCACGGAACATATTTTGTCATGGGTAAGATCCATGCCATGGAAGTCAGTCAGGCAGTTTTTGCCCTGAACATCTTCAGTAATCAGCTTGTTTATTCTAAATGCAACTTCATTATTCTGCAGATCAGCAAGTCCCACTTCAAACACATGACCCTTAAGGTCATCAGGTGTAATTCTTGTTCCTTGAATCCTGGAAACTAGTGTCTTTCCAATATTCCTTATATTGAACATAGCAGGTGCTTTCACATGATACCAATCTTTCTTAGAAAATGGATCAACCCATTTCTTCTTGGCTTCTTTTTTGCTGCCTTTTATAAGACGCTTATTCTTGCCAACCACCATCGTGCTATTCAGAGACCCAAAAAGCAAGAATTTTGATTTTGTCAACCTTGAATAATATCTACAAAATATCACCTCTTAGTAATCTTTCATGAGTGATTGTTCTAGCCCCAGAAAGACAGAAAGACTGTTCTATGTTCTTATATGTTCTGGCTCATGATATGGTCTGACATAGGATAGTCTTTCTGTCTGTTCTATGTCAGACCATATCATGAGCCAGATAGCTGATATTTTAGGTAGGTTTAGAACAGTTTTTTTAAAAAAACATTTTCTACCAAAGTACCCCTAACTGGTAGTAGAGGAGAAAGTTTTGAGTGGCAAAACTCCATCAACAGAATTACACCAGTGATGGTAGGGTACAAGAGAACTGTTGAGGGTAAGTCAAGGCAGGAGTCTGAAATGCCTTTAAAATATTGTGGCTGTTTTCCTTAAAAATTTAAGCAATTATTATATACCACCCCATAACAGTTTCATGCATTTTATTGTTTTTGTTTTCCGACAGGGTCTTGCTCTGTCACCCAGGCCGGAGTGCAGTGGCACCATTATGAATCACTGCAGCCTCAACCTCAACACTCAAGCATCCTCTGACATCTGCCTCCCAAGTAGCCGGGACTACAGGCACTCACCACCATGCCTGGTTAAGTTTTTTTTTTTTTTTTTTTAATTGTATAGACAAGGTTTTGCCATGTTACCCAAGCTGGCCTTGAACTCCTGGCCTCGAATGGTCCACCCACCTCGGCCTCCCCAGGTGCTGGGATTACAGACATGAGCCACTGCACCTGACCTCATGTTTGTTTTACATATAAGCAATGCTTTAAAATACCTGCTAGTATTAAAATTGACTCTATGGGAAGAGATGCCATGATAACTGTGTGGTCTCAGTCCACCCACACACTTCGGCACATGCACAAGGATGTTTTACAGGGTCTACAGTGCCATGGTTTAGTTGAATTGAGAGTACCTTGAATTGGTTTGTAAGAGTGTGATTGGTCTCAGGATTCCCATTCATTACTGGGACCTCCAAGTTTCCAAGGATTTTTCTATGATCTACATCTGACTGCCAGTGATAAGGGCTTGTATGGCCAGGACAAGTAGAAAATATAGGACCCAGCATTCCAGATCAAAATGATTCTGGGTGAAGCATCCCTGCCAGCCATTCCCATATGGGCTGTTGTTGGGGTGATCAGACCCAACACCAGGTCGTTGGGGAGAAGAAATCCAGCAGAGTCAAAGGATTGAGAAAAAGACAATTTGAGAGAGAAAGTGGGACCAGGGGGCCATAGCAAGCATGGAGGCTGTGAAGGCACCAAGCTCTGGGAGCCCAGGCTATTTATTGGTGCTCAAACAAATAAACAGGTGGTGAAGATGTGGGAGTTGAAAGGAAAACAGTGTATCAAGTGAATGAGAAATATATGGCTGCTTGAGATAACAGGAGTGCTAGAAGCAAGGAGCCAGCAAGTCTAGCAGACATGGAAGCCCTGCCTCAGCTTCTCTCCAAACACATAGCTTTTCTCCCAATAGGCTGTTGATAGAATTTTGCCTTTTAAACATCCCCCTCTACTATCAGACTTGGCCCCAGAGAAGTCTGACTGAGTGTAAGGCACAGAGAGCACCGAGAAGCTGATCCAACTCTGCCATTATCTAGGTTCCCTTCATCTCATCAATATTTACTGAGGGCTAGGCGCGGTGGCTCAAGCCTGTAACCACAGCATTTTCGGAGGTCAAGGTTGGCAGATCACCTGAGGCCAGGAGTTTGAGACCAGCATGACCAATATGGCAAAACCCCATCTCTACTAAAAACACAAAAATTAGCAGGGCATGGTGGCGCATGCCTGTTATTCTAGCTACTTGCAAGGCTCAGTCACAAGAACTGCTTGAACCCAGGATGGGGCGCTTGCAGTGAGCCTAGATCACACCACTGCACTCCAGCCAGGGCAAAAGAGAGAGACTCTGTTTCAAAAAATAAAATAAATAAAATTAAATTTAAAAAAAGGCTTTGCAGATGTGAAGGTATGGACTTTGAGATGGGAATATTATCATGGATTAGGTGGGCCTAATCTAATCAGATGGGTCCTTAAAATCTGAACCTTTTTCATGCTGGAAGAAAGAGGAGATAAAAGAAAGATAGATTAAAAATGTGAGGCCAGGGGTGGTGGCTCACACCTGTAATTCCAGCATTTTGGGAGGCCGAGGCACGTGGATCACCTGAGCTCAGGAGCTCATGACCAGCCTGGCCAACATGGTGAAACCCCATCTCTACTAAAAATACAAAAATTAGCTGGGTGTGGTGGCATGCGCCTGTAATCCCAGCTACTTGGGAGGCTGAGGCTAGAAGATTGCTTGAACCCAGGAGGCGGAGGTTGCAGTGAGCCAAGATCATGCCACTGCATTCCAGCCTGGGGGACAGTGAGACTCTGTCTACATTAAAAAAAAAAAAAAGTGAGGGACTCAACGCACTGTTGCTAGCTTTGAAGTGGAAAGAGAGGCAATAAGACAAGGAACACAGCCTTGACAACATCTTGCTTTTGTCTCAGTGAGACCTGTGTCAAATTTCTGATCTCCAGAACTGTAAGATGATAGGTTTTGTGTTATTTTAAGGCACTCAATTTGTGGTAACTAATCACAACAGCCAATAGGAAACTAATAAAATTCCCATCCTTCTTGTGCTTGTATTCTAGTGAAAATATAAATAAATATAAATAACAGGGCATCTAAATATGCTAATAAGAGGTAGGAAGGAAATGAATGAAGTGATGTGAATGGGACTACAATGGACTCATCTGTCAACTTTTTAATGCTTTAAGAATGCTCTAATGCATGAATTTTGGCATTAGGCAAAGATTAGCTCCCCCTATAGGAGTTATTTATGTATCTCTTTTCCAGCTAGAGACAGGCATTTGACTTGGGCTCCACTAATAATACAGCCATGCTAGAATTTAAATTAGAGGCTACTGATGCAAAAGGGAAGGAGAGTTCAGGTAATTTCTCTTTCTCCCTCCCTCCCTTCTTCCTTCTTTCCCTCCCTCCAGCCCTCTTTCCCACTATCTCTTTCTCACTCTCTCTCTCCCTCCCTCTTGTAATAGTAGCTGGGGCTACAAGGTAATATACAGCACAAAACAGCCAACTTGCCTTTGGTAGCTAGAATTACTCCTTCATCAGATAAGTTCTGCTTCTGCAATATAGCTTTAGATGCTGTTCTAAAAGCTGAGCCCAAGCCTAGCTCTCCAGCCCTCTAAACAATTCTGTAAACCACAAAACATCTTTGTATTACTCTTTTTCTGCTTAACCAACTGAAGTCACTTTTGATTTCTTGCAACTGAAGGCCCTGAAGGAAATAGATAGTCATTAGACTTTGGACACTGTGGCTAAAGAGGTCTCTCTGAGAAGGTGAACTGGAGCAGGAAGAATATGAAGGAGCAAGTAATGGCTGAGGAAGCAGTCAGACTGAAGAAATGTGAAGACTACAGTGCTGGAGCTGGGGTGCAGAAAAAGCAGGACAAACAACGCCCTTGCCTTTGTGGAGTTTACCTCTGGTAGGGGGTATCTAGATAGTTAAAGGGAGGCAAATGATAGGCAACATAATTTCAGATACGTGTAATAAAGGAAGCAAAAGACAGAATTACAGGCTTCAGGCCAGGAGCTATTTTGGATAGGATGGGCAGGAAAGGCCTCTTGGAAGGAAGTGACATTACACAGAGATATAGGAGATTTATGACTTAGAGAGTGTCCCTCAAATACAATATTGGAACTCTGCTCAGGGAGGTGAGTTTCCTAAGAGTTCTTCAAGCAAAACCATAAACAGATATTGGAGGGTCATCTCTACCAAGGTTAGGAATATTTGGGAAATTCAACACATGTTTAAAATGCTCCTAGAGACAAATTTTTCAATAGCAGTTGCGATCATTTTTTTGATGATGTTCTCAACCTTGAACTTGCCAAATACAAATGGTAACATTTTTAGGGAGATAATGCCTTACATTATGAACATTTGTTCACAGCTACAAATTAGCTTGAATTTTGTCTTGGATACTTTCTATGTGAACAAGTACTAAAAAAAATATAAAGCAGATGCAATGTTGGTTCTTCGTCACTTCTGTCAGCGGCTCTTCTAGTTTGACAGACTAGGCTGTCAACAATGGAATGAAGCCAGTGAGAGGTGACAATGTGCTAGCTGCCCTCACTCTCGGTGCCTCCTTGGCCTGGGTATCTACTCTGGCGGTGATTGAGGAGCCCTTCAGCCTGCCACTGCACTGTGGGAGCCCATCTCTGGGCTGGCCGAGGCTGGAGCCGGCTCCCTCTGCTTGCAGGGAGGTGTGGAGGGAGAAGCGCGGGCGGGCTGCCAAGGACGCTCGTAGGTCAGTGTGAATTCCTGCGGGCGCAGGCGCCGGCTCGGCGGGCCCTGCACACAGGGCGGCTGGCCGGCATCACTGGCCCAGGGCAGAGAGGGGCTTAGCACCCAGGCCAGCAGCTGCAAAGGTTGCTCCGGGTCCCCCAGCAGTGCTGGTCGGACGGCACGGTGCTCGAGTTCTCACCGGGCCTCAGCTGTCTCCCCGTGGGGCAAGGCTCAGGACCTGCAACCCACCGTGCCCAAACCCCTCCTCTGCTGCGGGTTCCCGCACAGCCCAAGCCTCCCTGAGGGGAATGCCCCCTGCTCCGTGACACCCAGTCCTATCGACAGCCCAAGGGCTGAGGAGTGCAGGCGCAGCTCGGGACTGGCGGGCAGCTCTGCCTGCAGCCCCTGTGAGGGATCCACTGGGTGAGGCCAGCTGGGCTCCTGAGTCTGGTGGGGACTTGGGGAACTTTTATATCTAGCTAAGGGATCATGAATGCACCAATCAGCACTCTGTGTCTAGCTCAGTGTTTGTAAACACACCAATCAGTACTCTGTGTCTAGCTCAAGGTTTGTAAATACACCAGTTGGTGCTCTGTATCTAGCTAACTCTGTGTCTAGCTAACCTAGTGGGGCCTTGGAGAACTTTTCTGTCTGGGCAATGTGTCTAGCTAGCTCAATGATTGTAAATACACCAATCAGCACTCTGTCAAAACGGACCAATCAGCTCTCTGCAAAATGGACCAATCTGCAGGATGTGGGTGGGGCCAGACAAGGGAATAAAAGCAGGCTGCTGCCAGTGGCAACCCGGGTCAGCCAGTGACAATCAGCTCTCTTTTTTCTTTTTGCTCTTTGCAATAAATCTTGCTGCTGCTCACTCTTTGGGTCCATGCTGCCTTTAAGAGCTGTAGCACTCACCATGACGGTCTGCAGCTTCACTCCTGAAGCCATTGAGACCACGAACCCACTGGGAAGAATGAACAACTCCAGACGTGCCACCTTTAAGAACTGTAACACTCACTGCGAAGGTCTGCGGCTTCGCTCCTGCCAACAAGACCACGAACCCACCAGAAGGAAGAAGCTCCAGATGCATCTGAACGTCTGAAGGAACAAACACCAGACACACCATCTTTAAGAACTGTAACACTCACCGTGAGGGTCCGCAGCTTCATTCTTGAAGTCAGCGAGACCAAGAACCCACCAATTCCGGACACACCCATGCTAACAGAAAGAAACATCAACTTCAGGCAAGAGTCTTCCAAAATAATCTGTTTGCAGATGGAAGTTGCTGGTTTTCTGTGAGCATGAAAAATTAATTATCAGTGAGAGGGCATTTACTACTTTCAAAGTCCATCTATTTATTGACTTTTTAAAAAAATCTTCCCAGAGAAAAGAACTATTTTCTAAAATTGATTAATCAACTTACTGACCTGAGTCAAAGCTTTGATGAAAAACAGAATGAATGTACTTTCTCATATAAATCCCAGAAAACATAGGGCAGGAGGGTTTTTGGCCTGTTTTTATCCAAAGCAGTAATCTGAAGTATCTTTTCCCATGAAAAATCAGAAAAGTATTCAAGTAAAATATTAACAGATTTATGGTAAATATGGCAAAGTGAACATATACATCTACTTTTACTTTCTTCTCAAACCTTAGAAATGGCAATAAGACACCTAAAAAAAAATATTACACTCTAAGTTCTAGAGTACATGTGTACAATATGCAGGTTTGTTACATATGTATACATGTGCCATGTTGGTGTGCTGCACCCATTAGCTCGTCATTTACATTAGGTATATTTCCTAATGCTATCCCTCCCCCCTCGCCCCCTACCCATGACAGGCCCCAGTGTGAGATGTTCCCCTTCCTGTGTCCAAGTCTTCTCATTGTTCAGTTCCCACCTATGGTGAGAATATGTGGCGTTGGTTTTCTGTTCTTGTGATATTTTGCTGAGAATGACGGTTTCCAGCTGCATCCATGTCCCTACAAAGGACATGAACACATCCTTTTTTTTTTTTTTTTTTAATACTTTAAGTTCTAGGGTACATGTGCATAACGTGCAGGTTTGTTACATATGTATACTTGTGCCATGTTGGTGTGCTGCACCCATCAACTCGTCAGCACCCATCGATTCATCATTTATATCAGGTATAACTCCCAGTGCAATCCCTCCCCCCTCCCCCCTCCCCATGATAGGCCCGGATGTGTGATGTTCCCCTTCCCGAGTCCAAGTGATGTCATTGTTCAGTTCCCACCTATGAGTGAGAATATGCGGTGTTTGGTTTTCTGTTCTTGGGATAGTTTGCTAAGAATGATGGTTTCCAGCTGCATCCATGTCCCTACAAAGGACACAAACTCATCCTTTTTTATGGCTGCATAATATTCCATGGAGTATATGTGCCACATTTTCTTAATCCAGTCTGTCACAGATGGACATTTGGGTTGATTCCAAGTCTTTGCTATTGTGAATAGTGCCGCAATAAACATACGTGTGCATGTGTCTTTATAGCAGCATGATTTATAATCCTTTGGGTATATACCCAGTAGTGGGATGGCTGGGTCATATGGTACATCTAGTTCTAGATCCTTGAGGAATTGCCATACTGTTTTCCATAATGGTTGAACTAGTTTACAATCCCACCAACAGTGTAAAAGTGTTCCTATTTCTCCACATCCTCTCCAGCACCTGTTGTTTCCTGACTTTTTAATGATTGCCATTCTAACTGGTGTGAGATGGTATCTCATTGTGGTTTTGATTTGCATTTCTCTGATGGCGAGTGATGATGAGCATTTTTTCATGTGTCTGTTGGCTGTATGAATGTCTTCTTTTGAGAAATGTCTGTTCATATCCTTTGCCCACTTTTTGATGGGGTTGTTTGTTTTTTTCTTGTAAATTTGTTTGAGTTCTTTGTAGGTTCTGGATATTAGCCCTTTGTCAGATGAGTAGATTGCAAAAATTTTCTCCCATTCTGTAGGTTGCCTGTTCACTCTGATGGTAGTTTCTTTTATCCCATTTGTCAATTTTGGCTTTTGCTGCCATTGCTTTTGGTGTTTCAGACATGAAGTCCTTGCCCATGCCTATGTCCTGAATGGTACTACCTAGGTTTTCTTCTAGGGTTTTTATGGTATTAGGTCTAACATTTAAGTCTCTAATCCATTTTGAATTAATTTTCGTATAAGGAGTAAGGAAAGGATCCAGTTTCAGCTTTCTACTTAATGGCTAGCCAATTTTCCCAGCACCATTTATTAAATAGGGAATCCTTTCCCCATTTCTTGTTTCTCTCAGGTTTGTCAAAGATCAGATGGCTGTAGATGTGTGGTATTATTTCTGAGGACTCTGTTCTGTTCCATTGGTCTATATCTCTGTTTTGGTACCAGTACCATGCTGTTTTGGTTACTGTAGCCTTGTAGTATAGTTTGAAGTCAGGTGGCGTGATGCCTCCAGCTTTGTTCTTTTGACTTAGGATTGTCTTGGCAATGTGAGCTCTTTTTTGGTTCCATATGAACTTTAAAGCAGTTTTTTCTAATTCTGTGAAGAAACTCATTGGTAGCTTGATGGGAATGGCATTGAATCTATAAATGACCTTGGGCAGTATGGCCATTTTCACGATATTGATTCTTCCTATCCATGAGCATGGTATGTTCTTCCATTTGTTTGTGTCCTCTTTTATTTCACTGAGCAGGAACACATCCTTTTTTATGGCTACATAGTATTCCATGGTATGTATGTGCCACAGTTTCTTAATCTAGTCTGTCATTGATGGACATTTGGGTTGGTTCCATGTCTTTGCTATTTTGAATAGTGCCACAATAAACATACGTGTGCATGTGTCTTTATAGCAGCATGATTTATAATCCTTTGGGTATATCCCCAGTAATGGGATGGCTGGGTCAAATGGTATTTCTAGTTCTAGATCCTTGAGGAATCACCACACTTGTCTTCCACAATGGTTGAACTAGTTTACAGTCCCACCAACAGTGTAAAAGTGGTCTTATTTCTCCACATCCTCTCCAGCATCTCTTGTTTCCTGAGTTTTTAATGATCGCCATTCTAACTGGTGTGAGATCATATCTAATTGTGGTTTTAATTTGCATTTCTCTGATGGTGAGTGGTGATGAGCATTTTTTCATGTGTCTGTTGGCTGCATAAATGTCTTCTTTTGAGAAGTGTCTGTTCATATCCTTCGCCCACTTTTTGATGGGGTTGTTTTTTTTTTCTTGTAAATTTGTTTGAGTTCTTTGTAGGTTCTGGATATTAGCCCTTTGTCAGTTGGGCAGATTGCAAAAATGTTTTCCGATTCTGTAGGTTGCCTGTTCACTCTGATGGTAGTTTCTTTTGCTGTGCAGAAGCTCTTTAGTTTAATTAGATCCTATTTGTCTATTTTGGCTTTTGTTGCCATTGCTTTTGGTGATTTAGACATGAAGTCCTTGCCCATGCCTATGTCCTGAATGGTATTGTCTAGGTTTTCTTCTAGAGTTTTATGGTTTTAGGTCTAAAATTTAAGTCTCTAATCCATCTTGAATTACTTTTTGTGTAAGAGATAAGGAAGGGATCCAGTTTCAGCTTTCTACATATGGCTAGCCAGTTTTTCCAGCACCATTTATTAAATAGGGAATTCTTTCCCCATTTCTTGTTTTTGTCAGGTTTGTCAAAGATCAGATGGTTGTAGATGTGTGGTGTTATTTCTGAGGGCTCTGTTCTGTTCCATTGCTCTGTGTTGGTACCAGTACCATGCTGTTTTGGTTGCTGCAGCCTTATAGTATAGTTTGAAGTCAGGTAGCATGATGCCTCTAGCTTTGTTCTTTTGGTTTAGGATTGTCTTGGCAATGCAGGCTTTTTTTTTGGTTCCATATGAACTTGAAAGAATTTTTTCCAATTCTGTGAGGAAAGTAATTGGTAGCTTAATGGGGATGGCATTGAATCTATAAATTACCTTGGGCAGTATGGCCATTTTCACGATATTGATTCTTCCTATCCATGACCATGGAATGTTCTTCCATTTGTTTGTGCCCTCTTTTATTTCATTGAGCAGTGGTTTGTAGTTCTGCTTGAAGAGGTCCTTCATGTCCCTTGTAAGTTGGATTCCTAGGTATTTTATTTTCTTTGTAGCAATTGTGAATGGGAGTTAACTCACGATTTGGCTCTCTGTTTGTCTGTTATTGGTGTATAAAAATGCTTGTGATTTTTGCACATTGATTTTGTATCCTGAGACTTTGCTGAAGTTGCTTATCAGCTTAAGGAGATTTTGGGCTGAGACAATGGTGTTTTCTAAATATACAATCATGTCACCTGCAAACAGGGACAATTTGACTTCCTCTTTTCCTAATTGAATAAATACCCTTTATTTCTTTCTCCTGCTTGATTGCCCTGGCCAGAACTTTCAACACTATGTTGAATAGGAGTGGTGAGAGAAGGCATCCCTGTCTTGTGCCAGTGTTCAAAGGGAATGCTTCCAGTTTTTGCCCATTCAGTATGATGTTGTCTGTGGGTTTGTCATAAAGAGCTCTTATTATTTTGAGATCAGTTCCATCAATACCGAATTTATTGAGAGTTTTTAGCATGAAGGGCTGTTGAATTTTGTCAAAGGCTTTTTCTGCATCTATTGAGATAATCATGTGGTTTTTGTCTTTGGTTTTGTTTATATGCTGGATTACATTTATTGATTTGCATATGTTGAGCCAGACTTGCATCCCAGGGATGAAGCCCACTTGATCATGGTGGATAAGCTTTTTGATGTGCTGCTGGATTCTGTTTGCCAGTATTTTATTGAGGATTTTTGCATTGATGTTCATCAGGGATATTGGTCTAAAATTCTCTTTTTTTATTGTGTCTCTGCCAGGCTTTGGTATCAGGATGATGTCGGCCTCATAAAATGAGTTAGGGAGGATTCCCTCCTTTTCTATTGATTGGAATCATTTCAGGAGCAATGGTACCAGCTCCTCTTTGTACCTCTGGTAGAATTTGGCTGTGAATCCATCTGGTCCTGGACTTCTTTTAGTTGGTGGGCTATTAATTATTGTCTCAATTTCAGAGCCTGCAATTGTTCTATTCAGGGATTCACCTTCTTCCTAGTTTAGTCTTGGGAAGAGTGTATGTGTCCAGGAATTTATCCATTTCTTCTAGGTTTTCTAGTTTATTTGCGTAGAGGTGTTCATGGTATTCTCTGATGGTAGTTTGTATTTCTCTGGGGTCGGTGGTGATATCCCCTTTACCATTTTTTATTGTGTCTATTTGATTCTTTTCTCTTTTCTTCTTTGTTAGTCTTACCAGCAATCTATCAATTTTGTTAATCTTTTCAAAAAACCAGCTCCTGGATTCATTGATTTTTTGAAGGGATTTTTGTGTCTCTATCTCCTTCAGTTCTGCTCTGATCTTGTTATTTCTTGCCTTCTGCTAGCTTTTGAATGTGTTTGCTCTTGCTTGTCTGGTTCTTTTAATTGTGATGTTAGAGTGTCAATTTTAGATCTTTCCTGCTTTCTCTTGTGGGCATTTAGTGCTATAAATTTCCCTCAACACACTGCTTTAAATGTGTCCCAGAGATTCTGGTATGTTGTATCTTTGTTCTCATTGGTTTGAAAGAACATCTTTATTTCTGCCTTCATTTCATTATGTATCCAGTAGTCATTCAGGGGCAGGTTGTTCAGTTTCCATGCAGTTGAGCGGTTTTGAGTGAGTTTCTTAATCCTGAGTTCTAGTTTGATGGCACTGTGGTCTGAGAGACAGTTTGTTATAATTTCTGTTCTTTTACATTTGCTGAGAAGTGCTTTACTTCCAGCTATGTGGTCAATTTTGGAATAAGAATAAGACACGTTTTTAAGAAGCACAAATCAATAAGGACAGCGAGAACAAAAGAGTGTAACAAAACAAACAAATAAACAATATAGAGACTGAGAAGCAGGTGAATTAGTGGTAAAAAGAACATAACAAGCTGGGCACAGTGGCTTATGCCTGTAATCCCAGAACTTTGGGAGGCCGAGGTGGGTGGATTGCTTGATTCCAGGAATTCAAGACCAGCTTGGGCAACATGGTGAAACTGCATCTCTACTAAAATTCAAAACTGAGCTGGGCAAGGTAGCGTGCGTCTGCAGTCCAAGTGACTTGGGAGGATGAGGAGGGAGAATCACCTGAGCCTGGAGAATTTGAGCTGAGATCATGCCACTCCAGACTGGGTCACAGAGCGAGACTGTGTCTCAAAACTCAAAGCCAGCAAAGGGAAAGGCTGTAGACTAACTCAGTTTTACACCAGAGGCTGAACAAAGCTCTGGGACTGACAGCACTAGAAAGTCTCTAGAAAAATAGGAAGATTGGCTGAAAGTCCAAGACAGCAGTCAGATCCATCAGTGGTGTCTCCAACTCCCAGCATCTGGCAACCACCACTCTATTTTTCTTCTCTCCCTACCTTCTCACCCTGGCAGGGGATCAGAGATCTAGTCTCTGGGGAAGGTATAAAACAGAGTCTTTTGGCAAGTGGGGTTGAAGGTAAGGATAGGATACTGAGGGAAAATAATGCATGTTAAATGTTTAAAATCCTGCTCCTCTTTATCTACCTGGCTTTCAGAATACTAGTTGACAGACTTTTATCGTTAGCCTGGAGATTGGAAAATCCTTCCCCACAGCCTGACCAGCTCAAGAAAAAAAGTTTCAAGATAATAGCATTCTAAGTTCCCCAACAAAATAGCCAAGCTAGAATGCCCCAAAGTAAAAACTGTGATTGGATAAGCTGCTTCCCCACCTCCAGCCTCAATTACTCCCAACTCACACTAACACATTCAGAGATGCCCACTGCCTTTTAATTTTAGGGAAGCCTTTAACTTGAAGGGTAAAAGGACCAAAGCAAAACAGCAGATAAATGCAACTTGGAGCAAATGCATACCCTACATGGAAAAGAAAACTCCAAAAACAAAATAAAACAGAAATCGCATTATTAATATATTCAGAAAGAAAAAAAACAACATTGCTACCATGAAACAAGTATAATATACTGTATAATAAATAAGAATATTCACAGAAATAAAACAATCTATTATTTAAAAATATATGTATGATAGCAGAAATGAAAACAAATTGGAAGTTTTCCTAGTCTGTTTTGTGCTGCTATAATACAACAGCAGAAACTGGGTAATCTATAAACAATAGAAATTTGTTTGACTCATGGTTCTGAAGGCTGGGAAGTCGTGATTGAGGGGCCACATCTGATAAGTTCATCATAGTCCATCGCCTGGCTGAAGAGCAGAAGGGCACAAAAGCACTCGGGAGAGAAAGGAAGAAAGTGAAACTCATCCTTTCATCAGGAGTCCATTTTTAAGATAACTAACCTATTCCCCAAATCAGGACAATAATTCATTCATGAGAGCAGAGCCCTCATGGCTTAATTACCTTTCAGAGACCCCCCTTCCCCACACTGTTGCATTGAGAATGAAGTTTCTAACACATAAACTGTGGGGACACATTCAAACCATAGCAGAAGGGCTGGAAGATAAAAATTTCTAAAGAAATTTCCCAGAGTGTGGAGCAGAGAAACAGAGATGTAAAGTATTGAAAAAAGAGATTAAAAAAAAAAAAAAGGATAATTAGCCAAGGAGATCCAAAATCCAAATAATAGGAGTCTCAGAATCAGAGAACAACAACCAAAACGTGTGTGTATGAAGGGGGGATATGTGTTAGTCTTCTATTGCTGCCTAACAAATTACCACAAACTAGAATTAAGTATTGCCCTACAGTTTCCATGGGCTGAAGTTCAGATACACTGACTTGGCTTCTCTGCTCAAGGTCTCACAAGGCTACAGTTAAGGAGTTAGCTAGGGCTGGAGTCTCATCACAGGCTAAGAGTCCTCTTCTAAGTTCACACATTTGTTGGCAGAAATAATTTCTTTTCAGCTTTAGAATCCATGGTAGCTAGCATTTTCAAGGCTAGCAAGAGAGAGTCTCTCACTTCTACGCCTTCTTTTAAAAGTCTCAATTGCTGGGTGTGGTGGCACATGCCTGTAATCTCAGAACTTTGGGAGGCCCAGGTGGGAGGATCACTTGAGCCCAGGAGTTAGAGGTTACAGTGAGCCATGATTGCACCACTGTGCTCCAGCCTGGGTGACAGAGCAAAACCTGCTCTTAAACAAATATATAAATAAATAAATGGCTCATTTGACCATGTCAGGTATACCCAGGAAAATCTCTTTTAATTAACTAACTTAAAATTAACTGATTAGGGTCCTATATTATATCTACAAAATTTCTCGCCTTTGCCATATAACATAGTAAAATCATATAATTATGGGGAGTGCTATTTCATCACCTTTGCCATATTCTTTTTTAAATTTGTTTTCTTATTTTTATTTATTTTTTAAAATTATACTTTAAGTTCTGGGATACGTGTGCAGAACCTGCAGGTTTGTTACATAGGTATACACGTGCCATGGTGGTTTGCTGCACCCATCAACCCATTATCTACATTAGGTATTTCTCCTAATGCTATCTCTCCCCTTGTCGCCCATCCCCCAACAGGTACCAGTGTGTGATGTTCTCCCTGTGTCCATGTGTTCTCATTGTTCGACTCCCACTTATGAGTGCAAGCATATGGTGTTTGGTTTTCTGTTCTTGTGTTAGTTTGCTGAGAATGATGGTTTCCTGCTTCATCCATGTCCCTGCAAAGGACATGAATTCATCCTTTATTATGACTGCATAGTATTCCATGGTGTATATGTGCCACATTTTCTTTATCTAGTCTATCATTGATGGGCATTTGGGTTTGTTCAAAGTCTTTGCTATTATGAACAGTGCTGCAATAAACATATGTATGCATGTGTCATTGTAGTAGGATGATTTATAATCCTTTGGGTATACCCAGTAATGGATGGCTGGGTCAAATGGAATTTCTGGTTCAAGATCTTTGAGGAATCGCCACAATGTCTTCCACAATGGTTGAACTAATTTACACTCCCACCAACAGTGTAAAGTTCCTACTTCTTTACATCCTCTCCAGCATTTGTTGTTTCCTGACTTTTTAATGATCACCATTCTAACTGGCATGAGATGGCATCTCATTGTGGTTTTGATCTGCAGTTCTCTAATGACCAGTGACGATGAGCTATTTTTCATATGTTTGTTGGCCGCATAAATGTCTTCTTTTAAGAAGTGTCTGTTCATATCCTTTGCCCACTTCTTTTTTTTTTTTAATTAAAAAGTAAACTTTAACGTTGAAAAGGCAAACTTGGGGAGGGCAGAAAGATCACACACAAGGCTGTCACTTCACACCTGGAGGGTTGCACAGTGGCCAGGCGGAGGCTCTCCTCACTTCCTGGACTGTGAGGCGGCTAGACAGAGGCGCTCCTCACTTCCCATACTGTGAGGTGGCCTGGCAGAGGCGGTCCTCACTTCCCAGACGGTAGGGCAGCCAGGCAGAGGAGCTTCTCACATCTTAGACTGTGCGGGGGCTGGGCAGAGGCACTTCTTACTTCCCAGACAGGGTGGTGGCCAGGCAGAGGCGCTCCTCTCTTCCCAGTCAGCTGGGCAGCCGGGCAGAGGCACTCCTCAGTTCCCAGATGGTGGCCTTTGCTGACTTTTTGATGGGGTTGTTTGTTTTTTTTCTTGTAAATTTGTTTAAGTTCTTTGTAGAGTCTGGATATTAACCCTTTGTCAGATGGATAGGTTGCAAAAATTGTCACCCATTCTATAGGTTGCCTGTTCACTCTGATGATAGTTTCTTTTGCTGTGCAGAAGCTCTTTAGTTTAGTTAGATTCCATTTGTCAAACCTGGCTTTTGTTGCCATTGCTTTTGTTTTAGTCAGGAAGTCTTTGCCCATGTCTATGTCCTGAATTGTATTGCCTAGGTTTTCTTCTAGGGTTTTTTTGGTTTTAGGTCTTACGTTTAAGTCTTTAATCCATCTTGAATTAATTTTTGCATAAATTGTAAGGAAGGGGTCCAGTTCCAGTTTTCTGCATATGATTAGCCAGTTTTCCAGCCTCCAGTGGTGATACCTTTGCCATATTCTATTGGTTAGAAGTTCAAACTTGCACTCATACTCAAGGAGAGGAGTTTCTATAAAGGCAGAAATCATGAGGGTAATCTTAGAATTCTGCTATCAGCAGAGGGGAGGGGATCATTAAACAAACAGTATAAGACAACTATTCAGACCTGAAACATATGATCTTCCAGATTGAAATAACTCATTAAAATGCCAACATAAATGATGAAAATGGATCCACATCAGACTTTGAGAAAACTGTTGGCTACAGGAAACTCTGATAAGAGGGTGCATGTCACAAAACAGATTAGAGATGGAAATGACATCATATTTTTAAATAACAATACTTCAATCTCAAAGGCAATGAAACAATGTGTTTAAAATTATAAAGCAAAAATGATGTGTACCCTTCAATTCTACACGTAGAAAACCTACCTAATTTCAGGATAAAATAAACACGTTTTCAGACACGTACAATCTCAATTATTGCCCACGTACCTTTTCTCAGAAGAATGCCTGAGGATTTGCTCCATTAAAAAGATGAGAAAACAAAACCAAAGAATAGTACAGGATAATTAGCATAAGAACAAGGCAAAGGGAATCCCAAGAGGATGGTAAAGGAGGATCCCAAACTATCATTGTGCAGGGTTGACAAAGCAACACACCCAGAAAAATTTCTTCCATAAGATAAAATTGAGAATAAGAGAAGAAATTGATAGAATATGTACTACATCTTAATATACTTGAGAGAAATTTAGACAACTGACAGAGTTTGGGCTTGCATTAGTGATAAACAAGTCAGGGAAACCCAAGAAAACAAACAATAATATAAACTAATTAATCCAAAAAGTTGTGCAGGAAAGGACAATAAATACTTGTTGACTACATGGCACAGCTGTTTACTACATGACATAGGGAGACACGTGGCATATTATTGATATTTACTCTGGTCATAATAATGTAAACACTAAGTTGGGGTATAAATATACATAGAGAATGAAGAAATGGAAAAGTTGTGTATGTGTTGTAGGGACATAGGGAGGTGAAGTAAGCTAGATCTTCAACTTCTATTGCAATAGATCTGTAGATAACACCTAAAACTGTGAAAAAAACAAGAGGCTATGCAAGCATCCTATTTGGAGACATGAAGGTAAATATCAAAATATCAGCCAAAAATGATAGAAGTGCTTCTGGGGAAGAGAAAATAGAACAGGGAAAGAGAAAGCAGGAACCTCCATTTTTCTACAGCAAGGCTTATAAATGTATTTCACATTTTACATTGTGTATATATAACTCTGTTGCAAAATACGAAAGAAACATGTCCAAGCACAAGTGATCAAATAAAGCAATTATTTAGATAATTGCTTCACCTTTTTATGCTAGATACATTGACTAATTTCTCACATAAGTTCACTATAATGTTCATTTTGTTATGTTTAAAATAAAGTTTACCAGAACTTAAACATCAAATGAATGTTTTCCTTCAGAGCTTTCACCTTAAGATGTAAGGCACTTAGTTCAAAGTTGTTGCAACTACCCAAAATATTTTTGGAGCTGTCTTTATAATTTCAAAGCCTATGACAAATTTATTTAAATAACCTCAGAAGTGTCAATTCATGGATTTAATATTTTATAAGAACCAGAAATCACATGGCAGGAACATGTGACATGCCTGCTCCTGCTTCACCTTCCTCCATGATTGTAAGCTTCTTTTGGCCTCCGCAGAAACCAAGCAGATGCCAGCTCTGTGCTTCCTGTAAAGCCTGCAGAAGCCTCTCTAACTAGTTCCTATGTCTCTTTGACATATGCCCATTGTGGTTTTCTGTTTTTGTTTCTTGAGCACTTCCTTACTTTCTGGAACTACCAGATACTCCACACTTATCTTGTATATTTTCTACCTCAATTCTAGAATCAACCATCTCCCCAAGAAGCCCTGGTTCCCTTCATTGGAGAATGGTATTACAAAACACCATCTGGGTACTAGGTGTGCTAGTTTCTTCTGGGGCTTCCTTGCCTCTAGGCTCTTTGATAAAAGGGAAGCTGAAGTGAGGAAATATGTGTGTGTGTACTAACTCAGGTATATATGCACATACCTCTAATTTTTTTTCTTCATTCATCTGTGTCTATGTTAAGCTAAACATTATTTCATATTGAATTTTCCAACTCTAATTCATTACCATACGGATCATTCTAGTCTGTTACACTTGCTGATCTGTAAGCTCCCACTCCAAAGGGTGAGAAACCTGACTTGCACCATCCATCATTGTCTTAGTCCCATTTTGTGTTACTATAACAACATACCACCAAATGGGTAATTTACAAACAATGGAAGTTTATTTGACTCATTGTTCTGGAGGCCGGGAAGTCCAGGATCAAGAGGGTACATCTGGTGAGGGCTTTCTTTTCTTTTTTCTTTGTAAAAAATAATTATACTTTATGTTCTAGGGTATATGTGCACAATGTGTAGGTTTGTTACATATGTATACATGTGCCATGTTGGTGTGCTGCACCCATTAATTCATCATTTACATTAGGTATATCTCCTAATGCTATCCCTATCCCTACACCCCTCCCCACAACAGGCTCTGGTGTGTGATGTTCCCCTTCCTGTGTCCAAGTGATCTCACTGTTCAATTCCCATCCATGAGTGAGAACATGCGGTGTTTGGTTTTCTATTCTTGCTATGGTTTGCTGAGAATGATGGTTTCCAGCTACATCCATGTCCCTAGAAAGGACACGAACTCATCCTTTTTTATGGCTGCATAGTATTCCATGATGTATATGTGCCACATTTTCTTAATCCAGTCTGTCATTGATGGAGATTTGGATTGGTTCCAAGTCTTTGCTATTGTGAATAGTGCCGCAATAAAACTATGTCATATGATAGAAGTCACCACATGGCCAGGAAGCATGTGCCAGAGAAGGCAAGAGGGGGCCAAACTCACATTTTTAAGGAACCCACTCCCATGGCAACTAACCCACTCACATGATAACAGGATTAATCCATTTATGAAGACAGAGCTCTCATGATCTAATCACCTCTTGAAGATCCCATATTTCAACACTGTTGCATTTGGGGTTAAATTTCCAACACATGAACTTTAGGGGACATATTCAAACCATAGCAATCATCCATTTACTTAACTGTTCAATTCCAGTATACATGTATGCTGTGTATATGTATTCATACCCTATGGGAAAATCTACTTGATCAACTATAATAGCGTGCTTATGTACAGTTGCTTTTGCCATTAGTCTTATGGACTCCACTCATTTTCAAATTCCTTAGTGTTTGGACGATCGGAGGCAAGATGGTGCACTTCCGGGTTCTTCATCCCACCCCCCAACTCTTCCCGGCCCCGCAAAAATGCAGCGGGCGACCCTGGAAGGTGCAGACGAACTGGGCATGCGCCAGGTGATGTCAATCTGAAGAGACCAAGATTTACCTGGTCGCACCTGCAGAACGCCCCTGACACGCCCATGCCCCACCTATTGCCCTCCCACTCCTAGAAAAGCCGCTCTCCGCCACTGAGCTGCCCGGCCTTCTCACAGCCCCTGGGGACTTCCCAGCTTCCCAGTCCTGTCGGGATGTCGGAACTCCGTCCCAGAGCTTGGGGGAGGGGAACTCTGCCGACAGACTTCTTCTCCACACCTTAGGTTACTAAAATAAACTAGCAGTTTTGCGCCTGACCTTTGCCTACTTGCTGGTTCTTTTGTGCTCGCTCTGGTGGTCTTAGAAAAACAAGACACTTAGGTCATTAACCGATTCTTCAACTACCTTTAGTGAGATTATTTCATATAATTGCGGTACAATTAGATTCTTACGTCACAGTTGCATTTCATTCTGGAATCCTACAATCTCTGAAATATCTTTAAATTTGCATACATTGTTTTATTATTTTTGCCATAAAATTAGTTCTATGGGTTTTGACAAATACATGGCGTTATGTAGCCACCATTATAGTAACATATAAAAGAAGCTCACCACTTTAAAACATTCCCCATGTGCTTCTCTTAATCAACATCCCCAACCATTACCAACCAAAGCCCTTGGCAACAACTAATCTTTTTTAAATGTCTCTATAGTTTTGCCTTTTCCAGAATGTTATATAAATGGAATCATAGCTTTTTAGAATGGTCGCTTTCACTCTGCAATATGCATTTAAGATTCTTCCTTGTCTTTACATAGCTTAATGGTTTATTCCTTTTTATTACTAAATAGTTTTCTATTGTACGGATGTACAATAGTTTGTTTATTCACTTATCTTTTAAAGGACACCTTGATTGCTTCCAGTTTTTTGGAATTATGAATGAACATTCATATACAAGTGTTTGTGTGGACATAACTTTTCAAATCAGTTGAAATACCTAGGAGCATGGTTGCTGGATTGTATGGTAAGACTATGTTAACTTTATAAGAAGCTATTAAACTGTTTTCCAAAGTGGCTGGGCCATTTTGCATCCCATCAGCAATGAATGAGAGTTCCTGTTGTTTGGTATCCTTGCCAGCAATTGGTAATGACAGGGTTTTTTTTTTATTTTGGCCGTTTTGATAGGTGTATAATGGTATTTCATTGCTATTTTAATTTCTATTTCTCTAATGACAAATGATGTTAAGCATCTTTTTAAATGCTTATTTGCCATCTATGTATCTTCTTTAGCCACATTTCTTTTTAGCACAGTTTTTCCTTAAGAAGGGTGAAATATGGTTGGCTGGGTTTCACACTTTTTAATTGGTCATATTCTTGTCCTAATTCATCCTGATTGGTGTTTTCATAATTCTCCAAATCTCTGCCTCACTTTTAGACTCTGTATCCTGGATTACTTTTAAGGGCCTAATCTCTTTCTTTAACTGTACATTTGTATTAGTTTAAAGCTCAGAAGGATTCCAAATTCTTAATGCGAGGAAGAAGGACATGACTTCATTGTTGCTTCATTAAGTTCTATACTAAGTAATTTTTCTCTTTAAAAACAATCATTGTATTTAACTGTAGCCATGCCTCAAATATTTTAAACTGCTTAACCGATAATAAAAATTATCCCAATATTTTCTTTTAAGCTTTTGTTTAGTGTAGTGGTTTCCCAACTTTGGTGTATATCAGAATCTCAGAAAGCCAGAAAAGAACACTGGCCCAGGCTCATTAAATTAGGATGGCGCATGGACTTTTGTATTTTTATCAAGATCCCCAGGTGTTTTTGATACCAACCAAAGTTTGAGAACCACTGGTTTGGTGTTTGGAGAAAAGTGAAAGTGAGGCAGTCCTCTCCAGCTGAGGGCCAGTCTAACTCTCAATAGAGAACACAATCAGCACAATCAGCCTGTCTAGACACCAATAATAGCTTCAGAAACCAGTGCTGTTATGTCACTAAGTTCTCAACCTAATACTTTACCAAGGTTTGTGTGCAAGATTTTTGTCTAGAGTTGAAATTGAACATCAGTCGAATATTTTTACAGAACAAGATACCATAAAAAACTGGGTTTATTCTGCAGAGTTCTCCAAAGCAACATTTTAAAGTCATCTGGACACATCGTACCAGGTTGAATTAAAACTGTTAAAAATGTGCCTCCAGAATTTGCATTTTAAGAACTACAGGGCAACATACAGGGCAGACAATCTATACATCTTTTCATATTACTGATTCACTACTCTTCTATGCAATAAAAATTAAATGGCATTTTTTTACAACAAAGCATTAAGCTAAATTGAGAAGACCAGATTCAACAATACAGCATGTTTTATAACTAGAAAGCAACTATTTCTCAGATATTTTTTCTTTAAAAACTCAGCCTTCATGTGCTTTGTGTCCTAAGCTATGGCTAATATTCAGTATAACTTAAGAGGGAACAGTTCCATTCCAAGAAAAACTTCATCTCATCAAAATGTTATTTGCATATTCATAAGATTTCACTTTCAGGCAGAGACATGAGCTCTTTTTCTTGCAAGCTATTACATCAATATACAAGTAAGCATCAAGAAAAATGTGAATAAGGGTATTAAATGAAAAAAATGTTCACTCACCAGTGCACAGTTTAATATTAGGTGAAGAGTATGCTTGCTTGATTACAAGTAAATTTTAAAGGTAAATAATTACACTCATTGTTCATATAAATATTTAGTTGCCATTATTACTAATAATTGCTAATTCTGATGAGTGTACTTCTAAACAATTATTTGAATTTGCTAGAAAATATCAGCAATATGACTTTCTTGGAAAACATATCTAAATTTTACCCGATGGGTTATTTTTTAAATCAAAATGACACACGAAAGTGTGGTTGAAAGCGCTTTGCTTTTTCAAAAATCTCTCCAAACTCACTTGTAATCTAGAAATGAGTATTTTCCCATGAAAATACAAAATATCAAATGCTTGAGCATCTTTTGCCAGAAATTGGATTATGCTATTCATTTTACCAGTAGCTAATGACCACTCTTAGGAGATATTATATTTCCTCAAATTTTTACTGTGAGGGTAACACTATCAGGCAAACATAATTTTTTTTTTAAGAAATTTAAACTCTTCCTCTTAATCTCATTTTCAGCATATTTGGATGTATCTAAACTGTGTTCTTAGTTTGTCTATATCAGATCATTTCAGTCTTTCCTCCAAGTTAAAAGGAATCTTATTTATTTCACTTAATACTAATCCTAGAAAGCCAGAAATACACGAAAACCACAGATCCTTAATGACTTTGATTTATTAATCAGTGACAAATACTTCTGTTTGACCATCACTGAAGCACTAACTGTAACAGTGTTGCATAAGCAAAGCATTTTGAACAGCACTGGGACACAAATCCTATTAGTGAGGGAGACTCTTCCTAAATAACTTTTTATTAATACTTATAATTATTAATTTACTGTTGGGAACAAAAGATATTCCCATAGTTAAACAAAATGTTGACTTCCTTAAACATAATCATGCTATTCCAGTTTAACAACTCTAAAAATTCAGTCTGAGTTGAGGTGATCACAGTTTCCATGAACTAAGCCTGCCTAAAGTTTTAGTTGATTTGAGAAACCGAAGACAGCCTGCTGCAGTTTGCAAAAATGCTGATTTGTGAGGCTCAGGTCATTATTTATTGGTGTCTAGACTTAAAACTTCTTTAACCTTACACTTTAACCTCAGGGGCCCCAAACCAGTTTCAGGGTCAGCAAAGTCCTTTGGTTGTATTTTCGTGAGAATTGAGGATCAGTAGGTGGAGAAGCCATGCCACAGCCTTGGAATACATTAGAGAGTGGGCTGAGAGCACTTCTGCACAGCTTTTGAAGGCGGTTGCCATCAGGTTGTTAGCTCACTCCCCAGCCTCAGAGCACATCCTATGACTTTATTCTTTATATGGTTTTCTTCTGAAGCAGTGGAGTGGTTTTAAAATTCCATTTCTGACCCACAAGACCCTCAGTGATCCTGTTCTTGCACCCCACATAAGCTACTTTCCTTCATTCACGCACTGCAGGTACAAGTCTATTGTTCACATCTATTAACCAGACATACTGAAAAGGCCTTTACATTTTCTTCAGTACAAATCTAGAACACTTTTCTCAATTTTAAATTCTAATAATCATGCTAAGACTTTGATACATGCAGGCCACAAGTGAGAAAATAGACTACATTTAACTTAATTAAATTCGTATTGTCATTCTGAAACACCAGTTTTTAAGGGATTGAAATGTACCTGAACTGTAAATATTTTTTAAATAAAATAACTGACTCAAATATATGTGAAGAAGAAAATATCCAAACCTCTCATATGTATTTCAAAAGAAATAAAATCCTCTAATGAGAGTTATTGTTGAAACTGAATTAGTGTTTAGTTGTTAAACCAAGTCATAACACACTGCAGGTCTTTCCTGAATGTCCTACATTTCTCAGCAAGAATCCACTTTTTGCTCAACAACTTTATTCTTAATTCACAAAAGAAAAATAGTTTCACCACTGATAAGTAAATTAAAAGTTAGTGTTAGAGGAACAGTAACCATTTTATAAATGAAATAGAGAGAGTAATTTTCATACTTGGATGTCAAAAGAGAAATCCCAAGTCTGCCATTTGCTTGCCTAAAATGCATGACATGACTTTATGAATATTCATATATGACTTTATTACAATACTAAAAACTGGGTTTATTATCCACTAGATTTGAAAAACAACTTGTTTGGGATCACATGTTTTTGGCATTTGATGCCCAAAGAAGAATGATTTATTGAAGAAAGAAGATGATTTCTGAAAAAAAAAAATAAATGTGTGTTTGTGTGTGTGTGTGTGTGTGTGAATGTACATATGTAATTATCTGTTACAAAATAATTCTGCTGACATTGATTACTATCCTCACGTGCAGATGTGGCTGAAAAGACTATTTCATAACCAATAACATATGTGGAACTATAGATGAATGAAGTTTGGTTTGGGGTTACAGGTCTGTTGTAGATCCCACTGCTGTCTTCCCCTCCTAGACCCTGTCTAGACACTAAGAACAGCGAGTCTTGACCACCAGCACTAACATCCATGCATCATCTCTAGGGTGGCCAGACTGTCAGAGATCCAGATAGATATATTCTTCATTGTAATTAATCTGCTGTATAGACAAACTGAGCTAATTAGTTTGGTCAAAGTTTTGGTCCAAACTGTTCTTAGAATGTTCTCTGACATTATAAATGATGAAACTATTTGTAATTTGTAAATTAAAGAACTAAGATGACTACATCAGTTAATTTTGCCAGGAATAAAAGAATTTCAGAGCATTAGTCACTGAAAACATTTTCCTAGGCTTCCTGGGAGACAGTAGAGCAGGGAAGAATGTATGGGATTTGATTTGACTAATCTAACATGGTTAGCCATTACCTGTCATGTTCCAACTTAAGCAAATAGGCAAACCAATGAAAAACCTTTATGCTGTGAATGAAGAAGGAAGAGCTGAACCAGAAAATGATGAGATATCTGAAAAGTTCTTCGGAAACACATCTTCTAGTTAGGACCCTTTATTGATGTACTACTGTGTTTAATTTCTGAAATTGTCTAATTCCAAACGGGAAACAAAATATATGAATACGTTTTACACAGTTTTACTCTCTAATCTTTAAAGATGCTATTTTTTTTTTAAATAATAATGTAATAAGCATCTGCAAAAGCACCACACAAGACAAAAGTCAGGACCATGGTGCAAACCTGTAACTAACCTTGTGGTTTCATATCAACTGGAAAGAGTCATCATTCAGCATTCTATTTCATAATTCCAGTGCTTTTCGTTTTATGTAGTCTTTGGGAATTTATAAATAGTAGCTGAAGACTTGTGTTTTTAACTTTATATAAAGAGCATCATGCTATATGTACTCCCCTCTATTTTTCACACCAAATTGTGTTACGCAATGAGCTCTCTTGTGCCTTTTTGTGAAGTTAAGTAGAATAAGGAATGTTCAAAATATCCTTGCAACTTGGGCCTTTGGTTGTACTACCAGGGCTCTTTCAGACTCCATGATCTTTTCCAGCACAGTCAATAATTGTGTGTAAATACACATATGACAGCACACACAGTCAGAAACATAGACAATTAGGGAAGAAATTTGCACATGGGTTGCAGCTTGCCTAGTTGGTTTACAGATTTTTGATTGTAGCAGTTGATCTGGATGTCTATCAATAACAATGTTTGATAGGAACATTCAAGAGGATGACAAAACTATGCAGTTACCTTTAATATGATTATATATCATTTAGAATGCTTTATGTTGCAAGCACTGAAAATCCAATTGAAACTAGCTTAAACAATAAAGAGGATTTACTGGTTCAACAGATTGTTAAGTAGTACAGTGTAAGCTTCAGGACAAATTTGATTCAATAACTTAAAGACATCAAAATAAAATTGATTTATTTTGTTTTTTGTTGTTTTGTTGGACTCATTCTCTGCCTTGTACATCATCATCTTCATTCTAAAATTGGTTTCTGTTGTCCTGGTAAAACGACTGTAGAGAGGTCTAGCCTGGGCAACGAAGCAAGACTGTGTCTCTACAAAATTAAATTAAATTAAAATAAAGGGGAAAAAAGAAAGAGAGGACTCGCTTTTGAAAGATACCACAGAAAATGGAGGAACCTGCTTTCCTAGAACCCCCCAGAAAAGTTACTTTCATGTTGCACTAGTTTGAATTAGTAAAAGGTCTCTAATATTTGACTTCCTCCAATATGCTCTTCAAAATGCTGTTATTAATTATTTATTATCCCTAAATAGCTTCACTGATTTATGTAACTCTGGAATTTGTTGTCTCTAAAAAGTGTACTCAATGATGTATCAATATTGGTCCATCAGTAGTAATAAGGGTATCACACCAATGCAAGATGTTAATAAGAGGAAAACAGTGTGGGGGTGGGGAGATCATGGAGGAAGGAGTATAATTCCTTTATAATCTTTCTGTAAACTTCATATAGCTCTAAAAATGTCTATTTTTTCTTCTTTTTCTTTTCTTTTTTCTTCTTTTTTTTAATAATAAAGCAATCCTCTGGCCAGCTACCTTCTTTTTCTGCACACAATGACATTCCAGAATTGTCTTTCCACTGTGTCCTTTGACAATGTTACCAGAAAAGGGGGTATTGATCGAGACCCCAAGAGAGGATTCTTGGATCTCACACAGAAAAGAATTCAAGGAGTCGCAGAGTTTAGTGGGAAGAGATAGTTTATTGAGAGCTACTCCATTACAAGAGGAGGGCATCTTTAGAAAGCAAGGGGAGGAATGCACTGTCTTTAAGTTTTTCTTATATAAAAAAGAAAAATGTAAAGACTAAACTAAGCTGTGCCTATGGGCGGGTGGGCTGACAACATGACAAAATTTATTATTCTATTGATTTAAAGAAAACCATATCCTTGACATTTTAGTGTGTAAGTACATCAAATCATAACTATAATTATCTTGAAAGCATATATTGTCATGGGTATTGGAACATCTGGACTTTCTGTTGTAGGAGTTTGTCCTTGCAAGCATTACTAAGCTGCTTCCTTAGCTATAAACATCTTAGGACCATGGGTTGTGACTGGCAAGGAAAGTGCCTTGCTAGTTTTAAGATGGGGTTTTACTTAAAATGGCATTACTTCAGCTTTCCTAAGCTCCTGCTTCCCTAACAACATGAATCGCCAAATTTATTCCTAGATGATTCCTCCACCCATCTTTGGACAGGAACGTGAATATCATGACACTTGCTATGCAGCAACATTAAATATCTTCCCAAGATATGCCAATACAGGGTGAAAATACGTTATTCCTTCAATCCCACCATCAACAATATCCAAATTTACTTTTAAGTGAAACTGGACAAATATACAATCTAATAAGGAATGTGTTCAAGTTATATCACCTCTGACATCTTCTGAATATAATGATTAGTCAAAAATTAAAGACTTTTGGAAAAAATGAAGAATATATTCAAAATGTTTATAAATAAATTTTTATTATTATTTTTCCTTTGTTTTTGAATACTCAAAAGAATGTGTCATTTATATTTATTTTTAGTTGTAGTCCTTTTTGATTAAGTAGCAGAATATAAATATCCTGGGGTATAAATAGCTCTAGCTGAGAGCAAACAAAGGCTTCTGGGTGCTGTGTAGTACAGAGCCAATACAGTTATCATAAATTTCACTTCTAACAAAAGACATCAGGGTTAACAAAATTGTTTAATTTGCTCAGGCAGGATGAACCTTGTGCCTCTGCAAATTATTTCATGAGCTTTATGTTGAATAATGCTCTAGAGAGATACTTTTTTCTCCATTTATACCCGAGTAGGAGTTAGCGTCTAGTTTATTTCAAGTACATAATATATGTGAAAAAGTGCTTGCAAATTAGAGGAATTATTGTAACACAAGTCTGCCTTAAGACATACAGGCTCTCAAGTTAAACAGGAATTACATTCTTTAGCTAACAGATTTATGGAATGTAATGAAATTTTGCTACCGGGTAGTAAGAATAGACTGTAGTCTTTTTCAATGGAGAATCGGATAAAGTAAGTATGAGACAGTGTCGAGAAAGAACAATGGAGTTGGTATTAAAAGCTCCATATGACCTTGAGCTGCTTGACTTCTATGAACTTTAGTTTTTTTATCTGTAAGGTAGAAATTCTAGGACCTATTATTATTAGGATCAAATTATATAACAGATATGAATGTTTTATGCCTTTCAAAGAGCTAACTATATTAATTTAAGATGTTATTATAAAAGAGGTAAGGGGACTATCTTAAGGCACATGAAATAGGGTGAGAGGAATATTCTGTGATACACAGGGTAAGCTGTGTTAATGAATCAAGTCTTTGCTAAAAGTCTCTATAAACCCCAGTAAGTGTTCTGAGAACTAAAGGAAAGTGTGTAAAGCAGAGCTTCTCAACCACAGTACACATGAGAATCACCCAAATCTGGCAAAAAAAGAAAAAAACCAATTCCAGGATCTCACCTAGCTTGTGTATTTAAAATAACAAATGAAGTGAACAAATGATTTTGAAGGACACACTCATTTAAGAATCACGGTCTAGTCCAGAAATAAGCAATTTTTTTTTTTTTTTGAGACGGAGTCTAGCTCTGTCTCCCAGACTGGAGTGCAGTGGCCGGATCTCAGCTCACTGCAAGCTCCGCCTCCCGGGTTTACGCCATTCTCCTGCCTCAGCCTCCCGAGAATCTGGGACTATAGGCGCCCACCACCTTGCCCGGCTATTTTTTTGTATTTTTTAGTAGAGACGGGGTTTCAGCATATTAGCCAGGATGGTCTCGATCTCCTGACCTCGTGATCCGCCCGTCTCGGCCTCTCAAAGTGCTGGGATTACAGGCTTGAGTCACCGCGCCCGGCCGAAATAAGCAATTTTTGTTCTGAAAGAAACAGCTGGTAAATATTTTCTCTTCTGCAGGCCACGTAAGGTGTCTGTCTTACCTTCTTTGTTGTTGTTTTTTTAAAAAACCCTTAAAAACGCAATGAACGTTCTTAGCTCCCCAGCTGTGCAAAAACAAGCCAGGGTGGAATCTGACTTTAGATAATGAAAGGGCTCACATCATGGTTTGTAAATTAGTGCATAATACATATACAATGTATTACAACTATGTGGATGCTTCTCTTTTTCATTTTTGTGAAATATTTGAATATAGAGTCTTGTCTTACTCATTTTTATATTCCTGAAACCTAGCACATTTCCTGGCACATCACAGTTACTCAATAACTATTGGATAGAAGGATGGAAAAGAGAAGGTCTATTAAGAAAGTTTAATCTTACAGGCTATAATGTTTGCAAATTCTATTCGATGGTAAGACAGATGATGGTTTCCCAATTGATTTCATTAAACAGTAAAAACAACAACAACAAAAAAAGAAAACACGAAAAAAAACCCTACTGGTTTAATATTAATACCTGCTGATGTTAACTATGTTAAACAGATATTGACGAAAATCCATTTTACTTGTTGCTTTGAAAAAGCATAGTCTTGATTTTGTGGTACTTTTAGGAAGTATCTTGGGTGCAATACTTAGAAAAATTTCTCTAAAAACTGTGTCTGAGGGTGAGAATGGGGATATTGAGAAAACTATCAAATTGTATGTAAAGAAGAAATTTGTCAGGGAGATATTCGATCTCTACCAGTTATGTACTTAAAGCTCTGGATTAGTGCTGAGTGTATACTTTGTTAATTCTTAAATGTGACTGGTTATAAGAATGCATTCCCTAATTTAAAGCTATTGATAGTAACAATATGAGCATGATTGTGAAGCATGACGTTACAGTGCAGTTAGAGTCATCTAATTGGCTTAAAATATGTCTGCTTCATGTGGTATCGCTTTTTGGCCTTTTGGATATCAAGATCTGATATCTTGTCACAGATCAAACTGCCCAATTTCTTGATCTGATTACTGCTTTCACAACTGAGATAAGCCTTTTCAGCAGTTTTATGGCTCACTTTTTACCTAGGTTTCCCTTTACGACAGCTTGACTCCATCTCACAGGACAACATTGAGCTGGGTGTTTGACAACTACTCTTTGATTCAAGTGAACGTTTCTTTCCAAATTGCTGCATTAGCCCACTAACAGTCTCCTACTTCTGGGATCAACTGCACCAATTCCTCACGTTTCTTGATTTTTGCCTTGTTTATCCTACCTCATGGATATTTGTCCTATCCCGTGGCTGTTTATCTTATCCCTGATTTGCTTAATAGCATTTTAGATATTGACAATACGGAACTTTCCCTGATCTCTGAGCTATTGGGAAATAGCTACAATTGATAATTATTACTCCCTTACCCCCTAGGCATACTTTTGTGTTCCAGGACAAGGCTTACTGCAAAGAATCGGCCTAACTTTTTTGACTTAGATAAAACTCACTGTGGTCCTTCTTGTTTACCTATGACAAGGCCTGTCACAGACCCTCCGATTCCTATTTTTTGCCTCATAATAATTACCTAAGCTGTCCACATTGACCTATCTCAACAAAATACTGAACTTGACCAAAATGTAGTCAGGCTTCTCTCCCACCCCAAAATCCCTGAACTTTGCCCCATTTTTGAGTATTGGAACACAAAACAGTCCCTCCTGAGCAGCCTTTCCAGATAATCAGCAGATGTAAGAAAAGACATTCTCCGATCAACTGTCTGATCATGCCACCTGTTCATCCCAGTCCCCCATACCTGATTCCTTCTAGCCTTTTTCTACCTCCCTGTAAAAGGAAGATTCCTTTCTGCATGACCTTTTAGGTGTTTGCAGATCTTACAGTCAAAGCACTCTCCCTATTGCAATAGTCCCCTTTCCCATATTGCAATAACTCTTTTGAATAAAATCTCTTCTTATCTAAGCAGATTTGTGTTTCTTTCACAATATCATTACTTCAGCAAATCTTGGGTTAGATAACTCTTCTAGGAGTATTTATTGTGTTAGATGCTCATCTGAGGGATTTCATAATGTCATGTGATTATCCCACTGAGAGGACTGAGAGGGCTGATCACATTGGGGAACAGGGTTGTGTTCTTACCTGAATTCCTCATTAGAATGTGAACTTCTGAGGGCAGGCTCTGGGCTCTCTTTACCTCATAACCCTGATCCCTCATAGAGTTCTGAGACAATTGAGAGTCCAATTAACGGTAACTACCTAATTTTTTAATTAAATTAACAGCCAGCCTTTTCCCCTGTGAAGATGGACAACTGGTCTGAGAAACCGTTTCTGACTTCTGTGGGTAAATGAACTAGGGGTGAGGAAGGGGACGTCACATGGGGATTATTTCTTTCCTTCTGCATAGGAATGACATTTGAGCCCAGAAGGGGCAATTTTGATTAGACAAAGGTCTGGCAGCTAGCACTGCCACCCTTCGCTGTCCCTTATCAAACTATGTAGGAAAGCAATTTTGATTATTGTTGTAGAGGCCATCAGTTCTAGAAAAATATCCCAGAAGAAAATGGGTTTTTTTATTCCTTCTGGCTCAAAATAGTGGCTTATACACTTCTGGAGATGGAAGGAATACCAGCTTCAATTTATCAAACACATAAAATGTTAACTGTGTCATTTTATTGAACCTTTATGACATACATCACCAAGATGTGATTTATACTACATCAGGAATGCTGCTTCCGCACTCTCTACTCCAGCCAAGGGATCCAGTCTCGCCTCAAGGACTCCAGCTGAAAACCTCAGTGTAGGTAATACAGGAGACTGGTTTCTATGTTCAGAAATAGTTTCTGACCTGAGTCAAAATGTCTTTAGAATAGTAACTTCTATTTTGTTTGTTTTCCTCAGGAGTGTTCTAACCTTATTATTCAGATTTTTTGCCTAAATTCTCGACTCACTATTAATCTTCTTATCTAGTTAGATCTCCAACTTTCTGATACTCAAACCTTTTGCCTAGGCACTATCTCTGCCCAATTTAATTTGGTGTTTTGTGGCATCTTGGTCTATCTTACTTCTCTGGGCCCTTGGACACAACCCATCAATGTCTAATCCACCTAAGCACCTCTAATCCATAGCTACTCTTGAGCCTAACGATGGTTTGCATCCAGCTCATGCTGACATCCCACAGGCTGCTCTGCTTCTCCCTGGGTACGTGCCCCACTATGCTCACTCGGCTCTTTGTTGGCTACTTGTCTTACACTTTTGCATGCTGCTGTCCACAGTTCTACGAATACACCATGTAGTTCAGAAATAAAGCATCTGGAAAACTCCAACATATTTTCATTAATTTTAATGAAAGTAATATGTTTATATAATTCTAAATGTCAACGGAGAGTATAGTTAGGAAAAGGTGGGTGTAGGAGACAGTAACTTTACAGTGCAGAAATCTGTCAAACACTACCACAGATTATCAAGTCCAGTATTAACAGTGATAAGAAATGTTGACAGTATGTACCCTTGATATAATATGATGAAAATGACACTTTACCTCTGAGGTATTCCTCCCAGAAACCTATAACCCCAAAATAAGCATGAGAAAAACATCAGACAAACTCCAAAAGAGAACCATCTTACAAAATACCTGACTAGTATTTCTTACAATAATAATGTTAAGATTATTAAAAACAAAAATGTCTGGCAACTGTCCCAGCCATGAGGAGCCTAGAGACAAAACAAATAAATATAATGTGGTGTCTTGGATAGGATCCTGTAACACAAAAAGAACATGGGGTAAAAACTTAAAATTTCGGCCACCTGCAATGGCTCATGCCTGTAATTCCAGCATTTTGGGAGACCAAGGCAGGCAGATTAGTTGAGGTCAGGAGTTTAAGATTAGCCAGGTCAACATGGCAAAATCCCACCTCTACTAAAAATAGAAAAATTAGCCAGAGGTGGTGGCATGCCCTATAAGTCCAGCTACTCAGGAGGCTGAGGCATGAGAGTCACTTGAACTTAAGAGGTGGAGGCTGCAGTGAGCTGAGATTGTGCCACTGTACTCCAGCCTAGGTGACAGAGTGAGACTCTGTCAAAAAACAAAACAAAACAAAACAAAAACCTTTAAAAATTTGAATAAAGTATCGACTCTGGTTAATAATAACGTACTAATGTTTGTTCATTAATTGTAAGGAATGTATCATACTGAAGTAAGATGTCAATAGTAAGGGAAATTGTTATGGGCTATATGTAAACTTTGCATTATCTTCTCAAGTTTCCTGTAAATTTAAACTGTTCTAAAACATAGTATTGTTTTAAGAAAGAAAAATGGTGTAAATAAATTAGATGACTGGGAAAAAAATCAGTCTAACTATAATACTGAAAATGAAAAGCAGCAGATCCGTGATTACTATAAGTCCTTTGTCCTAGTGGCAACTATTTTCAATTCATTGAATTGTTTCTCATGGCTTTACTGTATACTTCTAAATAATATGCTTTTGTGGCAGTTTTTTCATTTATCTATACTAGACATTATCTATTGACTTCCTGCGATGGCAGATGAGTACTTAGCTCTCTTCCATCAGGTCCCTTCTGCTCATTGCGCATTACATTTTCACAACTTTTGGTTAATCCACATTCAGTATTCAATTTTCTATAATTATGTAATCTTATGTACTGTTAAGCTACATTGTGTTCTGATTACTTTTCCTTTATGAACACCATTTGCTTTTACTGAAATTAATAACTGCTTCTTTTTAAAATTTGCTTGGTTCTCTATGTACATATAGCTAATTCTTCCCAAACATTCTAAAAGCTACATGGTTAAACCCTCTGGACTTTATTTTTCAAAATAACAGACATCAGAACCAGTTTCATGTTGTTCTGGCCTTTTTTCATGCAAGCCTTCTCTCTCTCTCTCTCCCCTCTAGATTATGCCTTAGGTATCATTCCAAAACTTCTCTCTGTCACCCTTCTGATGAATCCTGTTTTTAGGATCAGATTGCTTCTTTCTCAGCATACTTTCTCATTTAGATGCAGGACATTCTTAAGTATCTTTTTTTACTCCTTTCCATCTTTTTTTAAAAACCCATATTTTATTTTTATCAACATTATGCATGTACTCAGTTTGAAAAGAGAAATAGTTTTATAGGTATGTGCAGAAAAATCACAATCTCCTTGTTTGGGGTCCCTAGAAAACTGGGTTCAAGGCAGAAGTTTATGTTTTATATATATTTTTTATGGTGCAATCCCAGGAACACAGTAGTGAGGGAAACATAAAATAAGAAAGGAAAAGAAGGGGAACAAATAACAGAGTATGCCTTAATTAGCTAGTCTCAGCTTTGCGGTAAGTGTAGCAGATTGGACTTGTGAGATGTCTTCATCAAGGTCATTTAAAATAGAGAAACAATTATCTAACAGTTCATGTCTTCCTTTTGTCAAAGTCTACTCCACTGAATATCAACTTCCCAATGTTTCCAGACTGTGCTGTCTAGCATATCCAGGCAGGTGCTAAGGAAACCTTAGTCCAGGAATGCAGTGGTGACATCTGAGGTTTAAGCCACAGTGCACACAGAGAGTGAGTGGGTCTATGCTAATGACAACCTTTACCTGTTCACCAGCAAACTGCATCCATATGAGCCCTGCTAAAGCGTAACTTCTTTTTTTCTTTTTATACTTTAAGTTCTAGGGTACATGTGCATAACGTGCAGGTTTGTTACATATGTATACTTGTGCCATGTTGGTGTGCTGCACCCATCAACTTGTCAGCACCCATCAATTCATCATTTATATCAGGTATAACTCCCAATGCAATCCCTTCCCCCTCCCCCCTCCCCATGATAGGCCCCGGTGTGGGATGTTCCCCTTCCCGAGTCCAAGTGATCTCATTGTTCAGCTCCCACCTATGAGTGAGAACATGCGGTGTTTGGTTTTCTGTTCTTGGGATAGTTTGCTAAGAATGATGGTTTCCAGCTGCATCCATGTCCCTACAAAGGACACAAACTCATCCATTTTTATGGCTGCATAGTATTGCATGGTGTATATGTGCCACATTTTCTTAATCCAGTCTGTCACAGATGGACATTTGGGTTGATTCCAAGTCTTTGCTATTGTGAATAGTGCCGCAATAAACATATGTGTGCATGTGTCTTTATAGCAGCATGATTTATAATCCTTTGGGTATATACCCAGTAGTGAGATGGCTGGGTCACTTGGTACATCTAGTTCTAGATCCTTGAGGAATTGCCATACTGTTTTCCATAATGGTTGAACTAGTTTACAATCCCACCAACAGTGTAAAAGTGTTCCTATTTCTCCACATCCTCTCCAACACCTGTTGTTTCCTGACTTTTTAATGATTGCCATTCTAACTGGTGTGAGATGGTATCTCATTGTGGTTTTGATTTGCATTTCTCTGATGGCGAGTGATGATGAGCATTTTTTCATGTGTCTGTTGGCTGTATGAATGTCTTCTTTTTTTTAATTTTATTTTTATTTTTTATTATTTTTATTATACTTTAAGTTCTAGGGTACATGTGCATAACGTGCAGGTTTGTTACATATGTATACATGTGCCATGTTGGTGTGCTGCACCCATCAACTCGTCTGAGAAATGTCTGTTCATATCCTTTGCCCACTTTTTGATGGGGTTGTTTGTTTTAATTCAAGATGGATTAGAGACTTAAATGTTAGACCTAATACCATAAAAACCCTAGAAGAAAACATAGGTAATACCATTCAGGACATAGGCATGGGCAAGGACTTCATGTCTAAAACACCAAAAGCAATGGCAGCAAAAGCCAAAATCGACCAATGGGATCTAATTAAACTAAAGAGCTTCTGCACAGCAAAAGAAACTACCATCAGAGTGAACAGGCAACCTACAGAATGGGAGAAAATTTTTGCAATCTACTCATCTGACAAAGGGCTAATATCCAGAATCCACAAAGAACTCAAACAAATATACAAGAAAAAAACAAATAAAGCGTAACTTCTGAGGGAACATGGGTGCTAAATAGATCCAGTGGCCTTTTGTACTTCATTGGTAACAGAGATGAGCTGAGGGGAAGGAGAAGAGAGGCTCCTTTCCTAAGACACGAGTCAAGGAACTTTTAGGTTGCTCCTATGAGCAACATAAGGAACCAGGAGGAGACACTGCCTCAGCCTTGACCAGCACAGAAGGCAAAATGCCATAATGACACAATCCTTGCCATGGAGTTCAACAAACCTTCCTCCACCATGATGAAAATCCTTTCTCTGTGGCCTGTGAGAATGCAATTCATGTCAGGTGATCTAACTGAAGAGTCATCAGAAGCATCAAGCAGATTGCTGGTTGTGATGGTTAATATTATGTGCCACTTGGACTGGACTAAGGGATGCCCAGATAGCTGGTAAAACATTATTTCTCGGTATCTCTATGAGGATGTTTCTGGAAGAGATTAGCATTTAAATCCATAGACTGTGAAAAGAAGATTGCTCTCACCAATGTGGTTGGGCATCACCCAATCAATTGAGGCCTGAATTTAACAAAAAGGCAGAGGATGGTTGAATTTTATCTCTCTGCCTGAGCTGACACCATCTTTTTCTGCCCTGGTTCTCAGACCTTCAGACATGAATCTAGACTTACACCATCTCCATCCTCCTCTCTCTACCCACTAGTTTTCAGACCTTCAGACTTAAACTGGGTTGTACTGTGTTGACTCCTCTGATTCTCAGGCCTTTGGGTTCGGATTGAGACACCATTACCGTCTTTCCTGTACCTCCAGCTTATAAATTCCAAGGGTTTTAAGGGCTCAGGCCTTTGTCCCTGGCTCTGGGCCTCAGTCCTTAAAACTCTTGGAATTTCCTGAGTGATAGAAATGGCTTTTATTAGTAATAAGTTCCTTTTTAACACATGTGAGTTTATGCTATGAGGTGGGGCCCTAGATAGCCTCAGAATAGAGCTGGTCACCAGAAAGATTCAAGTGATGTGAGAGTTGGAATTCCTAGAAGATAACATAGGAGGAAAGCTAGATGAGCTTGGTTTAGTGATGACTTTTTAAATACAAAATCAAAGGCATGGTTCATGAAATAAAGAATTGATAAGCTGGGTTTTATTAAAATTAAACAACTCTGCTCTGCAACAGACACTGTCAAGAGAGTTAAAAGATAAGCTATAGACTGAAGGAAAATATTTGCAAAGGACACTCTGATGAAAGATTGTTATCTGAAATACAACAACTCTTAAAACTCAACAATAAGAGAATAAACAATCTGATTAAAAACTGGACCAAAGATCTCAACAGTCATTTTCCTGAAGGAGATATGCAGATAGCAAATAAGCATATGAAAAGGTGCTCCATGTCATATGTCAGGAGGGATGTGCAAATTAAAACAATGAGATACCACTACACATCTATAATAATGGTCAGAATCCAGAAGAATGACAATGCCAAATGCTGGTGAGGATGAAGCAACAATAACTCTCATTCATAGCTGGTAGGGATGTAAAATGATAGAGTCACTTCAGAAGACAGTTTAGCTGTGTTTTACCAAACTAACCATATCTTTATTATATGATCCACCAATATTACTCCTTGGTATTTACCCAAATGAATTAAAAACTTAGGTCTACACAAAAAGACCTGCATGTGGACATTTAGGGCAGATTGATTCAGGACTGCCAAAACTTAGAAACAACCAGTATGTTCTTCAGCAGGTGAATGAATAAACTGTGGTACATCCAGGCAATGGAATATTACTCAGAGCAAAAAAAACTATCAAGCCATAAAAAGGCATGGAGGAAGGCCAGGCATGGTGGCACATGCCTGTAATCCCAGCACTTCAGGAGGCTGAGGCAGGTGGATTTATTGAGGCCAGGAGTTTGAGATCAGCCTGGCCAACATGGTAAAACCCCATCTCTACTAAAAATACAAAAATTAGCCAAAGGTGGTGGTGCATGCCTGTAGTCCCAGCTGCCTGGGAGGCTGAGATATAAGAATCGCTTGAACCCGGGATGCTCTGGGAGGTGGCGGTTGCAGTAAGCCCAGATCGTGCTGCTGCACTCCAACCTGGGCAACAGAGGAAGACTCTGTCTCAAATAAAAACAAAAACAAAAATAAAAAGGCATGGAGGAAACTTAAATGCATATTACAATGTGAAAAATCTAATCCGAAAAGCCTGTACATTATATAATTCCAATTATTGCCATTCATGAAAAGACAAAAAAATGGAAACAGTAAAATGATCAGTGGCTGACAGGAGTTGGGGGGATAAAAGGGATGAATAGAGAGAGAACAGGATAATTTTAAGACAGTAAAAATACTGTATGATACTATAATGGTGGATAGACGTCATTACAAATTTCAGATCTATAGAATATAGAATACCAAGAAGGAATACTAACATAAATTGAGGACTCTGGTTAATAATCATGTGTCAGTGTAGGTCCATCAACTGTAAGAAATGTACTACTCTAGTGGGGATGTTGACAATGAGGAAGGCTGTGCATGTGTGGGGCAGGAAGACTTGGGAAATCTCTGTACCTTCCACTAAAATTTGCTATGAACCTAAAACTGCTCTAAAAATAATATCTATTGAAAAAAATCCCATCCCCAGAGAATTATCACTATTTGACATATCTGGAAATTCCTGGAAAATCTTTATTTACAGGACTTGTCATTATTTGACTTGTCTCAGATCTTGCTCAGTGAAAAAAAGCCCTATCCCCAGAGTGTTTTTCAAAAACAATCAGAGGAAATTGTTTCACATTGCACTTTACTGAGCTAGTGATACCAGTAGTGGCAAACAGACGAAGACCAAAAGATCTAAAAAGAATATGTAGAAAATAAAATCTCCATGAGGGATTTGAAAAATCCAACATATTCCTGAGAATGCAGAAGGCAGAACAATGTGCTTGTCCAGAAAAAACACCTGAGAACCCCCTTATATTTCAACTCTGGCTGATGCTGAGACCCTGTGCAATCAGGAAGTGAGGCTAAAGCAAGGTTATAAACTATTGGAGGCCCACTATACACATGGAGACCTTAGGTGAAGAGTAGAAGACTTATTGTTTTAAGACGCTTAAGGAAATCTATGTCCAGTCATTACTTGACTACAAAGTTAACCAAGGAGAAACATCAGCAGCTAAATACAAGGAATACAGACTTCACAGAATCATCCAGACAAGTCACTGAACAAAACGAGCAGTGAAAAAGAACAATAACAAACAGCAACAACAATAAACTCTGGAGGGAATAGAGACCTGATTTCCAGAATTGCCACAATCTATCTTTTACAATGTCTACCTTTCAATTAAAATTATGAGACATGGGAAAACCCAGGAAAGTATGGTCCATACAGAAGGGAAAAATAATAGTTCACAGAAATTGTCCTTAAGGAAGCCCAAACATTGGACTAGTATTCAGAAACTTTAAATCAGCTTTTATAATATGTTCAAATAACTTAAATCACATCTAAAACATTAAAAGAAGGTCTGAGAGTGTTTTGTCAAATAGAAAATAACAATGACGAGATAGAAATTGTAAAATAATTTGAATAGAAATTTTAGAGTTCAGAAGTATAATAACTAGAATAAGAAATTTATTAGAGAGGCTCAGCAACAGATAAGAGTTAGCAGAAGAAAAAAATCAGTGAACTTAATATAAATTGGCTGGACGTGGTGGCCCATGGCTCTAATCCCAGCACTTTGGGAGGCCGAGGCAGGTGAATTACCTGAGGTCAGGAGTTCAAGACCAGCCTGGCTAACATGGTGAAACCCTGTCTCTACTAAAAATACAAAAATTAGCCAGGCATGGTGGCGCATGCCTGTAGTCCTGGCTACTCAGGAGGCTGGGGCAGGAGAATAATTTGAACCCGAGAGGCAGAGGTTGCAGTGAGCCGAGATCATGCCACTGCACTCCAGCCTGGGTGACAGAGTGAGACTTCTCAAAAGAAAAAAAAAAAAAGAAAAAAAAAATAAGATAAATTAATTGAAATTATTCATTCTGAGGAACAGAAAGAAAAAAAAAGAAAAAAGAATAGAGCCTAAGACATCAAACATCTAACATACGCATAAGGGAAGGCCCAGAAGGAGAGGAGGGAGATAAAGAGGCAGAGAGAATATTTGTAGAAGTAATGACCAAAAACATTCCCAATTTGATGAAAATCATTAATCTACACATCCCAAAAGCTCAACAAACTCCAAGTAAAAGAACTGAAATTATTTCACACTTAGACATATCATAGTCCAAATTGACAAAAGCCAAAGAAAAAAAGATAATCTTATTTTATTTATTTTATTTTACTATTTTAGTTTTTTTTTTTTCTGAGACGGAGTCTAGCTTTGTCGCGCAGGCTGTAGTGCAGTGGCGTGATCTCAGCTCACTGCAAGCTCCGCCTCCTGGTTCATGCCATTCTCCTGCCTCAGATTGCTGAGTAGCTGGGACTACCTCACCCACCACCACGCTCAGCTAATTTTTTGTATTTTTAGTAGAGACGGGCTTTTGCTGTGTTAGCCAGGATGGTCTCCATCTCCTGACCTCGTGATCCGTCCGCCTTCACCTCGAAAAGTGCTGGGATTACAGGTATGAGCCACTGCGCGTGGCCCAAAAAAGATAATCTTGAAATAAAAATGACTCATCATTTCAAGGGATTGTCATCCAAGAATTCTGTGTTCATCAAAACTATCCTTCAAAAGCAAAGGGAAATTAAGATGTTCTCAGAAAAACAACTGAAAGAGTTTATGACTGAAAGACATGTACTACAAGAAATATAAAGAGAGTACTTCAGGCTGAAGTGAAACAACACTAGATAGTAACTTGAAACCACACAAATAAATAAAGAACTCTCATAAAGGTAATTATGTAAGTAAATACGAAAGACCAGTATAAATTTATATTTGTTGCTATCTCTTTTTGTCTCCTATGTGACTTAAAAGACAACTGCATAAAGCAATAATTATGAAACTTTTTATGGGTTTATATGAATGAAGTTGTAGTTTATATGATAATAACAGCATAAAGGAGGGGAAGGAAACAGAGCTAAACTGAAGAAAAGTTTTGGCATTAATCCAAACTAAGAATGAACTAAAAAAAAAAATAAAAGAAACGACAAGTGAATTAAAATGGTATACTGAAAAATATCTATTAACGTACAAAAAGGCAGTAATGGAGGAATAGCGGAACAAATAAAGACGTAAAAACAAATATTCAGATGACAGCCATAAATTCTATTAAATGTAAATAGATTGAACACTCTAATCAAAAGGCAGACATTGACAGAATGGATTTAAAAAACATAACCCAACTATGAGCTGTATACAAGAGATACACTTCACAAGGACACAAATAAGTTGAAAGTAAAAAGATGGAAAAAAAAGATACACTGTGGAAATAGTTACCAAAAGAGAGCTGGAGTGCATATGCTAATATAAACACTATTCTCAACTGGGTCAGAAAGGAAATCATTGCTCTTCCTTTATGAATTAACTTCTATTTGTCTAGAATTTAATAATTATCTTTTCTTATTTGCTTAGTTTTCCATGTATTTATTTGATTCCATGCAAGTTCCTCACAGTCATCTAAATCTCCTCTCAAAATGTTCAAACACATCAGGTATTCCAATTTTATGTTCCTAATGGTATTTCTCATAGAGTCTTCTGCCATGATAATATGTATGGGTTACCCTCTATGCCTGCATTTTTCATCCTAGTATCTCCCTTCAGAACATCATGGTTGTTAGTTTCATCTCATCTTGGATTGAAAATATTGCTTCTGGTTTGCCAGGCCTTCCTCTTTCTTGGTTTGTTCCCTCATTTTGGTAGAACTCAGCCTCCAAGAGCTTCCTGAGAGAAGGAATAAGAAATTTTTTTTTAAGAAATTTCCTGCCAACATGTTTATTGTATTCTGAAACTTGCTTGAAATTTGGCTCAGTATAAAATGTTTGGTTGCAAGTCATTTTCTTTCAGAATTTTAAAGGCATATCTCCAATGACCTTGAACTTCCTATACTCCAATATGAAATATTCAACAATTTTGATTTTTAATTCTTTTTATGTGACCTATTTTTTCTCTCTGAAACACTATCTCCACCGTACAAAAATTTTACAATGGCGTGCCTTGGTATGAGTCTATTTCATCTGTTTCCTGGGACACTCTGTGGGTTCTTTTTTCCTACTTCCTATGGATATTTAAAGATCTAGCTTACATATAAAATTTGCTGATCAGTGAAAGGCATAGAGGAATAAAATACAATCAGAAAAAGCCAAGAGGCTCTTAATCACTGATCTAGGGACACCCTAATATAGGTGAGTTCTGGCTAACTCAAGAAAGAGGAGGGAAAGATGTTTAAAGAGAAAGAATGGATTAGTTGTTTTAATAAGTATTCAGCCCCAATTGTAGTAACTAGGGCAGAAAAACAGAGAGACTGGCAAAATGAAATTTTTGCGTGGAAGGTTAGTTCTGGGTCATTTTGAGGACAGGTTTCCTCTCAATAAAATATAATATACATTATAGCCTTAATCAAATATTTTAATGTGAGCTAGTCTTTCAGACTCAGAATGCCTTTTATTTTTTATCATGTCTACAGACCTCTGCCATGTGAAAAAAAAGAAAAGATTTTTTAAAATTATTATTATTTAAGTTCTAGGGTACATGTGCACAATGTGAAGGTTTCATACATAGGTATACATGTGCCATGCACTAGGTATTTCTTCTAATACTCTCTCCCCCAGACCCCTATCCCCAACTGGCCCCGGTGTGTGATGTTGCCCGCCCTGTGTCCAAGTGACCTTATTGTTCAGTTCCCACCTATGAGTGAGAACATGTGGTGTTTGGTTTTCTGTCCTTGTGATAGTTTGCTGAGAATGATGGTTTCCAGCTTCATCCATGTCCCTGTAAAGGATATGAGCTCATCCTTTTTTATGGCTGCATAGTATTCCATGGTATATATGTGCCACATTTTCTTAATCCAGTCTATCACTGATGGACATTTGGGTTGGTTTCAAGCCTTTGGTATTGTGAATAGTGCCACAATAAACATATGTGTGCATGTGTCTTTGTAGTAGCATGATTTATAATCCTTTGGGTATATACCCAGTAATGGGATTGCTGGGTCAAATGGTAATTCTAGTTCAAGATCCTTAAGGAATCACCAAACTGTCTTCCATAATGGTTGAACCAATTTACACTCCCACTAACAGTATAAAAGTGTTCCTATTTCTCCACATCCTCTCCAGCATCTATTGTTTCCTTTTTAATGATTGCCATTCTAACTGGCATGAGATAGTATCTCATTGTGGTTTTGATTTGCATTTGTCTGATGACCAATGATGAGCATTTTTTCATGCGTCTGTTGGCTGCATAGATGTCTTCTTTTGAGAAGTGTCTGTTCATATTCTTTGCCCACTTTTTGATGGGGTTGTTTTTTTTCTTGTAAATTTGTTTGAGTTCTTTGTAGACTCTGGATATTAGCCCTTTGTCAGATGGGTAGATTGCAAAAATTTTCTCCCATTCTGTAGGTTGCCTGTTCACTCTGATGGTAGTTTCTTTTGCTGTGCAGAAGCTCTTTAGTTTAATTAGATCCCATTTGCCTATTTTGGCTTTTTTTACCATTGCTTTTGGTGTTTTAGTCATGAAGCCCTTGCTCATGCCTATGTCTTGAATGATATTGCCTATGTTTTCTTCTAGGGTTTTTATGGTTTTAGGTCTAACATTTAAGTCTTTAATCCATCTGGAATTAATTTTTGTATAAGGTGTAAGGAAGGGATCCAGTTTTAGCTTTCTACATATGGCTAGCCAGTTTTTCCAGCACCATTTATTAAAGAGAGAATCCTTTCCCCATTCCTTGTTTGTGTGTGGTTTGTCAAAGATCAGATGGTTGTAGATGTGTGGCATTATTTCTGAGGCCTCTGTTCTGTTCCATTGGACTATCTCTCTGTTTTGGTACCAGTACCATACTGTTTTGGTTAATGTAGCCTTGTAGTATAGTTTGAAGTCAGGTAGCATGATGCTTCCAGCTTGGTTCTTTTTGCTTAGGATTGTCTAGGCAATGTGGGCTCTTTTTTGGTTCCATATGAACTTGAAAGTAGTTTTTTCCAATTCTGTGAAAAAAGTCATTGGTAACTTGATGGGGGTGGCATTGGATATTATCCAGGAGAACTTCCCCAACCTAGCAAGGCAGGCCAACATTCAAAATCAGGAACTACAGAGAACACCACAAAGATACTCCTCAAGAAGAGCAAACCCAAGACACATAATTGTTAGATTCACCAAGTTTGAAATGAAAGAAAAAGTTTTTAGGGCAGCCAGAGATAAAGGTCGAGTTACCCACAAAGGGCGGCCCAGGAGACTAACAGCAGATATCTCGGCAGAAGCCCTATAAGTCAGAAGACAGTGGGTGCCAAAATTCAACATTCTTAAAGAAAATAATTTTCAACCCGGAATTTCATATCCAGTCAAACTAAGCTTCATAAGTGAAGGAGAAATAAAATCCTTTACAGACAAGCAAATGCTGAGAGGTTTTGTCACCACCAGGCCTGCCTTACAAGAGACCCTGAAGGAGGCACTAAACATGGAAAGAAACAACCAGTACCAGTCACTGCAAAAACATGCCAAATAGTAAAGACCATCGATGCTATGAAGAAACTGCATCAATTAATGGGCAAAATAACCCATGAACACATTAATGACAGAATCAAATTCACACATAACAATATTAACCTTAAATGTAAATGGGCTAAATGCCCCATTTAAAAGACACAGACTGGCAATTGGATAAAGAGTCAAGACCCATCAGTGTTCTGCATTCAGGAGACCCATCTCATGTGCAAAGACATGCATAGGCTCAAAATAAAGGGATGGAGGAAGATCTACCAAGCAAATGGAAAGATAAAAAAGCAGAGGTTGCAATCCTAGTCTCTGATAAAACAGATTTTAAACCATCAAAGATCAAAAGAGACAAAGAAGGCCAGTACATAATGGTAAAGGGATCAATTCAACAAGAAAAGCTAACTATCCTAAATATATATGCATCCAGTACAGGAGCATCCAGATTCATAAAGCAAGTCCTCAGAGGCCTACAAAGAGACTTAGACTCCCACACAATAATAATGGGAGATATTAACACCCCACTGTCAATATTAGACAGATCAACGAGACAGAAGGTTAACAAGAATATCCAGGACTTGAACTCAGCTCTGCAACAAGCAGACCTAATAGACATCTACAGAACTCTCCTCCCCAAATCAATAGAATTTACATTCTTCCAGCACCACATTGCACCGATTCTAAAATTGATCACATAATTGGAGGTAAAGTACTCCTCAGCACATGTAAAACAATAGAAATCGCAACAAACTGTCTCTCAGACCACATTGCAATCAAATTAGAACTCAGGATTAAGAACCTCTGCCATTTTTTGCCTGAAACATATATTTTTTGAGGTGTAAGTCTTTTATAAAATGTTGTTAACTCTAAATAGGATTAGAATGAAATTTAAGAAAATATGTTCTATTATCAAAATTCTAGTGCTCAATTCTTTTCTTTTTCCTTTGAATCTGAAATCAAAACATTTAACTTAAGATATGCTACCATGAGTACATAAAACTGTATTTTTAGATGATATACTGCTAAAGCAGAAAAGAGAGTTTTGGAAGGATAGGAAGTGATAGGGTTAACTAGAAAATGTGGCAAATATTTTGATTGAATATTATTTTATTTGCAGTGTCTTCTCTCTATTTAAATCCTGTGACATAAAGATAAATAAATTATATGTGGTCTGTAAAATATTTAATATCAGCTTTTCCAAAGTACACTTTTCTTTTTTTCCAATCTGTGAAGATTGACAAAGGAAATTTAACAAAGAATTTCTATTCTTTCTTTCTTATCTCATCTGGGAGATGAACTTAGTAGATACACCAATACCTAACTATTCTATTCCCAAGTTATTTTAATTATTAGGATAAAAAATTTTGTTCCTCAAGGCAGTAATACTTCAACAGTTTATTGGACTTTACCAGAGGGAAAACACTTCTAAGGATGTGATTCATTAGGTCTGGGCTCTCAAGCATTGAATGTAGACATTTATCTAAAAACTATATGAATGACACCAAACAAAAATTAAAACTTAAAAATGAGAAATTTAATGTGTCCATGGATTAACTTTTATTATATTTCTATTAATAGTTAAAGCAATGACTAATGAAAGCTGAATGAGCCTTGTAAACCTAATTTTAAAAATTATATACCCTGAGAATAATTTTTGGTTGCAAGATTTAAGATGATCATGTTTCTAGATACTCAAAAGATATTCTTGATCCCTCTCTTATTCAACCCCTTAAAAACTGTTAATTGTATAGTGAGGCTTCTTGCTCAAAATGGAAAGGAAAAAAATGCAAGATTTTAAAAAATGTGGTAAATACCACAGAAATTTGAGGAGAAGGAGGCAGAAACTATCAAATATTTGCAAAGTGCATTTTAAAACTGACAAAGTAAAGGAACACATAAGAAACTAGAAGTCCAACTGGAAAATATCTATTTACCTGAATCACTACTAGTAACAATGTATTATTTTGAATTGAGAGGGTGCTCACCGGTTAATAGCCTCCATAGCATTACTATTTATTCTCACATCTAAAATTTTTAAAAAGTTAAGTTGCCCTGTTCTTTTGGGTTTAGCACTAAAATCCTGAATTACCACCAAAGGGTACATATTATTCTGATCAGGATAGTCCTACAAATTGAAGATTTTAATTCTATCTAAAAGTAGAGCTCTGGCACTTTTCTTCCCACTTGTTCCCAACAACAGTATCCTGTAGTTTGCAAAGACTAGCTGAGTGATGAATCAGACAGAACCTAAATTAACTCTGTGAGCCTTTTAATGTTGACTTCTGACTCACAAAAGTACACTATCATATGAGAGGATTATACCACCAGGCTTCAAATAACCACATGAATAACTCCTATTATAGAGATTGCATTAAAGTGTATAAGTGGTTTGAATGGACACATGCTCTTTTTTTTTTTTTTTTTTTTTTTTTTTGAGACAGAGTCTTGCTCTGCCGCCCAGGCTGGAGTGCAGTGGCCGGATCTCAGCTCACTGCAAGCTCCGCCTCCCGGGTTCACGCCATTCTCCTGTCTCAGCCTCCCGAGTAGCTGGGACTACAGGCGCCCGCCTCGTCGCCCGGCTAGTTTTTTGTATTTTCTATTAGAGACGGGGTTTCACCGTGTTAGCCAGGATGGTCTCGATCTCCTGACCTCGTGATCCGCCTGTCTCGGCCTCCCAAAGTGCTGGGATTACAGGCTTGAGCCACCGCGCCCGGCCGAATGGACACATGCTCTTGAAGTCCAGACCTCATGAGCATAAATTAGTCAAAAAATAAGCCTCCAAGGTGCTGCCAGGAGTGATGTTCCAAACCATTAAAAAGCACACAATTCTTCTAGTTAGTATTCACCATGGAAGTTGTTCTCATGATGACGAATGCCAAAGTCGTCCATGAAATGCCTTCCCTTCACAAATGCAGAGCAAAGACAGCAGAATGAGATAGTATACAAATTAATGAAATTCTCACAGTGTAATTTTTGAAACTTCTTATGAAACTCTTTAAACCAGAAGGAAAAATTTAAAAACAGTATATGTTTGTTTTAAAACAGCACTTTTGATACCATTTTAATTCAGTGATTATGAGATTTCATGTATTCAAGTATTTGAGTGCTTGTTTTGCTTAATCTTCTGTTATCAATTTTAAATTTTATTGTTTTATAGTGAAGAATAAGGTCTGTATAATTTTTATTTTTAAAAATTATCAGGGTTTTCTCTGTAGTCTATTTATGATCACATTGTCCATGGATTCCTGAACAATTTGTCCTTTGTTCATGGGGCACATATATATAGTGTGTATGTATAAAAAATTTTCTGCTGGGTGCAGTGGCTCACACTAGTGATCCCAGCACTTTGGGAGGCCAAGGTGGGTGGATCACAAGGTCAGGAGTTCAAGACCAGCCTGGCCAAGATGGTGAAATCCCGTCTCTACTAAAAATACAAAAATTAGCTGGGCATGGTGGTGGGCACCTGTAATCCCATCTACTCAGGAAGCTGAGGCAGATAATTGCTTGAACCTGTGAGACAGAGGTTGCAGTGAGCCGAGATCATGCCACCGCCCTCCAGCCTGGGTGACAGAGCAAGACGCCATCTCAAAAAATAAAAAATAAAATGAAAAACTTTCCAAGTTGATTCAGACTTTCATTTAGTGAGGACCTTGTTTTAAAATTTCCAATTGAAACTTTAATAGAATACTAGTTTCCAAATACAAAACAAACCTATGGGGCTTTGGTAAAGTGTGAAAATGACAGATTATAATATTGCCATGTAAAAATAACTACAATATTGCCATATAAAAAATAAGCAGAAGATTTCTACTTCTTGGAAAATGGAGCGGAAGTACTTTCCCTTATTTCTCCCAATAAGTACAAATAAAATCCATAAATATGATAGATGAGACAAATACAAGAAGATTCTGGAAGATGGAGAGAAGAAGGCAGACTGACTAGAAATCACAGGACCTGAGGAATGCCACAGTGGTTAAGTTCCCTGGGTTTTCTTCTTGCCTCATATATTCCATTCTTAGAGCTCAAGAACCTGAAAACTTGGAAATGCTAATGAGCACAGACAAAAAAGAAATTATCCAACAAAACGTGCTATCTCTAACCAAAGAACCAGAAAAGGAATAACTTAACAAGACTAAAAACTTATAGAAGCAATAATCACTCTACTCCAGCTGAACCCCACAAAAAAACTGGTCCCACCCGCACCTCCACCAGTAAAGGCCAAGTGGGCAGCCTAGATTTTCACTCTTGTAAGGTTGTAATAAGGATCCCTAACATTTCCGCCTGGATGATACTAGAAAAGGAAAAGTACGGAGCTAGCTTTCATTCCACCAGTTAGGTGATGAGCATATCCATCCCCATCATGTCAGTAGAGACAAAATGGAGGGCCTGGATTGTCACCCCCACCTGCCAGTAATGACTTATTCCATCCCCTCTATGCTGGGACTACACCAGAGGAAATCTAATGGAGAGCCAAACTTTCATTATTATCCCCTGGTAATGAAACTATCACCATACGGGTGTCAGTGGAGGCCACCGTGGGGAGATGGAACTCCCACCTTTGCCCATCAGTGACAAGGAGTCTCTCTTGCTCAGGTGTCAACAGAGGTTGGGTGGAGGACTTTTCTTTCCTTTCTTTCTTTTTCTTTTTCTTTATTTTTTTTGAGAGGGTCTTGCTCTGTTGCCCAAGCCAAGTGCAATGATACAATCCAGCCTCCCACTCTTGGGTTCAAGCTTTCCACCTACCTAAGCCTCCCAAGTAGCTGGGACTACAGGTATGAATGACCATGTCCAGCTAATTAAAAAAAAAAATTGTAGAGTTAGGGGTCTCATTACATTGCCCAGGTTGGTCTCATCTTTTGGGCTCAAGCGATTCTCCTGCCTTGGCCTCACAAAGTCCTGGGATTACAGGCGTGAACCACGAGGCCCAGCTTGAGTGGAGAACTTAACCTTTTACTTCCAGCTGGAAGTGGTGAGGTGATGCCCTCACTTTCCCCTCCAGAGCACTACAAAAAAAATTAAGCCAGCTAAAACAAAAAGTTTACAGAATATCCAGAGTTTCATAACATAATATATAAATGTTCAGGATGCAATTAAAAATTATTCATACTAAGAGCAAGGAAGATCTCAAACAGAATAAAAAGACAACCAGTAAATGCCAATACCAAGATGACAGAAATGTTAGAATTTTCTAACAAAGGTTTTAAAAAATGCATTGAATGAAAATGAAAATAAAACACATCAGATTTGTGGAACACAGCTAAAGCAGGACTTAGAGGGAAATTTATGCAGCAAATGTATAACTTTAAAAAAAGAGGCCAGGTGCAGTGGCTCATGCCTGTAATCCCAACACTTTGGGAGGCCTAGGCAGGTGGATCACTTGAGGTCAGGAGTTTGAAACCGACCTGGCCAACATGATGAAACTCTGTCTCTAATAAAAATACAAAAAATTAGCCGGGCATGGTCGGGGCACCTGTAATCCTATCTACTCAGGAGGCTGAGGCAAGAGAATCTTTTGAAACCGGAGGCAGAGTTTGCTGTGAGCTGAGATCATGCCACCATATTCCAGCCTGGGTGATAAGAGCGAAATTCCATCTCAAAAAAGAAAGGGAAAATAGCAAATCAACAATAGAAGGTCTCACTTCAATAACAAAAAAGCCAAGAGCTAAATAATCTCAAAGCAAGCAGAAAATAGAAAAGAATAAGGATAATAACAGAAATCAATGAAGTTGAAAACAGAAAAACAGCAAAGAAAATCAATGAAGCAAATCACTGGGTCTGTGAAAAGAGCAATAAAACATACAAATGTCTAGCAATACCGGCAAAGAAAAAAGAAGAGAAGACACAAATTACAAACATCAGAAATGAAACAGGGGATATCACTACAGAAGAAGCAGATATCAAAATGATAATAAGGGAACACAACACACATAAATTTGACAATTCCTTGATAAACACAAACTATCACAACTCACCCAATATTAAATAAATGTTAATAGGCCTGTAACTATTCAGGAAATTGATAACTTAGAATTCCTGAAAAAGAATCCTCCAAGCTTGAATGATTTTACTAGAGAATAGTACCAAATATTTAAAGAAGAATTAACACTAATTTTATATAATCTGTTCCAGGAAAAAAGAAAAGAATATTTCCCAATTCATTTTATGATGTCAAAACTAGACAAAGACAGTACAAACAATAACAGCAACAACAAACTATAGACCAAAATCGTTGATGAATGTTGATGAAGAAAACCTTAACAAAATATTAGTAAATAAATTTTAACAACATACAAAACACATTATCTACCATAATATAATGCAGTTTATCAGTGGATGCAAAGATGGTTCAGTTTTTATTTTATTTTTTATTTTTTGAGACTGGGTCTTAGTCCGTCTCTCAGTACAGTGGTGTGATTTGGCTCACCGCAACCTCCACCTGCTGGGTTCAAGCAATTCTCCTGCCTCAGCCTCCCAAGTAGCTGGGATTATAGGTGTCTGCCACCACGCCTGGCTAATTTTTGTATTTTTAGTAGTGACAGGGTTTCACCATGTTGGCCAGGCTGGTCTTAAACTCTTGACCTCAAGTAATCCACCCACCTTGGCCTCCCAAAGTGCTGGGATTACAGGCATGAGTCACCATGCCCAACTGATGGTTCAATATTTAAAAATCAATATTCAATTTCCTATTTCTCCACATCCTCTCCAGCACCTGTTGTTTCCTGACTTTTTAATGATTGCCATTCTAACTGGTGTGAGATGGTATCTCATTGTGGTTTTGATTTGCATTTCTCTGATGGCGAGTGATGATGAGCATTTTTTCATGTGTCTGTTGGCTGTATGAATGTCTTCTTTTGAGAAATGTCTGTTCATATCCTTGCCCAGTTTTTGATGGGGTTGTTTGTTTTTTTCTTGTAAATTTGTTTGAGTTCTTTGTAGGTTCTGGTTATTAGCCCTTTGTCTGATGAGTAGATTGCAAAAATTTTCTCCCATTCTGTAGGTTGCCTGTTCACTCTGATGGTAGTTTCTTTTGCTGTGCAGAAGCTCTTTAGTTTAATTAGATCCCATTTGTCAATTTTGGCTTTTGTTGCCATTGCTTTTTCTTTTACACTGTTGGTGGGATTGTAAACTAGTTCAACCATTATGGAAAACAGTATGGCAATTCCTCAAGGATCTAGAACTAGAAGTACCATATGACCCAGCCATCCCATTACTGGGTATATACCCAAAGGATTATAAAGCATGCTGCTATAAAGACACATGCATGTTTATTGCGGCACTATTCACAATAGCAAAGACTTGGAATCAACGTATGTTTATTGCGGCACTATTCACAATAGCAAAGACTTGGAATCAACCCAAATGTCCATCAGTGACAGACTGGGTTAAGAAAATGTGGCACATATACACCATGGAATACTATGCAGCCATAAAAAAGGATGAGTTTGTGTCCTTTGTAGGGACATGGATGCAGCTGGAAACCATCATTCTCAGCAAACTATTGCAAGAACAGAAAACCAAACACTGCATGTTCTCACTCATAGGTGGTAACTGAACAATGTGATCACTTGGATTCGGGAAGGGGAACATCACACACCGGGGCCTATCACAGGGAGGGGGAGGGAGGAGGGATTGCATACCTGATGTAAATGACGAGTTGTTGGGTGCTGACAAGTTGATGGGTGCAGCACATCAACATGGCACAAGTATACATATGTAACAAACCTGCACGTTATGCACATGTACCCTAGAACTTAAAGTATAATTAAAAAAAATTTGATAGGAAGTAATAACCACTAAAAAAAAAATTCAATATTCAAAATCAGTCAAATCAATGCTATTAAACAGACTAAAGAAGAAAAACACAAGATCATATCAATTGAGAAAGAAAAGGCTTCTGGCAAAATTCAACTCCCATTCACACTCACAGAGAAAGAGAGAAAAAAAATCAGAAAAGTAGGAATAGAAGGAAACCTCTTTAACTTAATAAAGAGCAACTACCAAAACCTTACAATAATATACTTAATGATGAAAGAATGACTGCTTCCCCTCTAAGATTAGGAAAAAGGCAAGGATGTCCACTCTTTCCATTCTTATTCAACCTAGAACTTAAAGTTCTAGCCTGTGCAATAAAGCAAGAAAAGGAAATTAAATTTTACAGATTGAAAAGGAAGAAATAAACTGTCCATATTTGCAGGTGACATTGTGATCCACATAGGAAATCCCAAATAATTTATAAAATACTCTTAGAACTAATAAGTGAGTTCAGCAAGGTTGCAGGATATATGATAAACATACAAAAATCAATTGCATTTATTTTTCTTTTTCCTGTCTTTTTAAAATACAAAATATTTTTACTTTTAATTTTTGTGGGTACATGGTAGGTGTATATATTTATGGGATACATGACATACTTTGATATAGGCATATAATGCATAATAATCACATCAGGGTAAAAGGGATACCAATTACCTCAGGCATTTATTTCTTCTTTGTGTTAAAAACAATCCAATTATTTTCTTTTAGTTACATTTAAAATGTACAATAAATTATTATTGACTATAGTCACTCTGTTGTGCTAGCAAATACTAGATCTTACTCATTCTAACTGTTTTTTTTTTTTACCCATTAGCCATCCTCCCTTCCCTCTAGCCCCTAACTACCCTTCTCAACTTCTGGTAGCTATCACTCTACTCTCTATCTCCATGAGTTCAATTGTTTCATTTTTTAGCTCCCAGAAATAAGTAAGAACATGTGAAATTTTTCTTTCTTTGACTGGCATATTTCACTTAGCAGGACATATTACCATTCTATCCATGTTGTTGCAAATGATAGCATTTCATTCTTTTTTATGGCTGCACAGTACTTCATTGTGTATATGTACCACATTTGCTTTGTTCATTCATCTGTTGATGGACACAAGTTGCTTCCAAATCTTGGCTATTGTAAATATTGCTACAACAAACATGGGAATAAAGAAATCTTTTTGACACACTGATTTTCTTTCTTTTGGATATATACCAAGTAGTGCAATTGCTGGATCATATGGTAGCTCCATTTTCAGTTCTTTGAAGAATCTCCAAACTGTTCTCCTTAGAGGTTGTACTAATATATTAATACATTCCCACCAACAGTGTACAGAAGTTTCCTTTTCTCCACATCCTCACCAACATTTGTTATTGCATGCCTTTTGGATAAAAGTCATTTTAACTGGGATGAGATAACATATCATTATAGTTTCAATTTGTATTTATTTGATGGTCAATGATGTTAACCAGCTTTTTATATACTTGTTTGTCATTTTTATGTTTTCTTTTGTGAAATGTCTATTCAGATGTTCTGCTCATTTTTAAATATGATTCTTGGATTTTTTTCCTATAGAATTGTTTGAGATCCTTATATATTCTGGTTATTAATCCCTTATCAGATGGATAGTTTGCAAATATTCTCTCCCATTCTGTGGGACATCTCTTCACTTTTTCAAATTGTTTCCTTTGCTGGGCAGAAGCATTTTAACTCGATGTGATACCATTTGACCACTTTTGCTTTAGTTGCTTGTGTTTGAGGGGAATTAATCAAGAAATTTTTGCCTACTCCAATTTCCTGAAGAATTTTGCCAATGTTTTCTTTTAGTAGTTTCATAGTTTGACATCTTAGATTTAAGTCTTTAATCCATTATGATTTGATTTTTGCACATGATGAGAAGTAGGGGTCTAGCTTCATTCTTCTGCCTATAGATATGTAGTTTTCCCAGTACAATTTATTGAAGGTACTGTTCTTTCCCCAAGGTATGTTCTTGGCATGTTTGTCAAAAATGAATTCACTGTAGAAGTATGGATTTGTTTCTGGGCTCTGTATTCTGTTCCACTGGTCTATGTGTTTTTATGCTAGTACCATGCTGTTTTGATTACTATCACTCTGTAGTATAATTTGAAGTCAGGTAATGTGATTCCTCCAGTTTTATTCTTTTTGCTGAAGATAGCTTTGGCTATTGTGGGTCTTTTGTGGCTCCATATAAATTTTAGGATTTTTTTTTTCTATTTTTGTGAAGAATATAATTGGTATTTTTATAAGGATTGTGTTGAATCTGTAGATTGCTTTGGGAAGTATGGACATTTTAACAATAATGATTATTCCAATCCTTGAACATGGAATATCTTTTCATTTTTTGGTGTTGTCTTCAATTAGTTTCATCAGTGTTTTATAGTTTTTATTGTAGAGATTGTTCACTTTTTTAGTTAATTGCTAGGTATTTAAGTTTATTTGTAGCTATTGTAAATGGGATTACTTTTTAAATTTCTTTTTCAGATTATTCACTGTCAGCATATAAAAATGCTACAGATTTTTGTATGTTGATTTTGTATCATGCAATTTTACTGAATTTTTCAGTTATAATAATTTTCTTAAGGAGTCTTTGGTTTTTTCCAAATACAAGATTATATCATCTGCAAACAGGATAATTTGACTTCTTCCTTTCCAATTTAGATGTCCATTATTTTTTCTCTTGTCTGATTGCTCTAGCTAGGATTTCTACTACTATGTTGAATAACAGTGGTGAAAGTGGGCATCCTTGTCATATTCCAGGTCTTAGAGGAAAAGCTTTCAGCTTTTCCCCATTAAGTATGATACTAGCTGTGGGTCTGTCATATATGGCTTTTATTATGTTGAGGTATGTTTCTTCTATACCCAGCTTTTTGAGGAGTTTTGTCATCAAGAGTTGTTGAATTTTACCAAATGCATTTTCAGTATCATTGAAATGATCATATGGTTTTTGTCCTCTATTCTGTTGATATAATGTATCACATTGATTGATTTGCATAAGTTAAACCAACCTTGCATCCCTGTGATAAATCCCACTTGATCATGTTGAGTGATCTTTTTAATATGTTGTTGAATATGGTTTGCTAGTAGTTTGTTGAGGATTTTTGCACTCATGTAAATCAGATATATTGGCCTGTAGTTTTCTCTTTTGATGTCTCTTTGCCTAGTTTTGGTATCAGGGTATTATCCTGACTTTTAATGGCAAAAAGCATCAATTACTTTTTAATAATACTAGCTGTGCAGAATAAGTTTGGAACTATTCCCCTTTCCTCTATTTTATAAAAATTTTTGAGTAGGATTGGTATTAGGTATCCTTTAAATGTTTGGTAAAATTCCAGTGAAGCCATTGAGTCCTGGACTTTTCTTTGCTGGGAGACATTTTATTATAACTTCAATTTTGTTACTTGATATTGGTCTCTTCAGGTTTTGGATTTCTTCATGGTTTAATCTCAGTCGTATGTGTCTAGGAATATATCCATTTCTTCTAGGTTTTCCAGTTTATTGGCATGTAGTTGCTCATGGTAGCCTCTAATGATCATCTGAATTGTTGCAGTATTGGTTGTAATGTGTTCTTTTTCATCTCTAATTTTATTTATTCAAGACTTCTTTTTTTTCTTAGTCTGGCTAAAGGCTAGTCAATTTCATTGATCTTTACAAAGTACCAACTTTTCATTGTCTTGATCATTTTTTGTTTTCTTTATTTCAGTTTCATTTACTTTTACTCTAGTCTTTATTTTTTTTTCTATTAATTTGGGGTTTAATTTGCTCTTGCTTTTCTAGTTATTTAAGATGCATCATTAGGTTGTTTATTTGAAGTTTCTCTATGTTTTTATGTAGGCTCTTATAGCTATAGACTTCCCCCCTTGGTAGTGCTTTTGCTATATCCCATAGGTTTTGATATGTTATGTTTCCATTATCATTTGCTTCAATAAATTTTTCAGTCTCCTTCTTAATTCTTAATTCATTGACCCACTGGTCATTCAGAAACATGTTATTTAATTTCCATGTGTTTGTATAGTTTCCAAAATTCCTCTTGTTATTAATTTTTAGTTTTATTACGTTGTGATTAGAGAAGATACTTGATATTATTTCCATTTTTTTATGTTTTAAGACTTGTTTTGTATTGAGAATAATAATGAGTATTCTGCAGCCATTGGATAAAATGTTCTATAATTATCTATTAGATCCATTTGGTCTATAGTGCACATTCAGTCCAGTGTTCCTTTGTTGATCTTCTGTCTGGTTGATCTGCTCAATGCTGAAAGTGAGGTGTATAAGTCACCAGCTATGATTATATCAAGGTCTCTCTCTAACTTTAATAACATTTGCTTTATATATTTGGGTGCTCCAGTGTTGGATGTATATATATATTTGTAATTGTTATATCCTTTTGCTGAATTGACCCATTTTCATTACATAATGACCATTTTCATGTCTTTTTATACTTTTTGTCTTGAAATTTATTTTCTCTGATATAAATATAGCTACTCCTGCTTTTGTTTGGTTTCCATTTGCATAGAATACCTTTTTCCATCCCTTTATTTTTGGTCTGTGTGTGTCTTTGTAGGTGAAGTGTGTTTCTTGTAGGCAACAGATCACCAGGTCCTTTTTTTTTTTTTTCAATCTATTCAGCCATTCTATGTCTTCTGATAGGAGAGTTTATTCTGTTTAAATTCAATGTTATTATTAATAAGTAAGGTCTTATTCTTGCCATTTTCTAATTTGTATTCTGGTGTTCTGTGGTATTCTCTTCCTTATTCCTTCCTGTCTTCCTTTTAGTGAAAGTGATTTTCTCTGGTGGTATGTTTTAATTTCCTGCTTTTTTATTTTTTGTGTATCCATTGTATGTGTTTTTATTTGAGGCTTCCATGAGGCTTGCAAATAATTTGTTATAATCCATGATTTTAAACTGATGACAACTTAACACTGATTGCATAAACAAACAAGCAAAAAAAAACTAATAAAACTCCACACTTTAAGTTTGTCCCATCACTTTTTAACTTTTTGTTTTTTCTAGTTATATCTTACTGTATCATCTATGTCTTGAAAAGTTGGAGTAGTCATTATTTTGATTGGTTCCTCTTTTAATCCTTGTACTTAACATATGAGTAGTTTATACACCACAATTGTTGTTATAAGATTCTGTGGTTTTCTGTGTATTTACTATTACCAGGGAGTTTTGTACCTTCAGAAGATTTATTATTACCAATTAATGTCCTTTTTTTTCAGATTGAAAATCTCCCCTTAGCATTTCTTGTAGGATAGATCTAGTGTTGATGAAATCCCTTAGTTTTTGTTTAGAAAATACTTACCCTTCATGTTTGAAGGATGTTTTCACTGGATATACTATTCTAGGGTAAAAGTTTTTTCCTTAGAACTTTAAGTATGTCATGCCACTCTCTCCTGGTCTGTAAAGCTTCCACTGAATAGTCTGCTGCCAGAAATACTGGAACTTAACTGCACGCTATTTGTTTCTTTTCTCTTGATACTTTTAAGATCCTTCCTTTATCCTTGACCTTTGGAAATCTGAATATTAAATGTTTTGAGGTGTCTTCTTTGGGCTAAATCTGCTTGGTCTTCCATAGCGTTCTTATACTTGAATATTGATATCTTTCTCTAGGTTCGGAACATTCCCTGCTATTATCCCTTTGAGTAAACTTTCCACCCTTATCTCTCTCTACCTCCTCTTTAAGACCAGTAACTCTTAGATTTGCCCACTTGAGACTATTTTCTAGATCTTGTAGGCATGTGTCATTGTTTTTTATTCTTTTTTCTTTTGTCTCCTTTGACTGCATATTTTCAAATAGCCTGTCTTAAAGCTCACAAATTATTTCTTCTGTTTGATCAGTTCTGCTGTTAAGAGATTCTGATGCATGCTTCAGTATGTGAGTTGCATTTTTCAACTCTAGAATTTCTGTTTGATTCTTTTTAATTATTTCAATCTCTTGTCTGACAGCTATCTGTCAGACAAATAGCTGTTTTAAGGAAGCTCAGTGAAATTCAAAATAACACATGAATTATCTGTCTGAATGTTCACATATCTTTGTCTCTCTGGGATTGTTTATCAAAATCCCAGGAAGGCTTTTTGTGGCTATAGATAAGATTATTCTAAAATGTATACACAAACTAACAAAACAAAACAAAAAAACACACAAAAGAAACTAGAAAGCTAAAATGATTTTGAAAGAAAGTAATGTGGGAGGAATCAAATAAGCTTTGATTTCCAAGCTTATTATATAGCTACAGAAATTAAGACTATGTGGTATTGGTGGAGAGATAGTCTTATAGATCAATGAAGCATAACCTGAAACCCAGAAATAGACCCATATGAATATGCCCAACTGATTTTTGTCAAAGGTGCAAAATAAATTAAATGAAGGGGAAAGAGACCTTTAAACAAATGATGCTGGAGCAATTGAAAACCTATAGGCAACCCACTCCCCATCAAAAAAACAATTTAAAAACCACCCTGAATTTATGTCCCATAGTTCTATAATCCCAGCACTTTGGGAGGCCGAGACGGGCGGATCACGAGGTCAGGAGATCAAGACTATCCTGGCTAACAGGGTGAAACCCTGTCTCTACTAAAAAATACACAAAAACTAGCCGGGCGAGGTGGCGGGCGCCTGTAGTCCCAGCTACTTGGGAGGCTGAGGCAGGAGAATGGCGTAAACCCGGGAGGCGGAGCTTGCAGTGAGCTGAGATCCGGCCACTGCACTCCAGCCTGGGTGACATAGTGAGCGAGACTCCATCTCAAAAAAAAAAAAAAGAAAAGAAAATATTTGAAACAATGTACCTGAAAAAATGTGGATCTAGAATGTATAAAACCCTTAAAATTCAATCATAAAAAAGCAAACAATCCAGCCAGGTGTGGTGGCACACACCTGTAAACCCAGCTCTTTGGAAGAATGAGGTGGAAGGATTGCTTAACCCCTGGAGTTTGAGACCAGCCTGGGCAACATGACAAGACCCCATCTCTATTTTAAAAATAAAAATGTTAAAAAAATTTTTTTACAGCAAGGAATCCAATTAAAACATGGGATAGGAAAAAATTATGAAGAGACATTTCACCAAAGAAGATATACAGATGGGCAGATAAAAATAAGATGCTCAACATCATTAGTCATTAGAGAAATGCCAAAAATCACAATGCGCTAACACTAAGCACCTAACAGAATGACTTAAGAGAAAATAGTGACAACACCAAATGTTGGTAAGAATGAGGAGGAATTGTATCATTCATACATCGTTGGTGGGAATTAAAAATGTTACAGCTACTCTGGAAATAGTTTAACAGGTTCATTAAAAGCTAAACATGCAAACACTTTTCAGCCCAATGATTTCACTCTTGGGCATTTACTCTAGAGAAATGAAGACATGAGTTTACACAAAAACTTGTACTTTGATATTTTTGGTAGCTTTGTAATAGCCAAAAACTGGAAATAACCCAGATATCCTTCAACAGGTCTATGTGGTAAAACAAACTGGTATACCCACACCATGAAATATTACTCAGCAATAAAAAGTATTGATACATACAACAACCTACTGTAATCACCAGAGAATTGTACTGAGTGGAAAAAAATGCCAAAAATTTACACATTGATTATTACATTTATATAAATTCTTTTTTATTGAGACAGAGTCTCACTGTGTCACTCAGGGTGGAGCATTCTGTCCCCTAGGGTGGAGTGTTGGGGTGCAGTGGCATGATCTCAGCCCACTGCAACCTCCACCTGCCAGCTTCAAGTGATTCTCCTGCATCAGCCTCTCCAGTAGCAGGGACTACAGGTGCTTGCCACTACGTCCAGCTAGTTTTTGTATTTTTAGTAGAGATGGGGTTTTGCCATGTAGGCCAGGTTGGTCTCAAACTCCTGACTTCAGGTAATCTGCCTGCCTCGGCCTCCTAAAGTGTTGGGATTACAGGCGTGAGCCACGGCACCTGGGCATTTATATAACATTCTTAAAATGACAAAATTATAAAACTGGAGAAGAGATTAGTGGTTGCCAGGGCTTGAGGAAGGGGTCAATAGGAGAGAAGTAAAGGGGGCTATAAAGGGGCAACCAGAGGGATCTTTGTGGTTATGGAAGTGTTCTGTATCTTGATTGTATCAATGTTTATATCCTGGTTATGATATTGTTCTATATTGTATTCCTAAGATGCTACCACTGAGGGGAACTGGGTAGGTAAAGGGTATACTGGGATCTCTTATAATATTTCTTACTCCATGTGAATCTACAAGCCATGTCACAACAAAAAGTTTAATTTTAAGATACAATTTTTTAAAACAGGCAAGATATTTGGACATTTACCAAGAAACCATAAGAGCAACAGAACAGAAATATTATATGGCAAACCTGGGGAGGGAGCAATAAAATATAAGGAAGAAAGTGAAGCTTCCAAAAATCAAGAAACCCTCATGGGCAATATTGATGTTTACATTAATGTATATATAAACTACAGTCAACTACTTGCTGAGGTAAAATTGACTGACTGAGATCCACTAGTTGTGACCTACTAAAAGATTTCATCTTGAGAGAAGGAAGCATAGAAAGTGAATCTTAAATTGATAAGCACTCTTTCTTCACAATATGGTTTACATACTTCAGTATAAGACATTTAGAGTAAGACCCTATCTGAACCTTCTTGTTTTACTTGACTGCAATATCCTGTGATTTTTCTCAGAGATCATTTATTCTACAGTTCTAAATAGGTGAACTGAAAATCGATGGTAGTTGGGAATCCTACCTTTTTGTCTCTTATTTGGGTGGTGTTAACTGCAACAAAGCAGAATTTTTTGCAGTTGTTCATGTAACTTAATGGACAAATTGATGACTTTCTCTCTAGTCACTGCTGTTGCCTCTCTACATTTCACATTATTTAATGCTTACTCCACCATTAAATTGCTACAGTCCTAATGTGATACTGATGGCTAATTCTTACCGAGTACTTATTGCCTGCCAGACACATGCTAGGCACTATTATTTATAAACTATTTATACAATTGTTAACTCCTTAATAAGTATCATTTAATATTTATTAACATTTATTAACTTCTTAACAACCCTATGGGTTAGATTTTGTTATTATTAACTTTTACAATGAGATACAGAAAGGTGCATTAGTTTACTCTAGGTAATTTCTATGCTACTAAATATTATAGTGAAGCCAGGACACAAATTTCAGTGATTTTATCTCTAGAGCTCATGCTTTTAGTCACTGTGCTTTTTAATTTTATTATTTTTTTTTTAGAGACAAGGTCTTGCTCTATTTCCCAGGCCAGTGTGCAGTGGTGCAATCATGGTTCACTGCAGCCTCAACTTCCTCGGCTCAAGGGATCCTCCCACCTCAGCCTCCTGAGTAGCTGGGACTACAGGTGCACACCACCATGCCCAGCTAAATTTTTAACTTGTTTTAAGGAGAGGAAGTCTCATTATGTTGCCCAGGTTGATCTTGAGCTGCTGGCCTCAAGCAATTCTCCTGCCTTGGCCTCCCAAAGCACTGGCATCACAGGTGTGAGCCACCATGCATGGCCTTAACCACTGTACTTTATGGCCTTTCATGAAATTGTATTATGTAGTAATGTATATGACAGGTCTCTAAAAGCTGTGTGATGCAAATATAAGACATGACAGAATCTAACTAGTTTTGCCTTGCATTTTGGTACAGCCAGGTGACTGAATTTGGGTTAACGATATGTGGGCAAAATGATACATGTCACTTTCAGGGCTAACCCATAAAGTCTTCCTACCATGATCTTCCATTTGATTCTCTATACTTCAACTGCATAGAAAGAACTTCAAGGACATAGAGGAGGTCTGAACTACAAGGTAGAAGGAGTTTGCATCCCTGCATTGCTGCTGAGAGAAGAGCTACCTAACCAGGAACATCCGCGTCGAACTGTTGCTTGAATAAGAAATAAACTTTCAGTATTTTAAACCATTTAAATTTGGCATTGTTTATCATTAGCCAAGCTTGAGTAAACACAAGATGTTAGTAGTAGTGTTATTGTCTGAGTTATCTTCTGTCTTTTGCTCTTTTTCTTTTTCTCATATAAAGTCAAATCCTTAATTCTCCAAGATTTTGTTTACAGCCCTCTTTATTTCTTTTACTCAATCATCTGCTCAGGAATTTTATGTTCGGTGATCTGTTCCATGTGAGTAAATATGGAGTTTCCTCTCTCTTCCTCTCTCTTATTTATTTTTAATCTTTAAATACTGTCATTGTGTATATTTGAAGTTTACAACATGATGTTACGGACTACATAGAGATAACTACGGAAACATAGATAATACAATGGCTATTACAGTGAAGCAGATTAACATATCTATAATCTCACATAGTTACTTCTTTTTGTGACAATAACAGCTAAAATCTAGTTATTTAACAAAAATCCCTAACACAATACAGTTTTATTAACTTGTTCCTTAGGTCGTACCTTAGATCTCTCATTCTTCTTTCAGAGGGATAGTATTTTCCTGTCATTTGGTCACCTCTATCTAGGGGTCCTTTTCCTCACCCTTCAGACCAGTTATGACTAAACCTACCTTGTCTTCACTAACCTGGGCCCTGACGTCTCTACTTCTGTGCGCCCAGACTGGGAACATAATCTTGAATTTATCTTTGATTATTTTCTGTCCTCCCTCTCTCTCCTCACAATTCAATCAATTGTCCTAATATTCTCCCTCTACAGCCCACCACTTTTCTGTCCTCTCTTTTCATTTTCTATTGTCATTGTTATTTCTTCATTGCATAACCCTTCCTGAACTCTGTAACATCTTCCTAACTGGAATTTGAATTCAGATCAGGTTCACTTCAGTCTCTTTCTTTCCCCCATAATCAAAGCTCTAATCAAGTCACGCTAAAGTCACTGATGGCTAGGCTATTAACTGCTGTAATAATTTTAAATGTCACAATTTAACATCCAAAATCATCAAACAATAATAATAAAAATAATTCTTAGTTTCATCTCATTCTCCTATACCCTAGTAGATGCTTTATGTGCCACCTAATCAGCACAGCATTAAACATAAACAGTCTAGGCCATTTTAAACTACACATCTACCTGGACTTCTTTTTTTTCTTTCTTTCTTTCTTTTTAAGAGACAAAATTTCCCTGTCTTGGCCAAGTTGTTCTTAAATTCCGGGCCTCAAGCAGTCCTCTCACCTTGGCCTCCCAAAGTGCCAGGATTGCAGACATGAGCCACCATGCCTGGCCTCTTTTTTTCTTTTCCTTTCTTAAAGTGTTGAATATTTTATTAACATTACATTTTAAAAGCTTTACATTTGTGATACACTAAGATACAGGACTTCTGCTTATTACAGAAGTTACCTTGGCTTATCAAAGGACTGCTCTTTTGTCAAGGTCTATCTCAAATGCCACTTCTTTTTCATGAAGCCCTTGTAAGAAACATTTTCTATTATGAAAAAATTAAATGTATAAAGACACGAACAAAATTGCACAATGAACCCCCATGTGCCCATTATATAGCTTCAATAATGATGAACTCATACCGAGTCTCGATTCACCCCTACTCACTACCTTCTCCTTTATCAGGTTCCAAGGTGAACACAACCACTCCCTTCTCTTTGCATCTCTCTTGCAGCACTAGCATTGCTATCAGCATTTTATACCTATTTCCGTACATTTTGTACTCTCTCCTAGATGTAAAGTCCCTTGAAGGTAAGGTCTCTGTGTTGCTGCCTTCAGCACCTATCCAGCACTGAGTCTAATAGACAAAAAACAACACATTTTTTTTGAATTTGAATTGAAATATCTAATGCTATTTTAAAAAGAGTTATTTTTCCCAAAGTTAATAATCAGATCTTTTGGAAAAAAAAATCTCTATGCAAAGCCAGCATGAGCACCAATCCTATTTTTAAATTTTCTGAGAAGGAGATCCATGTGCTTCTTTAGTAATCCAATGCCCTGTTTGGATTATCTCAATAATCACTCAATTCTATGCTGAGCGTTAGCTCGGGGTGACACTGGATAAATCATGTGGAATTAGCATAGTGAATATATTCTCATTGCCTGCTTCCTTATTAGCAAACTACATATTCCCATTCTAGCTCACAAAAGAATTATGAGATTAAATAGCATAGTCACCTATTGATTATACAGGTTATGAACCCTTGAGAATTTTTTTTGTGCCCTATCTAGATCTGTTGTCCAATTTTGTGTTTTTGTTATTTACTAATTCTCTTCTCAGAAGATTGATGCAAAGGGATAGAGGACACAAAGCCTAAATTATGTAGCAGTGAGGGTCAGTAAAAAAGTTGGCTGTGTAGAAAATTAAAGCAATTAACTAAAATGAAGATCAACTGTCCTTGATTAATAGGAATGATAAAGAATAATCTGTGAAGCATGTTGAGTTCCTTAGAGAAAGTCTTTATTTGTGGTTGTTAGTGTTTGCATATCTATATGTCTGTTGTGTGTATTTGTGTGTGTGCACGCACACACATGTGCATGTGCTCGCTTTATCATGGACCACCTTTTTCTTCAAAGTTAATATTATATTGTTTCAAGAATTTCATCAAAAATTAAGAATTTATCAAACCTTAAAAGAACAAAAAGAATTGAAAATATGCACTTCATGAAACCATTTACCATGTTTCCATAATTTCTAATATTGGGAATAAAATTGTGGATTGTTTGGTTTCTATTATGCTTATGTGCACTTTGAAGTGAAATACTAAATCCAGCATTAAACCAAAAATGAGATTACAGAAAAGACTATGCAAAAGACTCTGTCTAATATATGGTCAATTAATCTTTGACAAAGACTCCAAGAATACACAATGATGAGAAAGAATAGTCTCGTTAATAAATGGTATTAGGAAAACTGGATATGCTGATGCAAAAAAAAAAAAGAAGAAGAAAATCAATCAATCAGATCCTTATCTTACACCATACACAAAATCAACTCAAGATGAATTAAAGATTTAAATATAAGATCTGAAACTATTAAGACTCCTAGAAGAAAACACAGGGGAAAAGCTCCATGACACTGGACTTAACAATGATTTCTTGGATATGCCATCCAAAGCACAGGCAACAAAAGCAAAAATAAACAAATGGTATTACATCAAACTAGAAAGTTTCTCCACAGCATGGGAAACAATCCACAAAATGAAAAAGGAACCTATGGAATGGGAGAAGATATTTGCAAGCCACAAGGCCATAAAAGGAATTAATATCCAATATATATGAGGAACTCACACAACTTAATAGCAGAAAAAACAAAGAACGTGAGTTAAAAATGGGCAGAGTGACTCATGCTTATAATGCAAACATTTTAGGAGGCTGAGCAGGGAGGATTGCTTGAGGCTAAGAGTTCAAAACCAGCCTGGGCAACATAGTGAGATCCTGTATCTACCAAAAGTTAAAAAATTAGCTGGGCATGGTGCTATGTGCCTGTAGTCTTAGCTACTCAGGAGGGCTGAGGCAGGCAGATTGCTTGAGCCCAAGCCTGGGTGACAGACAAGATCCTGCTGGGAAAAAAAAAAAAAAAAAAACTAAAAATTAAAAATAAAATTAAAATGGGCAAAAGAGCTGAATGTACATTTTTCCAAAGAAGACATAAAAATGACCGGGAGGTATGTGAAAAGGTGCTCAATATCTTAAATTATCAGGCAAATGCAAATCAAAACCACAATGCAATACCACCTCACACCTGTTATGATGACTATTAGCAAAAAGTCTAAAGCTAATACGTGTTGGTTAGGGTGTAGAGAAAAGAAAACTGTCACACACAGTGGAAATATAAATTAGTACAGCTATTATGGAAAACAGTATGGGGGTTTTTCAAAAAATTAAAAATAGAACTATCATATGATTCAGCAATCTCACTACTGAATATATATCCAAAGAAAAATAAAATTGATATGTTGAAGATATAGCTGCACTACCATGTTCACTGCAGGATTATTCACAATAGCAAAGATATGGAATCAATCTAAGTGTCCATCAACTGATGAATTAATAATGAAAATGTGATCCATACACACACAAAACACACACACACACACACACACAATGGATATTATTTACCCTTAAAAAAAAAAAGGAAATTCTGACATTTGTGACAACATTGAGGAACCTGGAAGACATTAGGGTAAGCCATACACAGAAAGACGAATACTGCATGATCTCACTTATATGCGAAATCTAAAAAAGTCACATTCACAGAAACAGAGAGAAGAGTGGTTACCAGTGGTTAGGGGAAAGGAGAAATGGGAAGATGTTGGTTGAAGAGTATAAACTTGTAGCTATAAGGTTAACAAGTTCTGGGGCCCTAATGTACGGCATGGTGACTATAATTAATAATAATGCATTGTATACTTAGAATTTGCTGAGAGAGAGGATCTCAAGTATTTTCATCACACACACAAAGACATAACTATATGATGCAATAGATATGTTTATTAGCTTGATTATGGTAACCATTTTACAATATATACATATATCACAACATCATATTATACACCCTAAATATATGCAATTTCTACTTGCCAACTACACCTCAGTAAAGCTGGGAAAATCTATTTATTGAACCAAAAAAAATCCATGCATTAGGAAAAGACTATCTGAACAGTTACATTATTATGCAAGGTTGATGTGAAGGTAAAAGTCTTGTAAGTAACAAGTGAGCCTAAAGAATTACGTAGAATTACCATTTCATAATATTTTTGTAGTTTTCAACTTATAGTATGTGTAGTTGCTCTGATAAAATTATAATATGCTATATTAGAGTGGGGGAGAATAATTATATACTTTGGTGGTATTGAGTAATTTGGAAATTTGCAAAGATCTAAAGATGCATCTTTGAAAAGGCCAGGCTGGTTTATCATTGACAAGGGAATATAGAGTACCTGGAGAAATCATCTTTTTAGCCCTCATTACTTGAGTTAGGCAGTGCCCTAAAGTTATGCAGAGAAATAAGCTGCGTGTGATGGCACATGCCTATAGTCCCAGCTACTCGGGAGTCTGAGGCGGGAGAATTTCTTAAGCCCATGAGTTCCAGGTTGCAGTGAGCTATGATCATGTCTCTGCACTCAAGCCTGGGCGACAGATTGAGGCCTGGTCTCCTTTAAAAAAAAAAAAAAATGCAGAGAAGCCCAAGCTGTGGGGCCATACTGAAACTTGTTTGGTGTCCTTGTCTCTATGAGAAGCACCCAATGAGATATTTCTCACTGTTCTTGACAAGATATTACATACATTCATTTCTTTTTCATTGTTATTTTTAAATTTAAATGCTTACTATTAAAAGAAAAAGGTTTGAAAACTACTGACCAGGTTTCCCGCAACATCAGCCTTCCTCTACGTAAGATTTTACTTGCATCTAAAAAATCTCTGACATATCAGTTAGGGTCCCATTTGTGAGGTCCTTTATCGATTATATGATTATTAGTCCATGTCTGAGTTAGATGCTGTCTTTCAAAGTCTTCATTTCAAATTCATTTAGTTACCAGTTTTTCACACTATTTTGATTCTTTCATTAGAATTTATTTTCCTAAGCATAAACCCCTCTTTTCCCTTTAATTTTCATTTGTTCTTCATTGCTTACCACATTATGGGCAATCTCTGTATCCTGGCATTTTAAATCTTCGATCACATGGCACCAGAGCTGTCTACTACTGCATGCCTACATGTGCCTTAGAGTGCAGTAGAGCTGAGGGCCAGGACAATATCTCACACACGCTGTGTTAAGTCTTACAGAAACAATATCAAACAACTAAATCTGCTGTTGTTGCTGTTGTGCTTCCCATTGTTAGCCCCAAGTAACTAATTTTTTTTTTTTTTTTTTAAGATAGAGCGTCACTTTGTCGCCAGGTTGGAGTGCAGTGGCGCGATCTCGGCTCACTGCAGCTTCCACCTCCTGGGTTCAAGCGATTTTCCGGCCTCAGCCTCCCAAGTAGCTGGGATTACAAGCACGCACCACCACGCCCAGCTAATTTTTATATTTTTAGTAGAGACAGGGTTTCACCATGTTGGCCAAGATGGTCTCGATCTCCTGACCTCATGATCCACCAGCCTTGGCCTCCCAAAGTGCTGGGATTACAGGCGTGAACCACCACACCCAGCCACTAATTTTTTTTTTTTAAACTCTGATTGAAAGAGAAAAATGTTTTGTTTTATCTCCCTCTCTGAAAAAAAAAAATGCTTACATTTTAGGGAAAGTTGGCTCAGTTTGTTTTGTGTTGCTATGACAGAGTCCCACACCTCCCATAACACCTCCCATTAGGTCCCATCTCCCAACACTGTTGCATCACATACTAAGTTTCCACCACATGCTTTTTGGGATATATATTCAAACCCTAGTAGAACTGAATATGTATATTTTTTAGTTTTGTATTTCTTCTGTTTTTCAAGAAATAGCCTATTTCTTCCCATTTAGAATATATTTTTCAAATCTTCACAACACACAGCAACATATTTAATATTAAACCTGTAACATGACAATAAGGTTAATAAATGCTTAATAAAACCACCAGTTTGTTTACTTTCTGAAAGCATATAAGAAAATAAAAATGATTGATTACTTTATTTGGTAAATTTAGTACCTCTAAAATATGTCAAATGAAAGACTGAAATCCCTCATTTATGCCAGACAAATATAACAATGAAACACAGCTTTATCACAGTTATTTATGTAATTAAATATTCTGTTTTATTTTAGGAATTATTCGGAGGAGGTACTCTTCACATTTAAAACAAAAAAAATTGTTTAATATCTTAAAGGTTTTAAAACCACGTGGTACATTTTAATTTAATATTAACTAAAAATATGCAAACAACTAATCTTAGTTGTTTTCTGTTTAATTCTATTCCTGGAAGATTTCTAACATAGTCTCATGCCCAATTTTCTAGAGATAGCTTGCAGCTTATTAGCTTGCTTCCATTTAGTAATAATTAGGGTATTTGGATGCACTAAATAAAATATGATATATCACAGATTTTGGTAATGCATATAAGTTACCTTAAATACTTTCTGGTGATTGCCCAGTGACTATATTTATGCATATTACATTTATATATCTTATATATAAAAACATATACATGAATTCCTGAAAATGTGTTATAGATTGAGTGATGTTTGTCTTCAATTACGTGTTTTTCTTTTTCCTTGAATGGCTCTTTCCAGTTTATTCTATGACTCAGGTACACTAACTACAGTTCAACTTAAACACTGAAATTGCTTTTACATTGCTTATCCAGGTTGGGGGAGAGGATGGAAGAGGAGGGTGCAGAGGTTCAGGAACCATGGAGAATGATGAGAAAGCTCAGTGGCTGGGTCCAACAGTCTCTTTAGAAAATGTAATTCAATCTACTTCTCCTTGGCTTTGTATCTGCAACTGTTTGAAGTTATGTAAATATTTTCTTCTGTTTAACATCTTAACTTTTCTTTCCCATGCTCATGTCCTCATAATGAATACATTGTTATCAAAATAAATTTATATTAAAAAAGAATGAATTTGCTGCTACTAATTCCTCTGGAGTATATACCTAGAATTACCCAAGTAGGAAGCAGTCAATTCAAATTAACTGCCACTTGGAGTCCCCGACCCTCAGAAACCACTGCTTGTTTATTCCTTTCCATTGTTGTCTTGTTGCTTATGGCATGCCTCTTCTAAGGGTAGTCATATGGGGCTCATGTTATGCTTTGGTTTCAGCTGCCCTGAGGGATTATTTGCATTTTGGAATCTATAGTTTCAGTCAGACCATAATAAGCATAACGTCAAATTTCATTAAAATTAGTCCCGAACTTTTCACATGATGTGATAATAAACAAATAGAATACATTCTACACAATATGCCTTCTACAATGGAGTTAAAGGAACACATGGGCTGGGTTGATTGGTAATGCCTATAATCCAAGAGCTTTGGGAGGCTGAGTTGGGCTGATCGCTTGAGCTCAGGAGTCTGAGACCAGCCTGGACAACATGGTGAAACTCCATCTCTACAAAAAATACAAAAATATTAGCTGGGCATGGTGGTGGGCACTTGTGGTCCCAGCTACTCCCAAAGCTGAGGTGGAAAGATGGCTTGAGCCAGGGTGGCAGAGGTTGCAGTGAGCCAAGAATGTGCCACTGCACTCCAGCCTGGGTGACAGAGCAAGACCCTGTCTCACAAAAAAAAGGGGGGGGGGGGGGGGCACACATGATAGGAGAAAATAAGGTAGACAGGCCTTTATCAGCCAACTTAAATTCTGTGTTGTTTATCACAAACTGGAATATTTTATGTTACATTATTTTATTCACTTTACATTATTCATTCCTTGGCACAACCCTATGAGAATGATATTCTTATTATTCCCATTTTATACACGAGGAAACTGAAACTTAGATTAGTAATTAGTTCAAAGCCACATAGATAAGAGAGGCTAAGAATTACACTCAGCTCTAATAGCCTTCAGAGTTGAGGCCTGTGAGCATTGCTTATGTGTACAACCTTGGAGGTACTGAGGATCAAAATAAGAGATAAAAAACAAAAATGAGAGAATATGGAACAATTAGTAAATAATTATATCACATTGCATAAAATAGTTACATGATAATAACTAGAATTTTTAGTTCATAATCCAGACTTATTTTTAAAAATTATATATACAGGGGGAGTAGGACACATTTAACATCACTTTTAAGAAAGAAAATCCTTGTAACCTCAAAATGGGAGTTTTCTCTGTAACTGAAGACTTAAAAGTTACCTACAGGCTAATAATAGATTTTAAATGCTATTTATGAGTTTACTTCCCTATATTCATTGACCCTTACTCTCTATCTCCCCCAGGGGATTTTCTTTCTCCTCTTAGCCTCACCTCTTTAGGTATCACCCATCACTGAGATCTTAGCACTTGATCTCTTTTAATTCTTCAGTGTTCATTCATTCAGCTCTCATTACTACGCAGAGAAATCCTACGGTAGACCCAATGTGAATGACTTCAAGAGAGATAAGAGTTCCTTCTTTATTAAACAAGATGTTGAGGTTACTACCCTTTCTACATTTCTTAGTTTTTCCTCTTTTCTTTTATTTTTCATCTTAAACTAACCTTCGATAAACTCATTGAACTTTGCCATTCTAAAATCCAGAGATTATATAATCTGGAGAAGGTTATCTGGAGAGAATCCAGGTCCAATACAAGAATCCATACCCTTATGCCTTCAGATAGCATCTGGCAATTGCACAGTCCAATTTTCTTGATTCCATTCAGTCAGTTCTGGAACTTGACTTGGAATGCATTTCCTTGACCATTCTTCAAGTTGCCATCTCAGACTACCAGAAGGCCATCAGGCTCTCTGTCACTTCTCTTTCGCCTGACTCTACCAGCTTAGTTTCCTTTGTACTCTTGTATTCTTTGCTTAGTTACATTTTAAGTCAAGGAATCATGCTCTATTTTACTTTTGTTCAGAATCTAACACTATGTTGCAGACAGTTGCACCTGGATTCTATCTAGTGAGACCCTCCAAGGGAATTGCAGTTCTAACTTTAGAGAGAACTGCTTGTTTTCAATTTTGGTATCAATTTTATAGCTTTGTATAGATTTAGCCATTGGAGGGGAAAAGATAGAGATATTTTGAAGCAATGGTCCTATTTTTACAAAAGAAATTATTTTATAATTTTCAGGGTAGGCAAAATTACTCAAATAAAGTTAAGAACTAAAGAGTAGACACCAAGTGTCCTGCTTCTTTTTAACTTTTAGGCAAATATCCCAATTGTTAGTTTTTATTCATTCTGACATCATATCTGGTGAATAAGTTTTTATTTGTGCATACTGAACATGACGTAGTGACATACGATTAAAGCAAGCTTTTATACATAGAACTGTAAAATTTGCAGCAAAAATAAGGCATCAGGCTTTGCTACTTTAAATATATATCCACTTAAAACTACTATTTTAGGAAAGACGATTAAAGTAAGGAACAATCAAAAGTGAAAAGATAGCAGCACCTCCCTTTGAAGTGGAAAAAGTCCCGTGGTCTAACTAGGGAGTGCTGACTTGGAAAAATTGGTAGTTTGACACCGTGGAAGAAATAAAATTGTCATGAACAAAGGTGAAGAGGGATTATATTTGTCAAGAAGAGACTCCTTCTGGGTGAACTGTCTGAGGGCTGTGGCATGTCACATCTTGTCCTGGAAAGTTAATGACTGGTAATGTTGGAGGAATAGGTCTTTTGTCAGATCATTATAGCAGCCTAGTTACAACTGCCTTAAGATGTAGTGACTGGTTCAGATAAGGGGCCAAAATACTTCAGGTGAAACACAACTCAATCCAATCACCTTTTCCCTGATTAGCAGAGGGAAGCCAAGGCAGTTTTACCTAGAAGGCACTAAGGGTGAGCCCTAGGGCAAGAACACAGAAGCTGCTTTTGGTCCCCAGAAAATGAGGGCTTGAAGAGTTTGCTTGGCCCCTGACACTGTGCACGTAGTCAGCTCTGCTTTGCTCAGCCTTGCTCTAGTATGAACAGAGTTGGTTTTGGAATGTACTCATCTTATTTTAAGCATCCTGGAAGAATGGAAAGCAATAATTAACCTAGAAAATTGAATGAGGCTGGATGAAAGGTATTCCTGTATTAAATGAAATATTTTATTGCTCTTTACAAAAAAGGACAAGATCCCACGCAGTTTAGGTACATATCAGGAAGTCAATAGGAAAACTGTTCCTTTCTAGGGGTTCTAGGGCTCAAATTTAATGCATGGGTACAGTGAAAGAGCATTGGTTTTTTCCTCACCTATTACTGCATCCCAGTTTTGATGTGTGTTTAGATCTCACCTAATGTGAAAAAGGAGAGGACAGGAAAGGCTGCTATTAAGGAAAAACACCAAGAAGCTTTATTAGGATGACAAATACTCTTTTAAACTTCATCTTAACTGTTAATTTTAAAGATAATTTCTCTTGTTTAAAAAAACATCATGCCGGGTGCAGTGGCTTATGCCTATAATCCCAGCACTTTGGGAGGCTGAGGATCACTTAAGCCCAGTTGAGACCAACCTGGGCAACATGGTGAAACCCCATCTCTACTGAAAATACAAAAACTGGCCAGGCGTGGTGGTGCATGCCTGTAGTTCCAGTTACTTGGGAGGCTGAGGTGGGAGGATGGCTTGAGCCCAGGGAGTGGATTTGCAGTGAGCTGAGGTCATGCCATTGCACTCCAGCTTAGGCCACAGAGTGAGGCAGACTCCATCACACACACACACACACACACACACACACACACACACACAAAGAAAGAAAGAAAAAAATTAGCCAGGTGTGGTGATGTGTGCTTATAGTCCCAGCTACTCAGAGGCTGAGGTTAGAGGATGTTTGAACCCAGGAGGTCAAGGCTATAGTGAGCTCAGATCATGCTGCTGCACTCCAGCCTGGGTGACAAAGTGAGACCCTGTCTCAGAAAAACAAACAAACAAACAAACAAAAAGGTACACACTTAACATACTGCTTATTACTACCCCAAGTAATCTACAGATTTAATATCAAAATACCAATGATGTTCTTCACAGGATTAGAAGAAATTATTTTTCTTTCTTTTCTTTCTTCCTTCTTCTCCTTTTATTCTTCCTCCTCATCCTCCATCTTCTTTTTGTAGAGATAGGGTCTCACTATGTTGCTCAAGCTGGTATCGAATTCCAGGGCTCAACGGATCCTCCCACACTGGCCTCCTAAAGTGCTGGGATTGATTACAGGTGTGAGCCACTATGCCTGGCTGAAAAAAATAAGCCTTAAAATTTGTATGGAACCACAAAAGACCCTGAAGAGCCAAAGCAATCCTGAGCAAAAAGAATAAAAATATACTACAAAGCTGTAGTAGCAAAACAGCATGGTACTGGCATAAAAACAGACACATAGACCAATGTAACAAAATGGAGAACCCAGATATTAATCCTCACATTTACAGCCAACTGACTGTTGACAAAGGCACCAAGAACATACATTAGGGAAAGGACAGTCTCTACAATAAATGGTGCTGGGGAAACTGGATGTCCATATGCAGAAGAATGAAACTAAACCCCCACCTCTCACTCTACTAAAAAAATCAATTCAAAATGGAGCTGAGACCTAAATGTAAGAACCAAAACTATAAACTACTAGGAAAAAAAAAACACACACACACACAAAGGAAACACTTTAGGACATGGGTCTGGGAAAAGATTTTGTGAATAAGACCTCAAAAACATAGGCAACAAAAATAAACAAATGGGTTATATCAAACCAAAAAGCTTCTGCACAGCCAAGGAAGCAATCAATAGATTGAAAAGATAACCTACAGAATGAGAGAAAATATTTGCAAACTATTCATTTGACAGGGGATTAATATCCAGGATATACAATAAATTTAATATCCAGGATATACAATGAACTCAAACATCTCAACCATAGGAAACAAACAATCTCATTATAAAATGGATAGGTGATCTGAACAGACATTTCTCACTTGATCTTAGCCAAAAGGCCTATAAGTGATGAACAAACATTTTTCAAAAGAAGACATACAAATCGCCAACAAATGTATGAAAAACTACTCAACATCATTAATCACTACGGAAATGCAAATCAAAACAACAATGAGGTATTATTTCATCCCAGTCAGGATGATGATTATCAAAAAGGTGAAAATAGCAAATGCTGATGAAGATGTGGAGAAAAGGAAACTCTCATACACTGTGGGAATGTAAACTAGTACAGCCACTATAGAGAACGGTATGTAGATTCCTAAAAACACTCGAAATAGAACTGTCATTTGATCTAGCATTCCCACTACTGGGCACCTATCCAAAGGAAAGGAAATTGGTGTGTCAAAGAGACATCTGCACCCACATGTTTATTGCAACACTATTTGCAATAACCAAAACATAAAATCAACCTAGGTGTCCAACAACAAGTGAATGCATGAAGAAAATATGTTATATAAACACAATAGAATACTATTCTACCATAAAAAAAGAATGAAATGCTGTTATTTGTGGCAATATGGATGAACAAAAGGATATTATGTTATGTGAAATAAGCCAGGAACAGAAAATGAAACACCACATGCTCTCATTCATATGTGGAAGTGTAAAATAATTTATTTTGGATTGGTGCAAACCTAATAAAACAGGTTTTGCACCAACCTAATAGAACGGAGGCTGTTAGAGGCTGGGAAGGATGTGAAGGAGGAGATAGGGAGAGATTTATTAAAGGATACAAAATTACAGTTAGATAGAAGGAATAACTTCTAGCGTTCTATACTACTCATGAACCCAAAATATCTGAGACAGATCTCAGTCAATTTAGAGTTTATTTTGCCATGGTTAAGAATGTGGCCTCAGGAGATCCTGGTGACATGTGCCCAAGGTGGTCAGGGTACAGCATGCTTTTTTTTTTTTTTCCTTGAGATGGAGTCTTGCTCTGTCTCCCAGGCTGGAGTGCAGTGCCATGATCTCAGCTCGCTGCAGCCTCTGCTTCCTGGGTTCAAGTGATTTTCCTGTCTCAGCCTCCCAAGTAGCTGGGGTTATAAGCATGCACCACCACGCCCAGCTAATTTTTGTGATTTTAGTAGAGATGGGGTTTCACTGTGTTGGCCAGGCTGGTCTCGAACTCCTGACCTCAGGTGATCCACCTGCCTCAGCCTCCTAAAGTGCTGGGATTACAGGTGGGAGCCACTGCGCCTAGCCACTGCTTGCTTTTACATATTTTAGGGATACATAATACATTAATTAATACATGTAAGATTTACGTTGGTTCAATATGGAAGAGCAGGACAACTGGAGGCAGTGAGGGGTGGGATGAGAGGGCTTCCAGGTCATAGATAGATTTAAACATATTCTGATTGGTTGAAAGAGTTATCACTAGAAAGGAATCTCTGGGTTAAGATAAGTCTTGATTCGATCACGACTGAACTGTATAACCCTTGCCGACCCCTCATTCGGGGCCCAAATCTTGTCTCTTGAATCACTAATTCCTCATCATGTGGTAGATTTCTCAAAACCAAGATTCTTCCCCCTGCCCTAATGAAAAATGACCACACTGGAGATTTCCACTGCTGCAGTTCACCTATCAACTGATTGAAGTCTCCTGAGGCAAGACATCACCCTGAGTTTGCTAAGCCCTATGATTTAAACGATGCCACCGTCTTTGAGGCCAATCCTTACAGCTAAGATTATTTCTGAGATTCTTCTGCCATTTCCGAGCTTGCTTTTTGACAGCTACTGAGTTTCCTGCATGCCTTGCAAGTAAGCCTGCACAATATTTTGCAGATGCACAGAATTAGTATTTATTTAGAGCTGTGTTTGATAGTGGGATTTGGGTAAACTGAACCGCTTTTCTGAGTCTCATTTTAAAATCTGTAACATGAGGAAGTTAAAAAGTTTCTGAGTCCTAAAGTTTAACATGTTAAAAATTATCCTAACCAATGATTTAAATATACTGACAAAGATCAAGATGAGCTCATCAATCCACTTATCTCTTCAGAAAAAAATATTCCTCAGAAAAAAAAATAAAGAAAAACAAAATGAATCTCATAACTTTACTTAAATCAGAATAGGTACTATTGGCAGACTAGAATTTTAAGGAATCCATACAAGCACAAAAGATAGAAGCCAGACAGGATCAGACTGATACTCAAAAAAGAATTCCTGCAAAGTTGAGAATAGACTTGGAATTTTTCATTCATTCATTCATTCACTCATTCATGTATGTATTGATTTAGATATTATGTAAAAAGTGCCTACTACGTGCCAGGCACTGTTTTTAACACTAAGGATAACATAGTGAACAAATCGGAGTCCCTATCTTCATGAAGATTTCAATCTTGTAAGGAAAACACACAAGAAGCAAGCAAATAAACAATAAGCGATATATGCTTGGTAATGATGGTAAGTACTATGGAGAACAAAATAAAGCCGTGTAAGGAATTAGAGTGTGAAGTGTGGCCAGAGGATGCTATTTTTCAATGGGTTGGTCAGTGAAAGCCTCTCTAAGGAGGTGACATTTGAACAAAGAACTGAAAGAAGTATGTGAGCATGCCAAGTGCTCATCTGAGGGAATAGCATTTCAGGCAGGGTGAACAGTAAGTATAAAGACCCTGATCCAGGAGTGTGTTTGGTGAATTGAGGACTGAGAAGGTCCCAGTGGCCAAAGCAGAGTGAACACCGAAGGCAGAAGGGACAGATCATTAAAGCCTTCTATGAAGGCAGGGTAAGGACTTAGGTACACAGAATTTTGTTCTAAATGTGATGACATGCCAAAAGAGAGTTTTAAGGCACAATTTGACTTGTAGATTTTTTTTTTTTTATAAGAGACAGGGTCTCGATGTGTTGCCCAGGTGGGAGTACAGTGGATTATCTACAGGAGTGATCATAGCACACTACAGTCTCCAGCTCTTGAGCTCAAACAATGCTCTTGCCTCAGCCTCCAGAGTAGCTGGGGTTACAGGAGTGTGCTACCACAATTTGCATTTTTTTTTCTCAAAAAAAGGATGACTCTTGCTTTTATGTGGAAAATAAAGAACATGAGGGAGGGGGTACAGAGGGAAAGAACTGAAGTAAACAAGCCAGTCAGAGGTTACAGGAAAGGTCCAAGCAGAGATGGTGATGGTTTGTTCTAGGGCAGTAGCCACAGAGGTTATGTACCAAAAAAAAAAAAAAAAAAAAAAGAAAATCAGAAATACCTACAATTAATTCTAAACAATTATTTGAACTGGAAATAAAATTAATAAAGTAAATTCCAGATTATTATCACCTGGAATGATACAACATGGCAGTAGTATGAGAAAAAGGACCAAAGGGAGTGAAATTGATCAAGGGCAGGACACAGATGCTGCTTAATTATAGGAGTTGAAGAAAAATATAAGTAAAATGGTGGTTAAAATTGAAATATTTGTGCACAGAAGAAAAATCAGATGTATAATTTCTACGCTACTAAAATAAAGAAGAAAGCAACTTAATTTCACAAATGGCAAAAAAGAAAAAAGTAGTAAATCATATAAAATGGCAGGAATAAATAAAATCACAGTTAATATAAATAAATTAAATCCTTCTAATGAAATAAAGCCCATGTACAATTGGGCTTTAAAAATCCAGCTATAGGGCACAGTGGCTCATGCCTGAAATCCCAAAGCACTTTGGGAGGCCAAAGCAGGCAGATCACTTGAGGCCAGGAGTTCAATGCCAGTTTGACTAACACGGAAAAACCCTGTCTCTACCAAAAATACAAAATTTAGGTGTGGTGGCACATGCCTGTAACGCAGCTACTCCGGTGGCTGAGGCACTAGAATCTCTTGAACCCAGGAGGCAGACGGAGGTTGCAGTGAACCAGTATCTCACCACTGCACTCCAGCCTGTCTCAAAAGAAAAAAAAATACAGCTATATTGGAACACAGTATCAGAACCACCTGGAAACTCATTGTCAGAATCAACATTTCATAAGAATCAAGGAGTAGACTTTTGGATAAAGGGCTTTTTCTTTTAGGACCCTAGAAAGTTAAGCAGGGATATTTGGTATATCTGGGCCCTGACACTTGTTATTTCTCCTGGAGAAAAGAAACGAGTGCTGAAGAACGGGCTAGAAGGTACGCTTATTTCTACTCCTCAGGATATACATTTTGTGCCTTTTTGAACTTAGTTTTTCCATGTATTTATTTTTTGCTTATTTTTTTAAAAAGGCAGTTGAGTAAATTGTTCACTCAAATAATTCATATGTTTAAAATAACATTTTGGGGAGGTTATCACACAAATAAAATTATGTGATTTTTGACAAAGGGGAAATTCAGTAGCGAATGGATGAGTTTTTGAGTAGATGGTTCTGGAGCAATTGGATATCTATATGGAAAAAATGAACCCTGACCCCTTCCTCACATTATTCACAATATTAATTAAAAATAGATCAAAGACCTAAATGTGAAGAGTAAAACAATGAAACAAACTCTAGAAGAAAACAGAATATCTTCATGTCCTTAAGATAGGCAATGTTTTCTGGCTGGGCACGGTGGGGCCTATAATCCCAGCACTTTAGGAGGCTGGGGTGGGCGGATCACGAGGTCAGGAGATTGAGACGATCCTGGCTAACATGGTGAAACCCCATCTCTACTAAAAAATACAAAAAAATTAGCCGGGCATAGTGGCTGGCACCTGTAGTCCCAGCTACTTGGGAGGCTGAGGCAGGAGAATGGCATGAACCCCAGAAGCAGAGCTTGCAGTGAGTGGAGATCGCGCCACTGCACTCCAGCCTGGGTGACAGAGCGAGACTCCGTCAAAAAAAAAAAAAAAAAAAAAAAAAAGGAAAAAAGGATAGGCAATATTTTCTTTATTATTATTATTGTTATCATTATATTCGAAGTTCTAGAGTACAGGTGCACAACGTGGTTTGATACATAGGTATACATGTGCCATTTTGGCTTGCTGCACCCATCAACTCAGCATTTACATTAGGTATTTCTCCTAATGCTACCCCTCCCCCAGACCCCCACCCCACAACAGGCCCCAATGTATGATGTTCCCCGCCCTGTGTCCAAGTGATCTCATTGATCAGTTCCCACCTATAAGTGAGAACATGAGGTGTTTGGTTTTCTGTCCTTGTGATAGTTTGCTGAGAATGATGGTTTCCAGCTTCATCCATGTCCCTGCAAAGGACACGAACTCATCCTTTTTTATGGCTGCATAGTATTCCATGATGTATATGTGCCACATTTTCTTAATCCAGACTATCACTGATGGACATTTGGGTTGGTTCCAAGTCTTTGCTATTGTGAATAGTGCCGCAATAAACATATATGTGTATGTGTCTTTATAGTAGCATGATTTATAATCCTTTGGGTATATACCCAGTAATGGGATTGCTGGGTCAAAAACGGTAATTCTAGTTCATGATCCTTAAGGAATCACCACACTGTTTTCCACAATGGTTGAACAAATTTACACTCCCACCAACAGTGTAAAAAGCGTTCCTATTTCTCCACATCCTCTCCAGCATCTATTGTTTCCTTTTTAATGATTGCCATTCGAACTGGCATGAGATGGTATCTCATTGTAGTTTTTGATTTGCATTTCTCTGATGACCAGTGATGATAAGCATTTTTTCATGTTTGTTGGCTGCATAAATGTCTTCTTTTGAGAAGTGTCTGTTGTATCCTTTGCCCACTTTTTGATGGGGTTGTTTTTTTTTCTTGTAAATTTGTTGGGAGTTCTTTGTAGATTCTGGATATTAGTCCTTGGTCAGATGGGTAGATTGCAAAAATTTTCTCCCATTCTGTAGGTTGTCTGTCCACTCTGATGGTAGTTTCTTTTGCCGTGCAGAAGCTCTTTAGTTTAATTGGATCCCATTTGTCTATTTTGCCTTTTGTTGCCATTGCTTTTGGTGTTTTAGTCATGAAGTCCTTGCCCATGCCTATGTCCTAAATGGTATTGCCTAGGTTTTCTTCTAGGGTTTTTATGGTTTTAGGTCTAACATTTAAGTCTTTAATCCATCTTTAATTAATTTTTATATGAGATGTAAGGAAGAGATCCAGTTTCAGCTTTTTACATATGGCTAGCCAGTTTTTCCAGCACTATTTATTAAATAGGGAATCCTTTCCCCATTTCCTTGTGTGTGTGTGTGTGTGTGTGTGTGTGTGTGTGTGTGGTTTGTCAAAGATCAGATAGTTGTAGATGTGTGGCATTATTTCTGAGGCCTAAGTTCTGTTACATTGGTCTATATATCTGTTTTGGTACCAGTACCATGCTGTTTTGGTTACTGTAGACTTGTAATACACTTTGAAGTCAGGTAGCGTGATGCCTCTAGCTTTGTTCTTTTTGTTTAGGATTGTCTAGGCAATGTGGACTCTTTTTTGGTTCCATATGAACTTTAAAGTCATTTTTTCCAATTCTGTGAAGAAAGTCATTGGTAGCTTGATGGGGATGGCATTGAATCCATAAATTACTTTGGGCAGTGTGGCCATTTTCATGATATTGATTATTCCTATCCAAGAGCATGGAATATTCTTCCATTTGTTTGTCTCCTCTTTTATTTCCTTGGGCAGTGGTTTGTAGTCTCCTTGAAGAGGTCCTGCACATCCTTTGTAAGTTGGATTCCTAGGTATTTTATTCTCTTTGTAGCAATTGTGAATGGGAGTTCACTCATGATTTGGCTGTCTGTTGTTGGTGTATAGGAATGTTTGTGAATTTTGCACATTGATTTTGTATCGAGATTTTGCTGAAGGTGCTTATCAGCTAAAGGAGATTTTGGGCTGAGATGATGGGATTTTCTAAATACACAATTACGTCATCTGCAAACAGGGACAATTTGACTTCTTTTCCTAACTGAATACCCTATATTTCTTCCTCTTGACTGATTGCCCTAGCCAGAACTTCCAACACTATGTTGAATAGGAGTGGTGAGATAGGGCACCCTTGTTTTGTGCTGGTTTTCAAAGGGAATGCTTCCAGTTTTTACCCATTCAGTATGATATTGGCTGTGGGTTTGTCATAAACAGTTTATTATTTTGAGATATGTGCCATCAATACCTAGTTTATTGAGAGTTTTTGTCATGAAGGGCTGCTGAATTTTGTCAAAGGCCTTTTCTGCATCTATTGAGATAATCATGTGGTTTTTGTCACTGGTTCTGTGTATGTGATGGATTACTTTTATTGATTTGCATATGTTGAACCAGTCTTGCATCCCAGTGATGAAGCTGACTTGATCATGGTGGATAAGCTTTTTGATGTGCTGCTGGATTTGGTTTGCCAGTATTTTACTGATGATTTTTGCATCGATGTTCATCAGGGACATTGGTCTAAAATTCTCTTCTTTTGTTGTGACTCTGCCAGGCTTTGGTATTAGAATGATGTCGGCCTCATAAAATGAGTTAGGGAGGATTCCCTCTTTTTCTATTCATTGGAATAGTTTCGGAAGGAATGGTACCAGCTCCTCTTTGTACCTCTCGTAGAATTCAGTCGTGAATCCATCTAGTCCTGGATTTCTTTTGTTTTGTAGGCTATTAATTATCACCTCAATTTCAGAGCCTGTTATTGCTGTATTCAGAGATTCACCTTCTTCCTGGTTTAGTCTTGGGAGAGTGTATGTGTCCAAGAATTTATCCCTTTCTTCTAGATTTTCTAGTTTATTGGCACAGAGGTGTTTATAATATTCACTGATGATAGTTTTCATTTCTGTGGGATCAGCAGTGATATCCCATTGATCATTTTTTATTGCATCTATTTGATTCTTCTCTCTTTTCTTCTTTATTAGTCTTGCTAGTGGTCTATCAATTTTGTTGATCTTTTCAAAAAAACCAGCTCCTGGATTCATTATTTTTTTGAACGGTTTTTTGTGTCTCTATCTCTTTGAGTTATCTGATCTTAGTTATTTCTTGCCTTCTGCTAGCTTTTGAATTTGTTTTCTCTTGCTTCTCTAGTTATTTTAATTGAGATGTTAGGGTGTCGATTTTAGATCTTTCCTGCTTTCTCTTGTGGGCATTTAGTGCTATAAATTTCCCTCTACACACGGCTTTAAATGTGTCCCAGAGATTCGGGTACGTTGTGTCTTTTTTCTCATTGGTTTCAAAGAACATCTTTCTATCTGCCTTCATTTTGTTATTTACCCAGTAGTCATTCGGGAGCAAGTTGTTCAGTTTCCATGTAGTTGTGCGATTTTGAGTGAGTTTCTTAATCCTGAGTTCTAATTTGATTGCACTGTCATCTGAGAGACAGTTTGTTGTGATTTCTGTTTTTTACATTTGCTGAGGAGTGTTTTACTTTCAATTATGTGGTCAATTTTAGAATCAGTGCAATGTGGTGCTAAGAAGAATGTAAATTCTGTTGATTTGGGGTGGAGAGTTCTGTAAATGTCTATTAGGTCTGCTTGTTGCAGAGCTGAGTTCAGGTCCAGAATATCCTTGTTAACTTTCTGTCTCATTCATCTGTCTAATATTGACAGTGGGGTGTTAACGTCTCCCATTATTATTGTGTAGGAGTCTAAGTTTCTTTTTAGGCCGCTAAGGACTTGCTTTATGAATCTGGATGCTCCCGTATTGGATGCATATATATTTAGGATAGTTAGCTTTTCTTGTTGAATTGATCCCTTTACCATTATGTACTGGCCTTCTTTGTCTCTTTTGATCTTTGTTGGTTTGAAGTCTGTTTTATCAGAGACTAGGATTGCAATCTCTGCTTTTTTATCTTTCCATTTGCTTGGTAGATCTTCCTCCATCCCTTTATTTTTAGCCTACGCATGTCTTTGCACATGAGATGGGTCTCCTGAATGCAGAACACTGATGGGTCTTGACTCTTTATCCAATTGCCAGTCTGTGTCTTTTAATTGGGGCATTTAGCCCATTTACATTTAAGGTTAATATTGTTATGTGTGAATTTGATTCTGTCATTAATGTGTTCACGGGTTATTTTGCCCATTAATTGATGCAGTTTCTTCATAGCATTGATGGTCTTTACTATTTGGCATGTTTTTGAAGTGACTGGTACTGGTTGTTTCTTTCCATGTTTAGTGCTTCCTTCAGGGCCTCTTGTAAGGCAGGCCTGGTGGTGACAAAATGTCCCAGTATCTGTTTGTCTGTAAAGGATTTTATTTCTCCTTCACTTATGAAGCTTAGTTTGGCTGGATACGAAATCTGGGTTGAAAATTGTTGTCTTTAAGAATGTTGAATATTGGCCCCCACTCTCTTCTGGCTTGTAGAGTTTCTGCCAAGAGATCTGCTGTTAGTCTGATGGGCTGCCCTTTGTGGGTAACTCGACCTTTATCTCTGGCTGCTCTTAACACTTTCTCCTTCATTTCGACCTTGGTGAATCTGACAATTATGTGTCTTGGGGTTGCTCTTCTTGAGGACTATCTTTGTGGTGTTCTCCGTATTTCCTGAATTTGAATGTTGGCCTGCCTTACTAGCTTAGGGAATTTCTCCTGGATAATATCCTGAAGAGTGTTTTCCAACTTGGTTCCATTCTCCCATCACTTTCAGGTACACCAATCAAATGTAGGTTTGGTCTTTTCACATAGTCCCATATTTCTTGGAGGCTTTGTTTATTTCTTTTTACTGTTTTTTCTCTAACCTTGTCGTGTCACTTTTTTCATGAGTTTGATCTTCAATCACTGAACCCTTTCTTCCACTTGATCAAATCAGCTACTGAAGCTTGTGCATGCATCACGAAGTTCTCATGCCATGGTTTTCAACTCCATCAGGTCATTTAAGGTCTTCTCTACATTGTTTATTCTAGTTAACCATTCATCTAATCTTTTTTCAAGGTTTTTAGCTTCCTTGCAATGATTTTGAACATCCTCCTTTAGCTCGGAGAAGTCTGTTATTACCAACCTTCTGAAGCCTACTTCTGTCAACTTGTCAAATTCATTCTTTGTCCAGCTTTGTTCTGCTGGTGGCGAGGAGCTGCGATCCTTCAGAAGAGAAGAGGTGCTCTGATTTTTAGAATTTTCAGCTTCTGCTCTGGTTTCTCCCCATCTTTGTGGTTTTATCTACCTTTGGTCTTTGATGTTGGTGACCTACAGATGAAGTTTTGGTGTAGATTACCTTTTTGTTGATGTTGATGCTATTCCTTTCTGTTTGTTAGTTTTTCTTCTAACAGTCATGTCCCTCAGCTGCACGTCTGTTGGAGTTTGCTGGAGTTTCACTCCAGACCCTGTTTCCCTGGGTATCACCAGCAGAGGCTGCAGAATAGCAAATACTGAAGAACAGCAAATATTGCTGACTGATCCTCTGGAAGCTTCACCCCAGAAGGGCAGCTGCCTATATGAGGTGTCTGTCAGCCCCTACTGGGAGGTGTCTCCCAGTTAGGCTACACGGGGTTCAGGGATCCACTTGAGGAGGCAGTCTGTCCGTTCTCAGAGCTCAAATGCCGTGCTGGGAGAACCACTGCTTTCTTCAGAGCTGTCAGACAGGGACATTTAAGTCTGCAGAAGTTGTCTGCTGCCTTTTGTTCAGCTATGCCTTGCCCACAGAGGTGGAGTCTAGAGGCAGTAGGCCTTGTTGAGCTGCGGAGGGCTCCACCCAGTTCGAGCTTCCCAGCAGCTTTGTTTACCTACTTAAGCCTCAGTAATGGTGGACAACCCACCCCCAGCCAGGCTGCTGCCTCACAGATCGATCTCAGACTGTACTAGCAGTGAGCAAGGCTCCAGGGGCATGGGACCCAATGAGCCATGCACAGAAGAGAATCACCTTGTCTGTCAGTTGCTAAGACCTTGGGAAAAGTGTAGTATTTGGGCAGGGAGTGTCCCATTTTTCCAGGTAGTCTATCATGGCTTCCCTTGGCTAGGCAAGGGAAATCCCCAGACCCCTTGCACTTCCCGGGTGAGGTGACGCCCTGCCCTTCTTCAGCTCGCCCTCCCTGGACTGCTCCCACTGTCCAACCACTCCCAATGAGATGAACCAGGTACCTCAGTTGGAAATGCAGAAATCACCCATTTTCTGTGTCTATCATGCTGGGAGCTGCAGACCTGAGCTGCTCCTATTTGGCCATCTTGGAATACCCCTGGCAATGTTTTCTTAAATACAAAAAGCACTAACCATGAAAGAACAGTTTGATCAAATAGATTTCATTAAATTTAAAAACTTATGTTCACTGAAACACATCATTAAGAGAGTGAGCAATAATCTACAGATTAGGAGAAGAAAAATATAAAACAACTATTCACATATGACTTGTACCCAAAATACATAAAACTTGACTACAAATCAGTAAGAGAAAGAAAACTCAATGTTTTAAGAAATGAACAAAAGATTCAAGTAGGTCTTTCATAAATGTAGATATTTAAACAGCCAACAAGCAAATTAAAAAGAATTCAATAACATTTTTTATCAGGGAACTGAAAATTAAAACCATACTCAGATTCCATTACATACTTTCAAAATCAGCACTACTACTTCTATACATTGTTGGTGGGGTTTAAATGGGTACAACCACTCTGTTCCTCCCATTTCTATATCCCCTATACCCATTAGCAAATTTTCATTCTGCAACAAAATTCCTTTGCCTAGCACAAGGTGATAGTTGTTTTTTTTTTTTGTTTTCTTTCTTTTTTTTTTTTTTGTACATAGCTTTTCCTTTCTAGTTCAACTGGCAAATACCAAGGATATAATAAAAACTAAACTTATAAATCTGTACCAGCCTCCTTCCTTATCTATTCATCCTATCTTTACTTTCCTTGGTTCCTTACTACAAGACAAAGTGGCCTGTGTTTCCTCACTTATCATGGAGATACCCTTAATCTAGTATGTCTAGTTTAACAGATACATGATCTGTGTATATTGATGAAATAATTACTAGTAGAGAGTACACATGGAGAGCTCCCCCAAAACTGAAAACTTAATTTTTTTTTTATTACTTTCAAGGCACTTTGTATATACTAATCACTTTATAAACAGGGAATGAATTTGGCATAATAGTAATCAGACAAAAACTAAAGACCAGAATATTTAGGGAAGCAAAGTTGCTCTCACATTCTTGGTATGAAAAGATAATGATCCTCCAATTTTGTCTGAGTGTCCCTTCATTTTACCTCATCATAGGTAACATGTTTCCTTTCTTCTACTATAGATGTTCAGACCAGCAAATTTTTTAAAAAATCCACGTCTTTTTCTCTTTTTCCTCATAGCCTTTACACATTGAAATCACTGTTTTCCATGGCCAGAGATTTCCTGCTAGCCTCTCTTCAAAAGTAGTCTGTGCTCTTCCAACCTTTTCTCTCCACAGCACCCCTACAGTCAAATCCGAACTTCAGGAGCCAGTGTTACCTCTTAGTCTTGGTCCTTTCAGGAAATTCACTTTCAGGAAAAGGATTTGATAGAGAATTCACTTTTTTTCCACAGGTGACTGCTTTAAGGAATTATCTTTTAAAATCTTTTAAATTATGTTTTAAAATGAATTTCTGATGGTGGAATTTTAAAGTCTGACAAACTAGTAGAGGGATGGTGGTTGGATTTTTAGGTTAGTAACCTTCCCTCTAACCTTCCCTCTGCCCCTTATAGCTATAACACACAATCTTTTTTCCAGTAAAGCTAGCTCTGTTTTCAACAGACTACAAAGTATAGCTATCTGATCTGCCCTTAGTCCCATGTAACTTTGATCTATTTTCTTTCAGAGGTATCTCCTTCTCAAAAAGCCAGGAGGAACTGGCAAAGAGTTGAAAAGAGTTCTTTTTTTTTCACCCAGACTGAAAGGACCTAAGTTGCAAGGACTGGGTGATCTCAGTTTCTTTGCAAAGTACAAAGTGTTGTTTTTCGTGGTTGGTAGTAAACAAAGAACAGAATGCATCACTGGTAACACTTAACCAAAAACAACTCTTCAGTTTATGACCTATTGCCTAAATCAATGGAAGCTTACAATGGACATGTCTGTAAGTGGAGACCCTGAATATAATAAAATGCTAACATTCACGACTTCTGTAAAAAGCATTAGCAACTAAATAAATCCAACTATTGCTGCCTTTGCACTGAGCATGAAGAACGTTTCTACTGTTTAATAAGAAAGAACATCATCTCAATAGCTTCTAATATATAATGTTCAAATTTATAAACCTATTGCTTTAGTATTTTAAAGTCAGGGCCTTAGTGTGGAAGGTCTATAGCCCAAAGAGATCAATAGCATTTTGTATGATGTTAATATGTTACCATTATTTGAGGTTCAAATAAAGATTAATAAGGGAATCCCAAAAATTAATAGCCAAAGCAAAAATTTATAGAGAGATGGTGGACTCAACTCTTTGTGATGCATTACTAAAAGGTAGGTATAGAACTCTTTGAGGCTCTCTCTCTTTAAATATAAAACCTGCTCCTTTGGTCTCTTTGTATAAATAGTAAATACCAAATAAACATCAGTGATGTGGGGGTTAACATTAGCATCCTTATACCTAAGTCAATATTGCACCACCTAAAAATAATTATATGCTCCCACCCTCAGTTTGTGTCTTTGACATATCTTCTTGTTTCTTACACAGACACTTGAAATTTGGCATCTACAAGAATGAATTTACCCAAAACAGGTGGCCATGGCCTAAGGAACTAGTATGACAAATTGACTAAGGATGTTAATAATCATACTTGTGGCCGGGCGCGGTGGCTCAAGCCTGTAATCCCAGCACTCTGGGAGGCCGAGATGGGCGGATCACGAGGTCAGCAGATCGAGACCATCCTGGCTAACACGGTGAAACCCCGTCTCTACTAAAAAATACAAAAAACTAGCCAAGTGAGGTGGCGGGTGCCTGTAGTCCCAGCTACTGGGGAGGCTGAGGCAGGAGAATGGCGTGAACCCGGGAGCCGGAGCTTGCAGTGAGCTGAGATCCAGCCACTGCACTCCAGCCTGGGCGACAGAGCGAGACACCGTCTCAAAAAAAAAAAAAAAAAAAAAAGATCATACTTGTAGCTATCATATATGCATAAAGTACTTGCTGTGTTAAGGACTGTTTTAAGCCCTTAATGTATACTAGCTCATTTAATCCTTTCAAAACTCTATAAACTAATTATTATTCCCAATTTACAGAGAACAAACAGAAGGAAAAATGAGATAAAATTGTTCTATCATTGCAGTTAGGAACTGCCCGAATGTGAAACTAGGCACTCTCACTCTGAAGCGACATTAGTAGCCACCTGAACTATTTAAATTACTCAATCAGTTATTCATATTTTCATCAAATATTTATCAAATATGCACTACGTTTTCAGCACGGTGGTAGACTCCAAGGCATATATGAGTGAGTGATATGAGATATGGTACCTACTTTTATAGAATGTAAGGCCTAGCAGTCACCATGAATATTAATCAAATTGTTACACAAACAAATGTAAAATTGCAATGTTACTGATACACAAAGGAGGGATGTATGATGCTATGAGAATCAATCAGGGAGATTAGGGAAAGTCTTGCTGAGGAACTCACATACGCACTAGATATGAAAGATAGGCAGACTTAAACTAGACAAAGAGGAAGAGGAGATTTCAAGGCAGAGGAAACACCGTGTACAAATTCTCTGTGGTAAGTGGGAAGAGAAAGAGTACTAGTAATTGAAAAAAGGCCAGTGTGAGGTGGGATCACAGAGAGTGAGAGAAAGAAGAGTACAAGACAAGGCTGGAAAGGTTTTCTAGGTCATGGTAACTTACATCTTTGCCTTATTTTTCAAGCACTGAAAGATTTTATATTATTTTATTATTTTTATTCTTAATTTTTTAGAGATAGAATCTCACTCTATCACCCAGGCTGGAGTGTAGTGGCATGATCATGGCTCACTGCAGCTTCGAACTACTGGGCTCAAACAATCCTTCCACCTCAACCTCCCTAGTAGCTAGGACTACAGGGCTGTGCCACCACTCCCAGATAAATATTTTATTTTTTTATTTTTATTTTTATTTTATTTTATTTTTTTGAGACAGAGTCTTGCTCTGTTACCCAGGCTGGAGTGCAGTGGCATGATCTCGGCTCACTGCAAGCTCCACCTCCCGGGTTCACATCATTCTCCTGCCTCAGTCTTCTGAGTAGCTGGGACTACAGGTGCCCACCACCATGCCTGGCTAAATTTTTTTTTTTTTTTTTTTTGGTATATTTAGTATAGACGGGGTTTCGCTATGTTAGCCAGAATGGTTTCAATCTCCTGACCTCGTGATCCACCCGCCTCGGCCTCCCAAAATGTTGGGATTACAGGTGTGAGCCACCGTGCTCAGTCTAAATCTTTTATTTTTTAGAGATGAGATCAGTCACTGTGCTGCCCAGGCTGGTCTCAAACTCCTGGGCTCAGGTGATTCTCCTGCCTTAGCCTCCCAAAGTGCTGGGATTACAGGTGTGAGCCACCATGTCCAGCCCGAGCACTGAAAGATTTTAAATGGGGGAAATTACATAAATAGGTTTGTATTTTTAAAAGACTCTTCTAACTTTAATGCTGACAATGGGATGGAAAAAGACCAATGAATATGCATAAATGAGTTAAAAGGTTATTGTAATAGACCAAGTGACAGATGACTGGGCTGGAGTGAAGAGGGTGATAAAGAGAAGTAGACTGAATCGAGCTATCATAGGCTTGACTTTTTTATCATAGAAAAATCAATAGGGCTCTCTTGCAAAACGATCTAAGCAAGTTTGGTCACACACGACTATTTTGTTCCTTTTTGACAGGTAAAGGTAGTCACCAGCTGTTGAGTGGAAGGGTTGGCTACTAAGTTACGATAAAACAAGTCTTGGGCCAAATTCTGTTGTACACACAAATATTTAAAAACTATGGCTAAGTATGCTGGCTCATGCCTATAATCTCAGCACTTTGGGAGGCTGAGGTGGGCAGATGACTTGAGGCCAGGAGTTCAAGACCAGCCCGATCAACATGACGAAACCCCATCTCTGAAAAAAAACACAAAAATTAACTGGATGTCCTGGCCCACGCCTGTAATTCCAGCTACTCAGGAGGCTGAGGCAGATAATCGCTTGAACCTGCGAGGCGGAGGCTGCAGTGAGCCAAGATCGTGCCACTGCACTCCAGTCTGGAAGACAGAATGAAACTCCTTGTCTGAAAATAAAACATTAACAGTTATTGACAGGGAGTCATACACACAACAATTCATATAATCTCTTCAATAAACTCAATTAACATCGAACTCTCTCTTTCATGTATTAGCTATCCATTGATGCACAACAAATTACCCCAAAATTTAGTGACTTGAAACAACAATAAATATTTATTAAATCAGAGTTTCTGTAGGTCAGAGATTTGAGAGTAGGTTGGCTGAGTAGTTTTCGTTCAGGGTATCTCATGAATCAAGATGTAGGCCAGAGCTGTTGTTACCTAAGGCTTAACTGGGACTGGATGATCTGCTTCCAAGATGGCTCACTCACATGACTGACGAATTAATCTTCATGTTTCCAAAATATCTTATTGGTTACACAGACCAGCTCTATTTGATATGGGAAGAGACTATAAAAAGAGATGAACACTAAGGATCACTGGTGTTAGGTCATTGAGGGCCAAGGAGGCTGGCTGTCATATATGACTACCACATGTATGATAGTTCATTTAAGGCAAACACAGCAATATTGAGGCAGGATTTAGGCAACCAGAATCCATGGAATCAATAGCTAGATACAGGACATTTTAGAATCAAACCTTGGATGCCATTCCTAAGGATAAAGATTATGATGCTTACTAGATTTTTACGCCCCATTTTGCAAAGGCAGAATGTCTAAAATATATTAGCCAATGCACATACTTTGAACAACACTAATTTCACCAGTGAAAACACATTGCCACATTGCTTATATTAATTATGCTAATTAGAAAAATTATAGTATTGTTCAAGATAAGTATGACTTGAGCCCTTGACATAGCTTCCTCTGGAGTGTGGCCTTTTGATTAAATATTTTCTGACCACACATGGGAATGTGACTTCTTAATTATGGCAAGCAAGTGCACTTATAGCCTAAATTAACACATATAATATCACATACATATATATCCACAGAATATCATATTACCTATCATCATTTAGTTGAAAGTAAATTAAAGACATCATAATACCATCCATTATTTAGAAGATGCAACCCATGAGCTAAAGTAACTATCTTAGCCAATGACTATCACCAAATGGGGCTGTTCGTGCTAGATAAAATAATTTACAATGGAAATTACTGAATGGTCATTAGTAAAGCATTCTGGATTGGAATGTGTTACAGAAAAAGCACTTATATTGATTTTATTTTTGAGGACAAAGCATTTAAGATTATATTATAGGGTTAACATGAGAATTACACATGTTAATATATTATTTCAAAGCACTTAGGACAAGTTCCTGGCACATACTAAAGTTGTCAGTAAATGTGATGATGATGACGATGATGATGATGGTGGTGGTGTGGTGGTGATCATCTAACAACTTCAGATAGATACATGTCTCTCTATGATTATCAGTTTTACTGAACACAGCTATACTACCCAGATTCCTTTTCAGGGCTGAAAGAGTTCTTTGCTCAGCTTCTGGGAATGACATTGGCTGCTAGCTCTCAAAATATCAGCTCCATACAGGAACTGCTCTCAGCCTTACTCAAGGTCACAATCATTTCCAGCAGTCAGCCATTAGATAAATGAGTGGGCACTGCTGTACATACAGAGGTTCAACCCCCTGCCTTCATTTGGGATGCCTCTAAAGTGCCACTCTAGCTTCAGAGCCACCCTAGGGTCAGCTTAGGCTTTATTGTAAGTACATCACAGCCAACTTCTCCCTCTACTCAATCCTGCATTTCCCCAGTGTTGATTCTGAGAGTATTCTCAAATAAATATTCCTGCATGCAAATCTCCATCTCAGGGTCTGTTTTCCAGGGAACATGATCAAGCACATCAACGTTATTTAGTAAATTAGAAGGTTGTATAGCTGGGTGCGATGGCTCATGCTGTAATCCTAGTACTTTTGGAGGCTGAGGCAGAAGAATCGCTTGAGGCTAGAAGTTTGAGACCAGCCTGGGAAACATAGTGAAACCTTGTCTCTACAAAATTTTTTTAAATAATATTTTTTTAAAATTTAAAAGAAGACTGCATACACAAACGTACCTGGCTGAGCGCAGTGGCTCACACCTGTAATCCCAGCATTTTGGGAGGCCAAGGCGGGTGAATCACCTGAGATCAGGAGTTCGAGACCAGCCTGGCCAACATGGTGAAACTCCATCTCTACCAAAAATACAAAAATTAGTCAGGCATGGTGGTGCGTGCCTGTAATCCCAGCTACTTGGGAGGCTGAGGACAGGAGAATCGCTTGAACACAGGAGGTGGAGGTTGCAGTGAGCTGAGATCATGGCATGGAGCTCCAGCCTGGGTGACAAGAGTAAAACTCAATCTCAAAACAACAACAACAATAACAACAACAATAAAAATGTACCCTTTCTATTGTTTGGTACTGATTAACACAAGGTATAAGTTTGAGATAAAGTTATACATGTAATTTAAAATATTATTGTTCACTTAGATTAGAAATTTGAGATCTTAAGTTGGTACTAGAGACTAATAGAAAAAGTTATTAATTGAAATGTTTATCACATTAAATACTTTCTTACTGGAAAATTTGAAAATGTACATACAAGTGTTCATCTAATGTATGGGAGCACAAAAGGCCATGAAAACTTTTAACACAACAAACAAAGTTAGCATATAGATTCTGTTTATCAGGATAGGCTAGGGAATAATGCTCATAGTTATAAACTATACAAAAATCTGAGAGGCCTATCACATGACAGTCTCTTATTCAGGCAAATCTGCGAAGAGTGCAGGAATTTCTCCATGTCAGCCCTTCACATACTGACTCAACATTCCAGATTGCTCCCTTTTTCTGGTGTCTCCATTTCAATGTGATGTCTCAGGGCTCTTTGTTCCAGAAAAGACAGTATGGATGGGCAAATCATACACTGACTCATATGCTTTGGTATGGAAGTGATACATATCACCTTTGGTCACTGTCCATTGGTAGAACTAGTCACATGGCCCTGCTCAGCTTGCAGAACTAAGAAATATAGAATTTTGTGTATCCAGAAAAGAGAGAAAGACTGAAAATATTGGCAAATATTGGTAATATCATTGACAGGGGAAATTATACTGTCCAAGGAAAGCTAATATTTTAATACCCATAAGTATTGTCTTATTAAAAATCCGCTTTTTATGTTGTTTTTGAGATAGGGTCTTACTCTGTCACCCAAACTGGAGTGCAGCAGTGTGATCAGAGATCACTACAGCCTCGACCTCCTGGGTTCAAGCAATCTTCCCACCTGAGCCTCCCTTGTAGCTGGGACTACAGGTGCATGCCAGCACATCTAGTTATTTTTTAAAAATTTTTTTGTAGATATAGAGTCTCACAATGTTGCCTAGGCTCATCTTGAACTCCTGGGCTCAAGTGATCCTCCCACCTCAGCCTCCCAAAGCGCTGGGATTACAGGCATGTGCCACCCCCCCAGCAAAAATTCCTCTCTTGAGACAAACTTTCTGCATAGATTTTATCCTAGAAAAGTAATTGTAAGCTCCTATGTTTATTATGTAACTTGGATGAAAGCAAATGTATTAAGTATATAGACAGACTCAGCAGCTAAAGTAGAATTTAGCAAGGCATGGATAGTCTCTTCAGTTGTAAGATAAACAGTAAAAATAGACCACTTTGAGTGGGGAGTGAAAATTTTGGTATAATTTTTTTTCCAGAGGTTTCCTTGAAAAGATAATTGTAAAATTTAAAAATAAGAATAAAATACAGTCACATGTTGCTTAACAGACAGGAATATGTTCTGAGAAATGCATCATTAGGTGATTTTGTTGTATGAAAATCTTAGAATATACTTACACACGCCTATATGGTATTGCCTACTACACACCTAGACTGTACAATATAGCTCATTACTCTTAGATTATAGACATAGCATGTTACTGTACTGAATGCTGTAAGCAATTGTAACACAATGGGAAGTACTTTTGTATCTAAACATAGAAAAGATTCAGTAAAAATACAGTATAAAAGATTAAAAATAGAACACCTGTCTAGGGCACTTATCATAAACAGAGCTTGCAGTACTAGAAGTTGTTTTGGGTGAGTCACTGAGTGAGTGGTGAGTGAATGTGAAGGCTGAGGACATTACTGTCCAGTACTGTAGACTTTATAAACACTGTACACTTAGGCTACCCCAAATTTATTTTTTAAAATATTTCTTAAATAATAAATTAATCTTAGCTTACTATAAATTAATTTTTCATGGTTTTGTTCCTTTTTAACTTTTAAAAAATTATTGATATCAAATAAATATACATATTTCTAGGGTACATGCATACAATGTATAAGGATCAAATCAATGTATTTAGGATATCCATCACCTCAAACATTTATTATTTTTGTGTTGTGAACATTTCAAATATTCTCTTGCAGCTATTTTTAAATATATAATAAATTATCGTTAACTATAGCCATCCTACATGCTATGGAACATTAGAACTTATCCCTTCTTTCTGTGTGTTTCTACCCTTTAACCAACCTTACTTTACTCACTCCACCACACCCTTCCTATTCTCCAGTAACTCTTTTTCTACTCTCTACCTCCATGAGATCAACTTTCTTAGCTCCCACACGAATGAGATCATGCAATATTTGTCTTTCTGTACCTGGCTAATTGCACTTAACATAACGACCTCCAGTTCTGTCCATATTGCTACAAATGATAGGATTTTGTTCCCTTTTTGTTGCAGAATAGTATGCCATTGTGTATATATAGCACATTTTCTTTATCCACCTGTTGAGGGATGCTTAGTTTGATTTCATACCTTGACTATTGTGAATAGTGCTGCAATAAACAAGGGAGCGAAGATGGCTTTTGATATACTGATTTCCCTTCTGGGAAGATAAATACCCAGTAGTGGGATTGCTGGATCATACGGAAGTTGTATTTTCAGTTTTTTGAGAAACCTCCAAACTGTTTTCCACAATGGCTGTATTGTGTGTGTGTGTGTGTGTGTGTGTGTGTGTGTGTGTGTGTGTGTGT
>NC_045437.1:84957494-85120913 GCF_002776525.5 Piliocolobus tephrosceles | reverse complement strand
TGTGTGTGTGTGTGTGTGTGTGTGTGTGTGTGTGTGTGTGTGTGTGTTTGAGATGGAGTCTCACTCTGTCACCCAGGCTGGAGTGCAGAGGCATGATCTCAGCTCACTGCAATCTCCACCTCCCAAGCTCAGATGATTCTCCCACCTCAGCCTCCCAAGTAGCTGGGATTACAGGTGGGTCCCACCATGCCTGGCTAATTTTTGTATTTTTAGTAGAGATGGCCAGGCAGATCTTGAACATCTGGCCTCAAGTGATCTGCCCGCCTTGGCCTCCCAAAGTCGTGGGATTACAGGCATGAGCCACTGCACCTGGCCAATAGCTGTACTAATTTACATTCTCACCAACAGCGTATATTTCCTTTGCTCTGCATCCTGACCAGCATTTATTTCTTGTCTTCTTAAAAATGTTTAATTAGTAGTATTTTTTTTTTAGAGATGGGGTCTCATTATGTTGCCCAGGCTAGAGTGCAGTGATCACAGGTGTGATCATAGCACATTGCAGCTCAGATTCCTGGCCCCAACCTTCCCAGTAGCTGGGATCACAGACATATGCCACACCTGACTATTTTTTGCCTTTTTGATAACAGCCATTCTGACTGGGGTGAGATGATATCTCACTGTGGTTTTGATCTGCATTTCCCTGAGGATTAGTGATGTTGGGCATTTTTTCACTTGTTTGTTGGCCGTTTGCTCGTTTTCTTTTGAGACATGTCTATTCAGATCATTTACCCACTTTTTAATGGGATTATTTGTTTTTCTCATGTTAAGTTTCTTACATATTCTGTATATTCGTTCCGTATCAGATTAATAGTTTGCAAATACTTTCTGTCACTCTACAAGTCGTCTCTTCACTCTGTTGATCATTTCCTTTGCTGTGCAGAAGTTTTTTAGTTTAATATAATCTCATTTATTTATTTATTTTTGTTTCTGTTGCCTGTGCTTTTGAAGTCTTAGCCATAAAATCTTTTGCTAGACCAATGTAGACCAATGTCCAGAAGTGTTTCTTCTGTGTTTTCTTTTAGTAGTTTTACAGTTTGGTGTCTCATATTCAAGTTTTAAATTCATTTTGAATTGACACTTGTATACGCTGAGAGATAGGAGTTTAGTGTTATTCTTCTATATATGGATATCCAATTTTCCCAACATGATTTATTAAAAACAATATCCTTTCTCCAATTTATATTCTTGGCATGTTCATCAAAAATCAGTTGGCTGTAAATAGATGGATTATTCTTAGTTTCTCTATTCTGTTCCACTGGCATATGTGTTGTTTTTATACCAGGAATGTGTTATTTGGGTTACTATAGCTTTGTAGTATATTTTGAAGTCTGGTTGGGCAATGCCTCTCACTTTATAATTTTTGCTCAGGAATGCTTTGGCTACTCAGGTCCTTTTGTGGTTCCATACAAATTTTAGGGTTTCTTTTTCCATTTCTGTGAATAATTTTTGCGTGTTTTTATAGGGATTGCATTGAATCTGTAGATTACTTTGAATAGTATGGTCATTTTAACAATATTAATTATTTCTATTCATGAACATGAGATATCTTTCTATTTGTTTGTGTCCTTTTCAATTTTTTTCATCAATGTTACGTTGCTTTTTGGCATAGAAGTATTTTTCTGCTTTGGTTACATTTATTTCTAAGTTTTTTTGTTTTTTGGTAGCTATTGTAAATGGAATTGCTTTCTTAATGTATTTTTCAGCTTGTTTGTTATTGGTGTATAGAAACACTACTGATTTTTGTATGTTGGTTTTGTATCCTGAAACTTTGCTGAATTTGTTTATCAGTTTTTAAAGCTTTTTGGTGGAGTCTATTTTGTCTTGTTTTGCTTATTAACAGTGTCTTGCTCTGTCACAACCCAGGCTAGAGTGCAGTGGCATGATCATTGCTCACTGCTGCCTTGAACTCCAGGGCTCAAGTGACCCTCCCACCCCAGGTTCACAAGTAGCTAGGACAACAGGCATGTGCCACCGCATCTGGCTAAAGTTTTTAAATTTTTTTTAGAGATTGGGGTCTCACTATGTTGCCCAGGCTGGCCTTGAACCCCTGGGCTCAAGTGATCCTCCTGCCTCAGCCTCTCAAAGTGCTGAGATTACAGGCATGAGTCACCATGCTCAGCCTTTTTGGTGAAGTCTTTAGGTTTTTCTAGATATCAGATTATGTTGTCTGCAAAGAGAAAATATATGACCTCCTTTTTTCCAATTGGATGTCTTTTAATTCTTTCTCTTGCCTGATTGCTCTGGCGAGGACTTCCAGTACCATGTTGAATAAAAGTGGTGAAAGTGGTCATCCTTGTCTTGTTCCAGTTCTTTGCAGAAAGGCTTTCAGCTTTTGCCTGTTCAGTATGATTTTAGCTCCGGGCTAATCATATATGACCCTTAATATGTTGAGGTAAGTTCCTTCTACACTTAACTTGTTGAGAGTTTTTATCATGAAGGAAGTTAAATTTTAATAAATACTTTTCTGTATCTGTTGAGATGATCATAAAGTTTTTGTCCTTCATTCTGTTGATATCACACTTATTAATTTGTATATGTTGAACTATGCTTGCATCCCCGGGTAAAGCCCACTTCATCATGGTGTATTATCTTTTGATGTGTTGTAACTTTTTTACTTTATAAACTTTTTATTTTTAAAAACTTTGTAACTCTTTTGTAATAACACAGTTTAAAACACAAATGCAGTGTACAGTTGTATAAAAACATTTGGTTTCTTTATATCCTTATGCTATATGTTTTTTTTTCCATTTAAAACGTTTTTAATTTAAAAAAACGTTTTAAATACTGTAATTCCAGCACTTTGGAAGGCCGAGGTAGGTGGACCATGAGGTCAGGAGATTGAGAGCATCCTGACTAACACGGTGAAACCCTGTCCCTATTAAAAGTACAAAAAATTAGCCAGGCGTGGTGGCGGGCGCCCGTAGTCCCAGCTACTTGGGAGGCTGAGGCAGGAGAATGGCATGAACCCAGGAGGTGGAGCTTGCAGTGAGCCACGATCAGACTACTGCACTCCAGCCTGGGCAACAGTGCAAGACTCCGTCTCAAAAACAAAATAAAATAAAATAAAAAATAAAGAATGTAGACACATACAAACACATCAGCCTAAGCCTACACAGGTTCAAGATCATTAATATCACCATCTTTCACCACCATATCTGGTCCCACTGGCAGTTTTCAGGGGCAACAAGACACAGGGAGTTGTCACCTCCTATGATAACAATGCCTTCTTCTGGAATGCCTACTGAAAGACCTGCCCAAGGCTGCTTAACAGTTAACTTTTTTATAAATATAAGTATAGGAAATATACTCTAAAATAATGATAAAAAGTATAGTATAGCAAATACATAAGCCAGTGACAGTTGTTTATTATTATTATCAAGTATTATATATACTGTGGATAATTGTGTGTGCTAGACTTTTATACTAGATTGTCAATGCAGTAGGTTTGTTTACACCAGCATGACTACAAACATGTGCAATGTGTTGTGCTACATTACAATTACTACAATGTCACTAGGTAATAGAAATTTTTCAGCTTCATTATAATCGTACAGGACAACCATCGTATATAAGGTCAGACATTGACCAAAATATTGTTATGAGGTACATGGCTGAAGTCGTTGTATGTATAAATAAAAGTGAGCTTTGCCTAAATTTAATTCCACATTTAAGCATTCACTTCTTTAAAAAGGACTCTCAGGGCACTGTAGCTCATACCTGTAATCCCAGAACTTTGGGAGGTCAAGCAGAAGGATTGAGTCCAGGGGTTCAAGACCAGCCTGGACAACATAGCACGACTCCGTCTCAAAAATAACTAAGTAAATAAAATAAAAAGGAGTAAAATTCCCCTGTCAAGTAAGTATACCTCACACCCTTATTTCTATGGCATTATTCAATAAGAAAAACATTCATATGAGAAACATTCCATATTATAGATTATAAGACACTGCATACCATGAAAAAGGTTCAAACATGAAAATAGTCCATGAAAACAAAAGTGAACGAAGATACAAATTTCCATGCTTTCCAGACCTTAAAAATAAACATACTAGTTTATTTTTGGCTTACAGTCCTATATAATTTTATCACATGCAATTGTTTAATATAATGATCACCACAATCAAGATATAAAACTATTCCATCACTCCAAAGAAATTCTCTTATGCTGCCCATTCATGGTCACACCCTTCCCACAACCCTAACCCCTGGCACTGCTGATCAGTTCTTCATTGCTGTGATTTTATCATTTTGAGAATGTTATATAAACAGAATCACATAATAGATAACCTTTTGAGACTGGCTTTTCTTTCAGTCAGCATAACAGCCTTGAGATGCACTCAAGTTGTTGTATGTATCAATAGTGTTTTCCTTTTTATTGCTCAGTAAGATTTTGTGATAGGTTTATGCCAGTTTGTTCATTCATCAATTGGAGGACATCTGATTGTTTCATTTTGGGCTATTGCAAATAAAGCTGATATGAACATTTATGTACATGGCTTTGTGTGTAAGTTTTGATCTCTCTAGAATTAATATCCAGTAGTTGTATTACTGGGTTGTACATTAAGTGTATGTTTAACTTTATAAGAAACTGCCAAACTGTTTTCTAGTGTGATGGTATCATTTTACATTAGTATCAGCAATGTATGAGATCTAGTTACTCTGCATTTTGTCAGCACTTGATATCATCAGTACTTTTTATTTTAACCATTCTAACAGGTGTGTGGTGACAGCTCATTGAGGTGTTAATTTGCATTTTTCTAATGGTCAATTATGTTGATATATAATAATGCTTTACACTTACATCATGTTTTGCATTTTTGCAAATAATGTTTTAAATATCTCAATTAATCTTCACAAGTACAGTGTGGCTATTTCATTTCATTTCATTTCATTTCATTTCATTTCATTTCATTTTGAGACAGTCTCACTCTGTCACCCAGACTGGAGTGCAGTGGCTCGGTTTCGACTCACTGCAACCTCCACCTCCCAGGTTCAAGCATTTCTTGTGCCTCAGCCTCCTGAGTAGCTGGGATTGCAGGTGCCTGCCACAATGCCGGGCTAATTTTTGTATTTTTAGTAGAGATGAGGTTTCACCATGTTGCTCAGGCTGGCCTTGAACTCCTGATCTCAAGTGATCTACCTGCCTCGGCCTCCCAAAGTGCTGGGATTACAGGTGTGAGCCACTGCACTCAGCCCAGGGTGGTTTATTTCAATGGATAAAAAGCTGATATATAAATCTGGAAGACAGCAAAATGTTGTTACTCCAAAGCAGAATCAAAAGAGTTTAAAATTCAAAAAGAAATGAGGCACTTTAGTTAAAATTCCCCATTTTACGGAGAACTAAGTTCCAGAGGGATTAAATGGTTTCTTGCACAGCTGGAATCACACCCAAAAACCACACTTCCGATGCTTGAATTTCTTCCATAATGTCCTATCAAGGAATTGATAATTTATGCTTGACTCTTTCAAGTGACTGGGAAGCGACTCATTCTTTTGCTCTATTCTTTTTGGATGTGTTTCCTGATATTGAACTGAAATGACATATAAGCAAGTGACTGTCTGCAAGTATTTTGACATCGAGTTGACATGGCTTGCTATAGCTCCTGCCAATGGGTCTAGTTCCATCCTCCGAGACCTTCCAGTGGAAGCATGATCACATTTTTTTTTTTTTTTTTATACTTTAAGTTCTAGGGTACATGTGCATAACGTGCAGGTTTGTTACGTGCAAGTATACATATGGTATGTATACTTGTGCCATGTTGGTGTGCTGCACCCATCAACTCGTCAGCACCCATCAATTCGTCATTTATATCAGGTATAACTCCCAATGTAAACCCTCCCCCCTCCCCCCTCCCCAGGATAGGCCCCGATATGTGATGTTCCCCTTCCCCAGTACAAGTGATGTCATTGTTCAGTTCCCACCTATGAGTGAGAACATGCGGTGTTTGGTTTTCTGTTCTTGTGATTGTTTGCTAAGAATGATGGTTTCCAGCTGCATCCATGTCCCTACAAAGGATGCAAACTCATCCTTTTTTATGGCTGCATAATATTCCATGGTGTATAGGTGCCACATTTTCTTAATCCAGTCTGTCACAGATGGACATTTGGGTTGATTCCAAGTCTTTGCTATTGTGAATAGTGCCGCCATAAACAGACGTGTGCATGTGTCTATATAGCAGCATGATTTATAATCCTTTGGGTATATACCCAGTAGTGGGATGGCTGGGTCATATGGTACATCTAGATATAGATCCTTTAGGAATCGCCATACTGTTTTCCATAATGGTTGAACTAGTTTACAATCCCACCAACAGTGTAAAAGTGTTCCTATTTCTCCACATCCTCTCCAGCACCTGTTGTTTCCTGACTTTTTAATGATTGCCATTCTAACTGGTGTGAGATGGTATCTCATTGTGGTTTTGATTTGCATTTCTCTGATGGCCAGTGATGATGAGCATTTTTTCATGTGTCTGTTGGCTGTATGAATGTCTTCTTTTGAGAAATGTCTGTTCATATCCTTTGCCCACTTTTTGATGGGGTTGTTTTTTTCTTGTATATTTGTTTGAGTTCTTTGTAGATTCTGGATATTAGCCCTTTGTCAGATGAGTAGATTGCAAAAATTTTCTCCCATTCTGTAGGTTGCCTGTTCACTCTGATGGTAGTTTCTTTTGCTGTGCAGAAACTCTTTAGTTTAATTAGATCCCATTTGTCAATTTTGTCTTTTGCTGCCATTGCTTTTGGTGTTTTAGACATGAAGTCCTTGCCCATGCCTATGTCCTGAATGGTACTACCTAGGTTTTCTTCTAGGGTTTTTATGGTATTAGGTCTAACATTTAAGTCTCTAATCCATCTTGAATTAATTTTCATATAAGGAGTAAGGAAAGGATCCAGTTTCAGCTTTCTACTTATGGCTAGCCAATTTTCCCAGCACCATTTATTAAATAGGGAGTCATTTCCCCATTTCTTGTTTCTCTCAGGTCTGTCAAAGATCAGATGGCTGTAGATGTGTGGTATGATTTCTGAGGACTCTGTTCTGTTCCATTGGTCTATATCTCTGTTTTGGTACCAATACCATGCTGTTTTGGTTACTGTAGCCTTGTAGTATAGTTTGAAGTCAGGTAGCGTGATGCCTCCAGCTTTGTTCTTTTAACTTAGGATTGTCTTGGCAATGCGGGCTCTTTTTTGGTTCCATATGAACTTTAAAGCCGTTTTTTCCAATTCTGTGAAGAAACTCATTGGTAGCTTGATGGGAATGGCATTGAATCTATAAATAACCTTGGGCAGTATGGCCATTTTCACGATATTGATTCTTCCTATCCATGAGCATGGTATGTTCTTCCATTTGTTAGTGTCCTCTTTTATTTCACTGAGCAGTGGTTTGTAGTTCTCTTTGAAGAGGTCCTTTACATCCTTTGTAAGTTGGATTCCTAGGTATTTTATTCTCTCTGAAGCAATTGTGAATGGAAGTTCATTCATGATTTGGCTCTCTGTTTGTCTGTTACTGGTGTATAAGAATGCTTGTGATTTTTGTACATTAATTTTGTATCCTGAGACTTTGCTGAAGTTGCTTATCAGCTTAAGGAGATTTTGGGCTGAGACAATGGGGTTTTCTGAATATACAATCATGTAATCTGCAAACAGGGACAATTTGACTTCTTCTTTTCCTAACTGGATACCCTTGATTTCTTTCTCTTGCCTGATTGCCCTAGCCAGAACTTCCAACACTATGTTGAATAGGAGTGGTGAGAGAGGGCATCCCTGTCTTGTGCCAGTTTTCAAAGGGAATTTTTCCAGTTTTGGCCCATTCAGTATGATATTGGCTGTGGGTTTGTCATAAATAGCTCTTATTATTTTGAGGTACGTTCCATCAATACCGAATTTGTTGAGCATTTTTAGCATGAAGGGCTGTTGAATTTTTTCAAAAGCCTTTTCTGCATCTATTGAGATAATCATGTGGTTCTTGTCTTTGGTTCTGTTTATATGCTGGATTACGTTTATTGATTTGCGAATGTTGAACCAGCCTTGCATCCCAGGGATGAAGCCCACTTGATCATGGTGGATAAGCTTTTTGATGTGCTGCTGAATCTGGTTTGCCAGTATTTTATTGAGGATTTTTGCATCAATGTTCATCAGGGATATTGGTCTAAAATTCTCTTTTTTTGTTGTGTCTCTGCCAGGCTTTGGTATCAGGATGATGTTGGCCTCATAAAATGAGTTAGGGAGGATTCCCTCTTTTTCTATTGATTGGAATAGTTTCAGAAGGAATGGTACCAGCTCCTCTTTGTACCTCTGGTAGAATTCAGCTGTGAATCCATCTGGTCCTGGACTTTTTTTGGTTGGTAGGCTATTAATTATTGCCTCAATTTCAGAGCCTACTATTGGTCTATTCAGGGATTCAACTTCTTCCTGGTTTAGTCTTGGAAGAGTGTAAGTGTCCAGGAAATTATCCATTTCTTCTAGATTTTCTAGTTGATTTGCGTAGAGGTGTTTATAGTATTCTCTGATGGTAGTTTGTATTTCTGTGGGGTCCGTGGTGATATCCCCTTCATCATTTTTTATTGCGTCTATTTGATTCTTCTCTCTTTTCTTCTTTATTAGTCTTGCTAGCGGTCTGTCAATTTTGTTGATTTTTTCAAAAAACCAACTCCTGGATTCATTGATTTTTTGGAGGGTTTTTTGTGTCTCTATCTCCTTCAGTTCTGCTCTGATCTTAGTTATTTCTTGCCTTCTGCTAGCTTTTGAATGTGTTTGCTCTTGCTTCTCTAGTTTAGAAGAGCAATTGTGATGTTAGAGTGCCAATTTTAGATCTTTTAATTGTGATGTTAGAGTGCCAATTTTAGATCTTTCCAGCTTTCTCTTGTGGGCATTTAGTGCTATAAATTTCCCTCTACACACTGCTTTAAATGTGTCCCAGAGATTCTGGTATGTTGTATCTTTGTTCTCATTGGTTTCAAAGAACATCTTTATTTCTGTCTTCATTTCGTTATGTACCCAGTAGTCATTCAGGAGCAGGTTGTTCAGTTTCCATATAGTTGAGCGGTTTTGATTGAGTTTCTTAGTCCTGAGTTCTAGTTTGATGGCACTGTGGTCTGAGAGACAGTTTGTTATAATTTCTCTTCTTTTACATTTGCTGAGGAGTGCTTTACTTCCAATTATGTGGTCAATTTTGGAATAAGTGCGATGTGGTGCTGAGAAGAATGTATATTCTGTTGATTTGGGGTGGAGAGTTCTATAGATGTCTATTAGGTCCGCTTGGTGCAGAGATGAGTTCAATTCCTGGATATCCTTGTTAACTTTCTGTCTCGATCTGTCTAATGTTGACAGTAGAGTGTTGCAGTCTCCCATTATTATTGTATGGGAGTCTAAGTCTCTTTGTAAGTCTCTAAGGACTTGCTTTATGAATTTGGGCACTCCTGTATTGGGTGCATATATATTTAGGATAGTTAGCTCTTCCTGTTGAATTGATCCCTTTACCATTATGTAATGGCCTTCTTTGTCTCTTTTGATCTTTGATGGTTTAAAGTCTATTTTATCAGAGAATAGGATTGCAACCCCTGCTTTTTTTGTTCTCCATTTGCTTGGTAGATCTTCCTCCATCCCTTTATTTTGAGCCTATGTATGTCTCTGCATGTGAGATGGGTCTCCTGAATACAGCAGACTGATGGGTCTTGACTCTTTATCCAGTTTGCCAGTCTGTGTCTTTTAATTGGAGCATTTGGTCCATTTACATTTAAGGTTAATATTGTTATGTGTGAACTTGATCCTGCCATTATGATATTAACTGGTTATTTTGCTCGTTAGTTGATGCAGTTTCTTCCTAGCCTTGATGGTCTTTACATTTTGGCATGTTTTTGCAATGGCTGGTACATACGGTTGTTCCTTTCCGTGTTTAGGGCTTCCTTCAGGGTCTCTTGTAAGGCAGGCCTGGTGGTGACAAAGTCTCTAAGCATTTGCTTATCTGTAAAGGATTTTATTTCTCCTTCACTGATGAAACTTAGTTTGGCTGGATATGAAATTCTGGGTTTAAAATTCTTTTCTTTAAGAATGTTGAATATTGGCCCCCACTCTCTTCTGGCTTGTAGAGTTTCTGCTGAGAGGTCTGCTGTTAGTCTGATGAGCTTCCCTTTGTGGGTAACCCGACCTTTCTCTCTGGCTGCCCTTAAGATATTTTCCTTCATTTCAACTTTGGTGAATCTGGAAATTATGTGTCTTGGAGTTGCTCTTCTCGAGGAGTATCTTTGTGGTGTTCTCTGTATTTCCTGAATTTGAATGTTGGCCTGCCCTACTAGGTTGGGGAAGTTCTCCTGGATGATATCCGGAAGAGTGTTTTCCAACTTGGTTCCATTCTCCCCCTCACTTTCAGGCACCCCAATCAGACGTAGATTTGGTCTTTTTACATAATCCCATACTTCTTGCAGGCTTTGTTCATTTCTTTTTCTTCTTTTTTCTTTTGGTGTCTCTTCTCACTTCATTTCATTCATTTGATCCTCAATTGCTGATACTCTTTCTTCCAGTTGATCAAGTCGGTTACTGAAGCTTGTGGATTTGTCACGTATTTCTCGTGTCATGGTTTTCATCTCTGTCATTTCATTTATGACCTTCTCTGCATTAATTATTCTAGCTATCAATTATTCCACTCTTTTTTCAAGATTTTTAGTTTCTTTGCGCTGGGTACGTAATTCCTCCTTTAGCTCTGAGAAGTTTGATGGACTGAAGACTTCTTCTCTCATCTCGTCAAAGTCATTCTCTGACCAGCTTTGATCCGTTGCTCGCGATGAGCTGCGCTCCTTTGCAGGGGGAGATGCACTCTTATTTTTTGAATTTCCAGCTTTTCTGCCCTGCTTCTTCACCATCTTTGTCGTTTTATCTGCCTCTGGTCTTTGATGATGGTGACGTACTGATGGGGTTTTGGTATAGGTGTTCTTCCTGTTTGGTAGTTTTCCTTCTAATAGTCAGGACTCTCAGCTGTAGGTCTGTTGGAGAGTGCTTGAGGTCCACTCCAGACCCTTTTTGCCTGGGTATCAACAGCAGAGGTTGCAGAAGATAGAATATTGCTGAACAGCGAGTGTACCTGTCTGATTCTTACTTTGGAAGCTTCCTCTCAGGGGTGTACTCCACCCTGTGAGGTATGGGGTGTCAGACTGCCCCTAGTGTGGGATGTCTCCCAGTTAGGCTACTCAGGGGTCAGGGACCCACTTGTGCAGGCAGTCTGTCCCTTCTCAGATCTCAACCTCTGTGTCGGGAGATCCACTGCTCTCTTCAAAGCTGTCAGACAGAGTCGTTCAGGTCTGCACAGGCCTCTGCTGCTTCCCCTGTTATTTTTTAGCTGTGCCCTGTCCCCAGAGGCGGAGTTTACAGAGACAGGCAGGTTTCCTTGAGCTGCTGTGAGCTCCACCCATTTCGAGCTTCCCAGCGGCTTTGTTTACCTACTTAAGCCTCAGCAATGGCGGGCACCCCTCCCCCAGCCTCGCTGCTGCCTTGCGGTTAGATTGCAGACTGCTGTGCTAGCAATGAGGGAGGCTCCGTGGCTGTGGGACCCTCCCGGCCAGGTGTGGGTATAATCTCCTGGTGTGCCCATTTGCTTAAAGTGCAGTATTGGCGTGGGAATTACCCGATTTTCCAGGTGTTGTGTGTCTCAGTTCGCCTGGCTAGGAAAAGGGATTCCCTTCCCCCTTGCGCTTCCCAGGTGAGGCAATGCCTCGCCCTGCTTCAGCTCTCGCTGGTCGGGCTGCAGCAGCTGACCAGCACTGATTGTCCGGCACTCCCCAGTGAGATGACCCCAGTACGTCTGTTGAAAATGCAGAAATCACTGGTCTTCTGTGTCGCTTGCACCGGGAGTTTGAGACTGGAGCTCTTCCTATTCGGCCATCTTGCTCCGCCCTTCCCCATGATCACTTTTTAACATGGCAGGATATCAGATGCCTGAAGACAGTCATCATGATCTCATATATATATATTCCAGGCTAAGCATTTCCATTTTCATTCAACCGTTCTTAAGGTGAGCTTCTTCATCATTCTGCTTTCTTTTATGTAAACCAGTCCTAGATATCTTATGGTGCAAAATACTGAAGAAAATATTCCTAGTAATATAGCCAGAGTATATACATTTTCCAATTATTCATATCTACTGCAAGAAATAATGTAATGTCCTTGCCTTTCATTTAGTACATCATGAGTATTTCTTTATATCATTAAAATCTATCTGTAAATGTATTTTTAAAATTTTAAGTTGAAACCTTTATTTTAAAATTGTTTATTTTTTTGAATGTGTTACATGCACATGGCACAAAATTCAAAACATTCAAGAGGTTTTACAGTAAAAAATCATTTTTTCCAGACTTCTAGTTGACTATAACATGCTACTCTATAATGTGACATATTTCAGACACCTGTTTTTTAGAGACATAACTCTTTATGATTATGACACTATCATATGGCTATACTGTCTTTTTAATCATTCATGTTAAACTTTGCCATTTTTTATAAACTTCCTTATATATATAACATTATGAATGTATTTTAGATTTTTTTTTAAAGTAGATTCTTAGAAGAAAATTGCTGCATTTAAATAGTATGGCTTGTGCATAGTAACTTTCCACAAAATTACTATTTTATGTTTGCAACAGTAATATATGTTTATGGTAAATATTATTTTTTCCAGCTTATTAAATGTCTAAAGGTGTTTCACACATGCCGGTGCCTGTCGATATCATACAATTAAATGTGGTTTTTATTTTTTACCAAATATAATGCCTTCCAATTAATATTTGTTATATTTTATTTGTTTACGTTTGTTTTATTCACCAGATTTTAAACTCCTGCAGTCCAACATACCTTATTCATATTCTAAAGCCTAACACAGACATTTACCCAGGTAGATATTCCATAAATTTTTGACATCTAAATGAGTGAATAAACTTAAAAATCCTACTAGGTTGTTGGACTCTGCCTATATTGTTATGGACTCTCAAAATTTTATTGATTCTAATTATGCCTATATAGAATTTAGCCCAGAGTCAATATCAAGCTGTTCCAAAGTTTTGGAAAAATACTATCCTTCCTGATTTTGTGAATCAGATAAAAATTTGATAAATATGGATTCTATGTTTTCATTTAAGTCAATGAAACACAGATGACCCAGGACTGTAATTCTATACTAAAAACCTCTGGAGAGGCTGACTGTCATCTAGGAGTCAGTATCCTTTGGATGCTAAGTCCTTCTCTGACAGTACTACCATCTAGCCTCCCCAGCCCCTCCAACTTATTCACTATGATTAAAAAAAAAAAAATAACTAATACCTCATTGGCCCAGATAAATATTACTTACTGAATTTTATTGGCTGACTAGTCTAGTAACTCTATCAGGAATCAGGAAGAAAATTAAATTAGACTGAAATAAAATGTTATGGATAAACCCGTGCTGTATTCGATTGATTACTGCTTTCTCTTACAGATGCTCCCAAAGCATCCTTTAATTATTCCTTTTAGATTGTTGTCTAGGATCAGCATGGTCCTGGCTGGTTATCAGGGGTGTTAGAGAATCTCAGTTGAATGAATAAAGTCTTAGTCAAATAAAGATGGATTATTTATTTGGGACGGTTTCCATGTGATATGGGTTATCATTTTACATCACTGGAACTCCTGTAGATGTCCATAATCTTTTCTGTATTTCTGAGAGCTTGTGATTACTTATATTACTGAAAAAGTACTTTTTCCTATTAGTAGTTTGGATAGGGTCGAGTAAAGTATCTGCATACAGACACCTGTGACTCCTGCTACACATGAAGGGGACGGGAAGTGGGAAGCAGTTGTCAATTAAACAAAGACTCTCTCTGATCACATGAAATAATCTTTGGGGGATCTTTGGATATTAGCTTGGCTGCCACATGACTTCCCGGTTCTGGTAAACTCTAGTAACCCTATCAGGTCTATTTCAAACTCTGGCAATCTCTGTCAGAGCAGAGACTGTGGGGTCTATCATTTGCTCATTCCATTCTGGTTCACATAGTCCAACCAAGAAGTCCCTCAGACTTCCTCTACCCTCCAGCACCCATTTCATTATCTCCCATTCCCTCCAAGCCAGGAAAACCTAATTGTGATGGTTAGTTTTACATGTCAACTTGACTGTGTTAAGGGATATCCAGATAGATGATAAAACAATATTTCTGTGTGCCTCTGTGAAGAAATTAGCATTTGAATCAAGACTGACTAAAAATCTGCTCTACCCAATGTTGGTGGGCATCATCCAATTAACTGGAGGCCTGCTCAAATAGATCAAAAAGGGCAGAGAAAAGGTGAATTTACTTTCTTCTTGAGTTGGGACCTCCATCTTCTCCTACCCTTGGACATCAGAGCTCCTGGTTCTGCAGTCGTCAGACTCTAGGACTTATACTAGCATCCCTACCCCACATTCTCAGGCCTTACATTGGGTGTTGAGTTATTGGTTCTCCTGGTTCTCAGCCCTTTGAACTTGAACTTAATTACACCACTGGCTTTCCTGGTTCTCCAGCTTGCAGATGGCAGATCTTAGGTTTCTGTGACTGAGACAATTCCCAGAATAAATTATCTATCTATCTATCTATCTATCTATCTATCTATCTATCTATCTATCCATCCATCCATCCATCCATCTGAAAAAGATAAGCTGAGGTACAATAAAATTTTAAATAGTTTATTTGAGCAAACAGTGATTCACTAATTGGGCAACTCTAAACCAGAAGTGGTTTGGGAGCTCTGCTGAAGGAATGCAGTGGGGAGGATTTTATAGAAGGAACAAGAAAGCAAAGACAATATTTGATTGGTTACAGTTATATCATTTCCATCATTGGTCATCCTCTTGGAAAGTCCCTAGCTACATAATTATAAAGCTGCTTCTGACTGATGGAGCTTAAGTTCTGTGTTATATTCATTTACCGTAAATAGCTCAAGTTAAGTTTTAGATTATGTTTGCAAATCAAGCAAGGGTAACTTATGAGGCCTGAGTTTGTCTGCACAGAGATTCTTCGGGCTTGGTCTCCATTTTTAATTTGCTTTAACAACATGTATCATTCTACTAGCTTTGCTTCTCTGGAGAACCCTAATACACAAGTCTCTTAGAGATATTACTGTATTTTCTTTGAACTCTGTGTATTAACTTTATAGGGCTTCCGTAACAAATTACCACAAACTGATGGCTTAAACAATAGAAATTTACTCTCTTAGTTCTGAGGCCAGAAGTCCAAAATCAATGCATTAGCAGGGCTGTACTGCGGGAGGATCAAAAATCTGTTCTTGGCCTTCTCCAGCTTTAGTGGCTGTCAGCATTCCTTGATTTATGATCACATTACTCCATTCTCTGCCTCCACGGTCACAACTACCCCCCCTCTTCTCCATGTCTTCTCTTCTGTCATATATGAATACATGTCATTGGCTTTACAGTCCACCAGATGATCCAGGATGACCTCCTCATCTCAAGGTTCTTAATTACATCCGCAAAGACCTTTTTATCCAAATAAGGTACCATTCACAGATTCCAGGATTAGGAGGAAGGCTTACCTTTTGCAGGGGCCACCATTCTACCCCTACATCTTACCTAAGAATACAGGTTTTTCTTCTTTCAAGCTTTGCCTCTTGAAGCTCTGAAGAAATTTAAGACTTGTTCTTTTCTTATCACCTTAGCTTTGAAGACTTATGTCTCCATTTTAAGCATGCCTTTGGCAAATTCAGTCTATTCTTTTGTTTCAGCTGATTTTTTTTTTTTTTTGAATTTCTTCTTCTTTTGGTTAAATGACACCAATGGGCAAAAAAGTTACTTAGTAAAAAAAAAAAAAAAAAAATTCAGGGATTGAGATGTCCACTTTTCGACCTGAAGGCAGATGTTTTCCCATGTTTAGTGTTCTATTACATTTTCCATAATTCCTCAAAGATGAGTACCACTGTTCTCAGATCTTATTTGTACTTTATTTTTTTTTTCTGAGACGGAGTCTCACTCTGTCGCCCAGGCTGGAGTGCAGTGGCCAGATCTCAGCTCACTGCAAGCTCCGCCTCCTGAGTTTAGGCCATTCTCCTGCCTCAGTCTCCCGAATAGCTGGGACTACAGGTGCCCGCCACCACGTCCAGCTAGTTTTTTGTATTTTTTTAGTAGAGATGGGGTTTCACCATGTTAGCCAGGATGGTCTCGATCTCCTGATCATTTGTACTTTTTACCCCAAAGCCTGTAATGTAAAACACTCAGAGCAAATGTTATAATCTAAATTCAAACTGTTAAGTACTCTCTTAGAAATTTTTTTCCCCTAATTAGGAACAGTATTGCTTTCTGTCAATATCTGTAATATGCTTTTGAGTAACATTAACAAGTTGCTATTTGTTGTGAGCCTGGCTCAGTGTTTTGAATGTATTACTTCTATTAATGAGAACAACCCTATGGGAAAGGCATCGCTATGTCCATTTTACAGATGGGGAAAACGGTACCCAGAATAATGTAACTAGTAATGTTGTCAAAGACAAAATTTCAACAAATGTAAAGATCTAATTGGTTTTTATTAGTGATTCTAGAATTGGGTAGCATCTCATTCTATAAAATAGAATAGTGCTTCAGTAAGTTGAGCAGAGGAAGTGGACTTTATAGGGAGAAGGGGCTAAAGAAAGCAGAACTAAGGAATAAAAAGTGTATTGATCATTTCAAAACGTTAGTTTCCTTATAGGGTTAAAAAAGAGGGGACTTCCTTATCACACTGATTAAAATTGGCCTGTTTGGAGATTTGGTTGTTTTTTCTCTCCTGATTTCTTGGAAGGTCAGATAAACAACTTAGTTTTGGTTTGGTGACCTGGAGTTTTAGTATGAGTGACTCCATTTTGGTTTGGTCTGGAGGGGCCTAGTGCAGGAGCCCAATCCAAAACAATAGCCTCCCATAAATTTTGTTAAACAGTGTTGAAACAGAATTAAACCTAGGTTTGTCTGGCCCCACAAACACATGTTCTTTCTATGATGTCAACCCACTTTTCTAGTTTCCTTTGTAGAGAATGAAGCAAATAGTAGTTAAGGAGTTCTTTCTCTGTCAGCTGTAACCTTACAGTAGAAGCTGCTAGTGGGCGTTTTCATTTTTTGATCTTCTGGTTCTGAACAGAATTTTAAAAGGCCTATTCTTTGTCCTTCCTTAGCATTTTTTGCAAGTCTCACCTCATTTGGGGGTTTCAGGTTTCTTGACACTATCCTTTAGGGCCCATGTTACCTTCTTATAATTATCCTTGGTATGTGGTTGCTTTCTCCCAAGGTTTCTGTCACTTCCAATTAGCCAAGCAATTCCTCCTTGTTGGTCAGAATTAGGTTCCCAGTTGCTCTGCTGGGACGTTAAATCATGAGAAAGGCAAGTCAAAAACTTGTCAGATGTTTTTGATTTTAGCCCAATGAAACTTTTAACGTGGTCCAGCTATTTAAATTTTCTTTTTTGTTTGTTGCATTGCGATAGGTATTGACAAACAGTATACTGAGGGCATTGTGTTATCAACAATTCCTTTATGGATAATTGCAATGTAGCAATATATATTTGAAACCAGTTTTTGTTGTTTTTGGAAACGGTCTCACTTTGTTGCCCAAGCTGGAGTGCAGTGGCACGATCATGGCTCATTACAGCCTCAACTTCCCAGGCTCAAGCCATCTTCCTGTCTCAGCCTTCCAAGTAGCTGGTACCACAGGTGTGAGCCACTATGCCTAGTTAATTTTGTAATTTTTTTGTACTGGTGGGAGTCTCACTATGTTGCCCAGGCTGGTCTTGAACTCCTGGCCTCAAGCAATCCTCTCACTTTGGCCTCCCAAAGTGCTGGGATTACAGGCCCGAGCCACAGTGCCCAGCTGAAATTAGTTTTAAGTCTTTTGTATAAAACACTAAAGCAGTTCCAAGCTTCCCATTGTCTATGTACACATGGCTATTTTAGCACATTCCCATTTGTTAGCCTCCACTCAAGTTTGCCATGTGGAAAAATATTTTCTAATAAACTAATCTATTTGTATATCACATCTTGAGTGTAATCCCAAACCAGAAAATAGGAAATGGGATGGGGAATATAACCTCTTTGAAGCAAAACATGTCAGAAAGTCTATGAATAAGATCATAAAGTAGAGGGCCATGAATTGAGGTGGGAAAAATATTATAATTCTTGCTAACTTCTAAGTAAGATTTAGGATTTCTTTCCATTGTGAACATATGCAAAAAACCAGTGTTATTACAACTATTTTGGTGACTTTTTCACTTACAAAAATCACAAACATTTTCCTATTACATTACTATATTTGTAGATATCTCAAGATACAATTAGTATTATTATTTCAAAATTATACATTAGACCTGCTAGATTTTATTTAATGCAATAATAAAAAGTACATGTATAGTATACATTAAATATTTTGATTAACATATTTTAGTATAATTGATTTTATTTATAATCCTGTGCATTATATTTGACGTACAAAATACATTACTCTAAAAAGGACTCTCTAGGCTTCACCAGACTGTCAAAGGGATCTGTGGCATAAAAAAAGGTTAAGAAAATCTGTTACAGACTCTGGCATGGTAGTTAAGAGCATGTAGTCTGATGTCACACTGCTTGGATTCAAATTCTGCCCTGTCACATATGACTTTGGTTATATTATGTATAATCTTTGTGTCTTAGATTCTTTATGTGTAAAATGGAGATAATAATGCCTACTTAAAAGTCTTGCTATGAATATGAAGTAATATCAGTAACAAGCTTAATACAATGCCAGCATATAGTATGTTATTTATCCCTGTATCCACCCAGATGAAGAGTTTCATTTGGATCCTATTTACATTTATTTATCTTATATACTAATTTTTTTTTTACTGTGTTGTCACTAACAGTTACTAACACTCACTAAAGTTTTTAATTATATTTTAAAATACTGACTAGTTTTAAATTATATTTTAAAAATACATGTATAAGGAAGAATGATAAAGTCCCACATGCCCTCCATCCAGTTTAAGGAGAAAAAAGTTACTTTTACTCTAAAAAGGATGCATATAATTTATTATCCAAACAGTGACAATTTGGGGAGTGACAATGCTATTAATCATTACACCAGAAAATCAGCAAACCAGAACTGTGCTAGGTAAACCAGGACTGTTTGGCCAAACCAACACGTATAATTATCATACTCTTAAGCTCTTTGTTCACCTATTCCTTACTTCATTCCCTTCCCTCTGTAGCTAGAGGAAATCACTGTCTTGAATTTGTGCTTGTCATTCTTTTGCTTTAATTTATATGTTTGTACTCTTACGCTATTTACTTCATCGGTTCTTTATATAAATGGAATCCTACTGTAAAATTCTTTTGTGAATTGTTTTTTTGCTCAACATTTTGTTAGAGATTTATCTATGTCCACGAACTTGTAATTCATTTTTTCCACCACTATATTCTACTGTATGAGCATATACAATGTATTTAATCACTCTACTGTTGATGGACAGATTTTTTTCCATGTTTTACTGTTATAAATGCCGTTATGAATTTTCTTGCTCATGTCTCCTGCTATACATTTTTCCTGGGTCACAGAAGATGTGCATCTTCATTTACTAGATAACACCATATTGTTTCCCAAATTGATTATATCAATTCATACTCCAACCAGCAATTATAAGAATTGCAATGATATTGCCAGACTTTTACATTTTTGTTCATCTGGTGGGTGTGAAATGGTATTTCTTTGTGGTTGGGTATCTTTTCAGGTTTTCTCCTGTATGAATTGCCTGTTTGGGGTGGAGAGCATTATCCTCATTTTTATTGAATTGTAGTCGTTCTTTACATAGTGTGAATACTGATCCTTTCGATAGTCATATGTGTTGCAAAGATCTTTTCTCAGTTTGTGACTTCTTTTATTTTCCTATGGTGTCTTTTTCCTTTTTAACTATTTATTATGGAAAATGAAAACATACCATAGCCTCCTTTTATCTATGGTTTTGCTTTCCACGGTTTTAGTTACCTGCAGTCACCTCCTGTCCAAAAATACTGAAAAATTCCAGAAATAATTCATTCGTTTTAAATTACACATCATTTTGAGCAGCATGATGAAATCTGCCATTCTGCTCCATCTTGCCTAGTATGCGAGTCCTCCCTTTGTCCAGTGTATCAGTGCTGTATATGCTACCCACCTGTTAGTCACTTAGTAGACTTCTTGGTTATCAGATCAAGTGTAGCAGTATCACAGTGTTTGTGTTCTTTATTTTACTTAATGGCTCAGAGTGCAAGAGTGGTGATGCTGGCAATTTTGGATATGCCAAAGAGAAGCTGTAAAGTGCTTCAAGTGAAAACATAAAAGTTCTCAATAAGGAAAGAAAAAACACAGTATATATAGGGTCCAGTACTATCCTCAGTTTCAGGCCTCCCCTGGGGGTCTTGGAACATATTCGCTGAAGATAAGTGGGTACTACTGCATGTAAAAGTATGCAGAACAGAATACTAAGTCCCCATATACTTATTATTCAACAATTCTCAACTCATAACCAATCTTGATTTATACTACCACCCACTTTCCACATCTCTTATCTTGAAGCATATCCCAGACATTGTATCACTACATCTCTAAATATCAATATGTATTTCTAAAAGGAATCTTTAAAAATTACTATGATCACACAAAAGTGGTTAATTCCCTAATATCATCAAATATTAAACAAGCATTCAAATTTCTATCATAAATGTGCCCTTACAAAATTTTTCAAAAAGCAATTTGAATAATGATACAGATAAAATCCTGTGGTAGACAACCTCCAAAATGGCACCCAATAATCCCTTCTCATACTGTACTTGGTTGGTGTGTGTGTCTGTGTTAGTCTGTTCTGCATTGCTATAAAACAATACCTGAGGCTGGGTAATTTATAAAGAAAAGAACTTTACTTGGCTCACAGTTCTGCAGGCTGTAGAAGCATAGCACCAGCATCTGCTTCTGGTGAGGGCCTCAGGAAGCTTTTTGTCATGGCAGAAGGGAAGGAGAGCAGCATTTCATATGGTGAGAAAGGGAGCAAAAGAGATGACAGGCTCTTTTAAACAACCAGCTCTTGTGTGAACTCACATAGCGAGAACTCACTCATTGCACAAGGACAGCACCAAGCCATTCATAAGGGATCTACCCTCATGAACCAAACCAGCCCCACTTCCAACATTGAGAATCACATTTCAACACGAGATTTGGAGGGTACACACATCCAAACTGTATCAGTGACCCACAGTTTGGCCACATGTCTGTGTAATAATATGTCACTTTGGGGGCTAGGTCAAAAAAGGCATTAAAAAACCATGGTGGCTTCTGCTTCTTTCTCTCTCAGATTACTTGTTTTAGGGGAAGCCAGGAAGCTCTATGAAGAGGTACACGTGGGAAGGAAGTGGGGTATTCAGCTAAATAGCTAGTGAAGAACTAAAGTGTCCTGTCAATAGCATGTGAAAGTGAATCCTCTAGTACTAGTTAAAACATCAGATGATTACAGTCTCAGCTGATGGTTTGACTGGTAACTTCACGAGACAATGAACCAGAGCCACTCAGCTGTGCTGCTTCTGGATTTTTGACCTTCAAACACTACATGAGATAATGAATGTTTACTGCTTTACATGATGTATTTTGGGGCAGTTTGTTATGCAGCAACAGAAAATTAGTATACATTCTGGTACTCGGAAGTGGGATGTTATCAAAAACCTAAAATGTAAGTGTGGTTTTGGAACTGGCAGTGAGCAGAAGGTAGAACTTGGAGGAGTTAATGAAAGTTTGAAGAGCTTTCAAGAAATTTTTTTTTATAGAAGCATAATAGATTACCTTTGAGGCGGCTGCAGGTGACATCTTAACAGATTTGAAATCTCTTGTTGGAAACTAGAGGGAAGGAGATCCTTGTTACATAATGGCAGAAAGTTTAGCAAATTTGTTACCCACAGATATGTACAAAGTAGAAAATATGCCTAATTAACTGATTGATCTAGCAAAGGAGATTGCCAGCCAAATGTTAAATATTTCATGTATATTTTTTCTTGTTGCTTATAGTAAAATGTGTGAGGAGAGAGACAATCAAAGGAAGGACTGTTAAACAAAAAGGAGCCATGGCTAGGCATGGTGGCTTATGCCTAAAATCCCAGAACTTTGGGAGGCTGAGGTGGGAGGAATGCTTGAAGCCAGGAGTCCAAGATCACCTGGCCAACACAGCAAAAACCAGACTCTATTACAAACAAACAAACAAGTCAAAACTTGATGGATTTGAAGATTCCCAGCCTGTGCAGATGACAAATGATGCTAAAATTGGGGAATGTCTCCAAGCAAAAAGCAAATCCAGGACACTGCCAAACATAAAGTTGAGGGTGTAGTTATAAAGTCCTTTAATAGCTCACAAAGATCTTAAGTTATGCCTCAGAGTATTTTCATCAAACGATGTGTCTCAGAAATATCTCTGAATAACATCATAGGTTTTAAAAAAGTTTAAGGGTGTTTTCATCAGCAAAAGCCCGAGGTACAGGAGTTTATGTGGAAGAGATGTGTGGTTGTTGCTTTTGTCTAATGGAGTGAACTCAAAATTCACAAGTGAGCCACAAAGTTTTTAAGAGAAGTCTTTTAGCAGAAACGCAGCCAGCCTGGACTGAAAGGCACAGAGAGGACCAAATGGAAAGAAGCTTGTGGGACATTCAAGCTTCTATAGGTAGAAAACAGGCAGAACTGTAAACAAGAAAAAGAAAGGGTGACTCAGTGAGTAGATCCAAGATCCCAGAAAGCAGAACTAAGAGAATTCTAGCCTTGAAACTTGACCAAGGAACTACCAATCTGTGCCCAGGTGGGTTTCAGAATTTCCGTGAACCTATGTACCTCCAATGTTCCCTCTTTTTAAATATATATGTCCACATTTATTATCCGATTCATTTTCTATTACATGTGGAAGCACAGACTATGTCTTTAGTGTATGGGTCTTCACATAAAAAAGAACTCTTCTTGAGGAGCTGTACTTAAGTGCACCTATGAGTGGCATCCACAATTGGAACTGATTTAGATTTCTAGACTTTGAACTAATGGTGTAATAAGATGAGAGCTTTGGAGAGCTTTTGGAGGGGATGAATATATTTTGCAAATCAAGAACTATCAATCATTGGGGCCAAATTGTGACAGCCAGCTTCCCAGTATTCATGCGCTTGTGTAATCTCCTCCCATATATTGTCAGGGAAATGTCTGTGTGACTAACAGTATAAAGCAGAAGTAATGGTTTATCACTTTGAGTGATCATGGTTTCTCTCTTGGATCACCTGTTCTGGAGAAAGCCAGCTGCCACGTTGTGAGAAAACAAGACGGCTCTAGGAATGAGCCCTCTAGGAAGTGGATCCTCTAACACCAGTCAAACTTTCAGACTACAGCCCAGCCAACATCTTGACTGCAAATTCATGAGACCTTGTGCCAGAATATATGGCTAAGACACCCATGGATCCCAAATCCTAAGAAAGTGTATAAATATTTTTAGATTTAAGCTAGGGTGATTTGTTATACAGTAAGATAACTAATGCAAGTTCACAGGCTGCTTCATATTGAACTAAGTCTCTTGTAATCTACGGTTTTCTCCACTTGTCCTTCTCCCTCTCCCTTTCTCTTGCAACATATATGCTGAAATTAATTTGTCCCAATATTCTCCAAAATTGGATTTTTCATTTATATTTTCCATTCCAAAATATTACGTTGTGGTAGGTTTCATTGGCTTAAGGTTTTATTGGTGTTTATATTTCCTGCAAATTGGATGGATCTAAATACCTGATTAGTAACAGGGTCAAATTTTTGGTAAGATTTTAAAATCAGTAGTGGTGTTTTTCCATTAAGAAGCATATAATGCTTTCCTGTCCGTCATGTTGGCAGCTGTTGAAATGCAGTAAATAAATCCATGTGTTCATTAGGAATTTCAAAATGGCAATTTTCTATCACTCCTCCATTTATTAGCTGGAATACGTGTATAAAGAGAACCCTCCCCTCATCTACTATGTGGTTACCTACAGTTCACATAGAAAAGGCAGGACAAATGCCTACTAAAAAAAAAAACAAACTGGTTTTCAAAATAATGAATTGATGCAACAGCATTTCTACTGTTGACCAACTAAACGCTGTTTTACAATCATTATGTACTCATAGATTTAAAGATGCTTGATATGTTCCAATCAATTGGCATTTACTATCCTTATTGATACTCAAATGGTCTCATCTATGGCCAGAAGGATGTTTTTCAGTTGTCTCCTGAGTCCATTTGAAATGACACCCTCGTAGTCTGTAATAGCTTCCTTGCTATCTAGCACAACACCAGGCTCACCTTGTACGTTTCCTGTGCATGACTGAAATTAACCGCTATTCCAAGGGATTATGGAGTCTTTCGAACAGGGGTTTTTAACTTTAACGTTTTGGACATATACATTTCCCTTTACACATATTACATTTCCCTACCATAAGATCATAAAAATATTATGCAATCTTTCTTTTGAAGGTTTAATATGTTTTCCTTTCACACTTACATCTTAAAGTCATCTGAAACTACTTTTTCTGTATGGTGTTACGTAGGGAGGACCAATTTCATTTTTCGCCTATGAATATCCAGCATCATTTACTGAAATGCTCTAGCTCTTCCTGCTGGTACGCAATGCCATCTCTGCCATAAGTCAAGATTCCTTACAATCAGGATTCCTTATAAATCAATTTTTCCATCTCTAAGCCAGTATTACAATATCCTAACTACTATGGTTTTAACAGATGTATTGAGGTACAATTCACATACCAATTTACTCATTTAAAGTGTACAACTGAATTCATTTTAGTAGATCTACAGAAACGTGCAACTATACATTTTAGAACTTTATTGCCTCAAAAAGAAACCGCACCCTTTAGCTATCACTACCTTGGGCCCCCATCACCCCAAACTTTGCAAGCCCTAAACAACCACAATCTATTGTCTCAATACATTTCCTACTTTATACATTTTATTTAAATGGAATCATACATGGTCTTTTGTGACTGGCTTCTTTATTTCAGCATGCTTTCAAGGTTTATCCACATTACAGCAGGTATTAGTACTTTATTCCTTTTTGCGGCCAAATATATCCCATTATATAAATGCATCACTTTTTGAGTATCTTTTCATGGATAAACATTTTATCTTTTGATGGATATTTGAGTTGTTTTTATTTTTTTGCTGTTATGAATATCTACAAGTCAATTCTATCTTAAATTTGCTTCTGGAGTATCCTGAATTCTGCTCTTTGTCATAGGGACTTTAGAATCAGTTTGTCAAGCTCCTTGAAAAACTCATTTGGGATTTCTACTGCAATTACCTTCATTGTGTAGGGGAGCATTGCCATCTTAACTCGAGTCTTTTTTATAATTGAACACAGTAATTTTAAAATTAGACATTTTAAAATGTCTGCCAATAGTTTTGTAATTTTCTACAGAGGTCTTCTATACCTTTTGTTAATTACCTATAGATAATTCATATTTTCAAAGCAATATAGTAAATGGTATGTTACAAAAATCATTTTCTAACAGTTCATTTCTGCTGGAGAGAAATGCAATTCACTTTTGTATACTGATAGTCATATTAGTCTGTTTACACACTGCTATAAATACTGAAGACTAATTTATAAAGAAATGGGGTTTAATTGGCTCATGGTTCTGCAAGCTGTACAGGAAGCGCAGTGGCTTCCGCTTCTGAGGCTTCAGGAAGCTTACAATCATGGTGGAAGGCAAAGGGGGAGCAAGAGTAAGAGACGGGGAGAGATACCACACAATTCTAAATTACCAGATCTCCTGAAAACTATTTCAATTCTCAGAACTATTTAGTACCAAGAGCATGGTACTAAACCACTAATGAGAAACACATTCCCATGATCCAATCTCCCACCAGGCCTCACCTCCAACATTGGGGATTACAATTCAACATGAGATTTGGGTAGGGACACAGATCCACACCATATCAATAGTATATTCAGAATCCTTGCAAAGCTCTTAAATAATTTATCTGTAGACTAAGTTATGGTTATTCCCAATTTTTAATATTTTGTTTTTCTTGCCTTGTAATGCTGGCTAGGATCTCCAACATAGCACCCGTTCCTGATTCTAATGGACTGCTTCAAATACTTCATCTTAAAATATTGTTGCTGTAGGTTTTATTGGCTTCAGGAAGTTCTACACAATTCTAATTTGCCCAAAGGTTTCTCCATGTCTGTTAATTTTTTGCAAATAGTTTTCTTTTCCTGCATCTGTTTAGATAGCCAGATAGTTTTTCTAATCTTTTAATAAAATACATTCCTGGGTTAAATTCAACCTGATCATGTTTTATTGTCTTTTTTAAAAAACACATTTTCTGAGACCTGTTTTATTCAGGATTTTTGTCTTTGTGAATATGACAGGGTTCTAATTCTTACTGCCCTTATCAAATCATTACTGCCCTAATAAAATCATTTTATTAGGTTTCTGTAACCTTGATGTTAAATTTGATAAGGGCAGTAAGGGCTAATTCCACAGTATATAAGTGGAATATATTATGTATGTAAGTAGAATATACTGTGGAATGGTTTGTGTAAAATTGAAATGATCTGTCCTTTGAAGGTTCAACAAAAGTCTCTGGGCATCATGATTTCTTACATCAACATCCCACCATTTATATTTTCCATTACTTGTTGGCTTTTGAAAAGTTACATTTTTCTGGAACTGCCTACTTCATTGATATTTTCCCATTATAAAGTTGTTCATAATTTTTCACCAATCTCTACAGCATTTGTAACAATGTCCCCATTTTCACTTCTAATAGTTATTTATTTATTTATTTTTTCCAAGAGACAAAGGTCTCATTATGTTGCCTAGGCTAGTCTCAAATTCCTGGCCTCAAGGGATGCTCCTGCCTTGGCCTCCCAACATGTTGAAATTACAGACGTAAGCCACCACACTCAGCTTGGACAAAATATAAAACAAACATCTGAGAGCATTAGAGACAATGAAATATTCAGAAGTTAAAAACAGAGTTGTTGAATCCAGCATTTATATTAGCTTTTCCTCTGGAGTATCTTCTGATTCCTGAGATGATGGCTGAAAAGTTGAACAGAGCTTCTAACCCATAGAATTAAAAAGACAAAAATTGAAATTTAGGGCCTGATCTGGTAAACTCTGCATGCTTGAGTTAGAACTTCAGAGGTCTACACTCTGAGAGAAAGTATGAACAGTAAGTAGACCTGCCTATATTCTAATTGTCTCTATCACTAACTGGATTAAGATGATCTTGGATTACCAGTGTCCAAAGGTCTTGCCAGGAGACATAAATTCTTTCTTTAGAAAACACCATCATATTGGACTTCAAAGTATAGTTTTCCCATAAACAATTCAATCAAAACAATTTTGACATTTAATTAAAACGCAGCCTAAACCAAGTTTTATATATTTATAATGTTTATAAAATAAATAATGTAACATAAAAATAAGGGACATAAAAACAAGAAAATGTGATAACAGCAAGAAACAAGAAAAGTGTCAAATAATAGCAGACACCATAGTTATTAGATAGAGGTTTTAAAGTAATTATGATTAGTATGTTTGAGGAAATAAAAGATCGAGATATTGGGTAAACAACTGGAAACAATAAAACAGAATCAAGTAGAAATCTTTGAACTGATAACCAAAAATATAACTAAAATAAATGCTTCAAGAGAGTTTTTTTTTTTTTTTTTTTAACAGATTAGAGACTACTAAAAGAAAATAGTGAACTGAAAGTTAAGAAGAAATATCCAGGATGAAACAGAGAGGAAAATAAATGGATATAAGGGACAAAGTGAACTCTCAAATACACATGTAAAAGGAATATCAAAAGAAGAGGAGAAAGGAGAGTGAAGGCAGAAGCAATGTCTAATGAAACATACCTAAGAATTTTCTCAAACAGCCTAAGGACATCACATCCAGATTCAAGAAACATTACAAATCTCAAAGAGGAAAAACACACACACACACACACACAAAACCCACAAAACACATGTGGGCACATCAAACTTAAGACAAACCTCTTAAAATTAGCCATTCAAAAGAAGAGATTATACTGTGGAATATACTTTGGAGAGAAAAAAACAAAATGGACATCACGTCTCAGAGGACATAATGGAAACCAGAAGGAATAAAATATATCTCCAAAATGATAAAATAGCTGCTAATTCAGCAAAAAGGTTCTTAGAAAATGAAAGTAAAATAAGACAGTTTCAGGACAGAAAATCTGAATGGAATTGCTACCAGCAGACATTCAAAGAAATATGAAAGTACGTCCTTCAAGAAGAAATAAGATATTAGATGGAAGCTCAGAATCCAGGAACCACAAAACACAAGAGAAGAAGTTAATGTTTGGGAAATGTAAATTCATATTGTATAAAAAAAGTCTTAGGAATTTAGGAAATACATATTAAAAATATATAATGTATATAACATGAGGTGGGGCAGTAAATGAAGTTGATGTGTTCTCAGGTCCTTTCGTTGTCCCAGAAGAAGTATAATACCACATTATCTTAAAGATGATAAACCAAGATTCCATGTTTTAATACCTGAGGTAAACAGTAAAAAGATACTAAAAGATATCTGTCAAGCTTATGAGGTAGAAAAAATGGAATAATTAAAAATAATCTAAAAGGTCTATATCCATACCACCCTGAATATGCCTGTTCTCATCTGATCTGGGGAGCTAAGTAAGGTTGGGGCTGATTGGCACTTGGAAGATAGTCTGCCTGGGAATATCAGGTGCTATGGCCTAAGGAAAAAAAAAAATCAAAAAAGCAAGAGAGAGAAAATGAAAATAGGAGAGGTGGGACAGATAAAATAAGAATAATGACAAACTTAAATCCAAACATGTTAGTAATTATGTAACATATAAGCAGACTCTTTACTCCAATTAACAAATTACCAAAGTAGATTTTAAAAATATATTATCTATCACTCTTTGCATTAAAATGCTCTAATTTTTTCCCCATTGCACATAGAATAAAATCTACACTCTTTCCCGTCTTTCAAAGGTAACATGATCTAGCCCTTTCCTATCCCTCCAAAGTTACAGTATTCGCCTCTTAAGTCACTATTCTCTAACCATGCAGGCCTTTTTTGGCTCCTGAAATATTCCAGGCTAGATTATGCCTTAGATTTTGCAGTTGTCCCTTCTGCAAGCAAAGCTTTCCCCAATTTTTACAAAGCTGGATTCTCTTGTCATTTACATAGCAGTTTAAATGGTATTTTAGTTTCTTTAATCACCCAACCTAAAATAATCATGTTTTAATTTCATGCCTAGTACTTACCACTATCTTCTATTTTTGTTAACTTATGGCTTATTACTACTAAAATGTAAATTTCCTCATAGTAGGGACAATATCTGCTTTATTTACCATTATTTCCTCAGAATGTAGAAGAGTGACTGATACAGTTTGACATTCAATAAATATTTAATGGATGGATAAAGCTAATTAAAGTTTTAAACACATAGGTACTTTCAGAGGGTTTTGTCTTTTTATTGCTCTTGGTGGTGCTGGTTGTTTAAACTTTGTTGATACCAAAAAATATCAAATGGAGCCAAGTTCCCATTATGCATGTGAGTGGTCCTTGAAAATGTGCATTGTACAACCTGTGTAAAATTGTAAGGGTTATTTCACCAATTAATCAGCTATGTGGTATATTCCTAGACACAACTGTGGTAAGCTACATAAAAATAAAAATTCAGAAGTCTATGGAATTGTTCAAGGTTGCAATATACTTCAGAATAACATTTAAAACATTTTTTTTCCAACCTAGAAAGATGAGAGTAATATAGTGGATGTTAAAAAGTATGTTGAAAACAAAAAAAACTTTTTTTTTTTTTTTTTTTTTTTTTTTTCTTGAGATAGTCTTGCTCTGTCACACAGGCTGGAGTGCACTGGTGACATCATAGCTCTCTGCAACCTCCGCTTCCCAGGCCCAAGCGATCCTCCCACCTCAGCCTCCCAAATACCTGGGGCTACAGGGGTGTGCCACCATGCCTGGTTAATTTTTATATTTTTGTAAAGAGGGGGTTTTGCCATGTTCGCCAGGCTGGTCTTGAATTCCTGGCCTCAAGTGATCTGCCTGACTTGGCCTCCCAAAGTGCTGGGATTACAGGCATGAGTCACCATGGTCAGCATAAAATAAAATAAAAAAAATTTAAAGAAAAAATCCTCTAACATAGATAAGTTGTTTTACAGTGCTAACGCCAGCAGTGAGGATTGATATATTTTGGTTTTTACTCTTTGTGCTTACATTTTTTTTCATGTCAAAGCAATCATACTGGGCACAATTTTGTATCCTGCTATCTTAATATGGGCAGCTATAACCAAACTACCATAAACTGGGTGACTTAAACAACAGAAATTTATTTCTCACAGTTCCGGAGGCTGGGAAGTTAGAGAAGAGTGCCAGCATGGTTGGCACAAATCAGGCCCTCTTCCTGATTTGTAGTTGCCTGTTTTCTTGCTGTGTCCTCACATGGTGAAGAGCAAAGAAAGAAGGGAAGCAAGCTGTCTAGTGTCTCTTGTTGTAAAGGCACTAATCCCATGGAGGGCTTCGCCCGCATTATTTAATCACCCCCCAAAGGCTCCATCTACTAATATCATGTCATTGGAGATTAGGGTTTCAATATATGAATTTTGGTGTGGAGGGAGAGGGGACACAAACATGCAGTCTATAAAATGCTTTTTAATTTTTTGAGACAGGATCTTGCTCTGTGGCCCAGGCTGGAGTGCAGTGGCATGATCTTGCTTTACTGCAATGTCTACTTCTTGGGTCCAAGTGATCCTCCCACCTCAGCCTCCTGAGTAGCTGGAACTGTGGGCACACACCAACACACTCAGGTAATTTTTAAATTTTTTTAGAGAAGAGGTCTCTCTATATTGCCTAGGCTAGTATCTAACTCTTGTGCTCTAGTGATCCTCCCACCTCAGCCTCCCAAAGTGCTGCAATAACAGGAGTGAGCCACTGTGCCCGGCCTAAAATGCTGTTTTAACTTAGACAATAAACATTTCCATTAGAAAGACTAGTCTAACGACTCTTTAGAAGAGCTAGATAAAATTCCACTAGGCATATATAACAATTGATCAATCTTATTGTATGTAAGACTGCAATAAACTTTTTACTATTATAGGTATTACTACAAATAAGTATTTGTCATAAAGCATTTTAAGGTCAATTTAAATGAAGTAACTTTTACAACATTCATTTAAATGATATTTCTTAAGGGGAAGGTGGGAAAACAAAACAAGGTCCCAGCCTTGGAGGAATTTATAGTCTAATTAGGAGAACAGTATATATTAGGAAAAAAAAATTACAATGAAAGCATACGACACTTATACTTCTTCAGAAACAGCAGAAATTTCTTAGCAGAAAAACTCATCAGAACATGTTGCAAAAAATATGGACTGAACTATGAAAAAGTGATATATCTTAATGGTTGAAAGAGTTCCAAGTCAGTGTGGGTATCGTAACTTTTTCTTGGTCTTGAAAGCATTTGAGAACAGTTCTCACTCAGGATATTTCAACTCATCACAAAGCCCGAATGGTAAACAACCAAGACTTTTCTCAAAGATTATGCTCCTAATTCCCTTGCTGAAACTACTGAATTTCTTTTCATCTCCATCATCTATCTTTTCTTCCCTTTCATAACTGTGCCCTTTCTTTGTATCTTCGTCAGACACCCACCTATTTTAAATAATGGAAACAGGGAAATTACTGTACTTCAAGGCAGGCAACCAACAGATAACAATATTATTCTACAAAATAAAAAAGACTGGGTGGCACTTCCTTAAAACATATATCCATTTTAATCATTAAATAGCATTACTTATATTACAGATTTTTCACATGTAATTGAGAGAACTGTATGAAATAGAACATTAAAGGATATTAATCAAGTTATTTATCAACTTGATTAAATAAGGAACATTGAACTCTGTGATCTATTAAAAATGATAAGCAGATAATCAAAACTACGATTTCTTTTTATGGTTTTACTCTGGCAGGAATGGATTCCATTCTGATAGTAATCCCAGTTTTACTGTCACATAGAAGATACTTTGTGAACTTCAATGACTGCCAGGTTTAGGATAGATATTAAGAACCACAGTGTCAGAAATGAAAGAGTACAACTTCACAGAATGTGTTGTTTCTGACAGGTTGATAGCCACTTACCTTTTCCATCTTTTCTTCCTCATGGATAGCAGCTACTTCCCACAGATACACCAAAAGACAATTCCAGCCCCTCTCTACCACACTTACCAGTTCCAAGTGCCCTGTGGCTTGTCTATTTACAACCCTGTCCCTACACAGCAGAAGCGGAACCCTTCAGGAAGTTCTGGATTCATCCTCAGCAGGATCTGTTTCACAAACTATTCTCCAGTCTCACCTCCCCTCCAGCTATTCTGTCAGTACTTACGATTCCTAGATCTTCTTTATTTGTCACGCTGTTCGTCCCCCCACAAAACCAAATTTAAACAACAACAAAACCCTCACACACTCAGTCTGTGTCCCTTTCCTGACATAAAGCAATTGACCCTGTGCATGCTTCTTTTGGATGGCTGAGAACTCCGATTCCTTTGGGTCATTTACAGCTTGGATACCATACCCTCCAGGTACTTTGATAAGGAGGGTGAAATTTAGTATATATACACTTGCCTACTCAACCTTCTTCTCTCAAAACTTCCTAGTTTCCCTTCCCAATTCCAACTTTATAAAAAAGTCACACTATGGCACAAAGTGAATTCATGGATGAAATTACTAACAGCTACAACTTAAGTAAGGATCCCTAAGTCGTGAGACAAATTTCTGGGTTGAAAGTGCTCTGTATATCCACTTCAAGCCTGCCTCCAGTACGACGTCTCATTATAATCAAATAAAAAGGCAGAAAAAGTTGACTGGAATAGAGTTTGGGAAAAACACAAAATTAAAAGGTGTATGAGAATTTCGCTTATTTGCATCTGATACAGATACATATATCTGTATATATACAGATAGATACAGATATCTAGGTATCTATCGATACATCTATAGAAAAAAAAAACCCTCATACATTCAGTCTGTGTCCCCTTTCCTGACATAAAGCAACTGGCCCTGTGCATGCTTCTTTTGGATGGCTGAGAACCCCGATATATCGATACATATCTGTCTATATCATAGATATAGATCACAGATATAGACAGATATCTATATGAAAATGTCCATATTGGAACGTATTAAACAGGCAGAATTTTCTTCCTGGTTTCTCTGCTCTTGGTAGATGTTCTTCCGACTTCAATTGCCACCTGTGAATAGTGAAGAAACTTCTCACTATGAGATTCCATGGCCATGAGGAAGGGAGAGCTACGGTACCCACTAAAGCAGGGAACAGAAGCAACTGAGGGGCAGGTCTGTGGAAATGAGGATATGCTAATAAGGGACCGAGTCGGGAAAGCTAGAGAGTAAAAAGAGGGCGTCAGTTAAGCTGAGACAAAACGACGGCCAAATGAGGTCTTTACTCTCTAAATCACCTAGGTCTGGAGTCAACTCCCTTCGCGCACCCTCACTCCCAATTCCGGACCCCTCCCGCTCCCTCACGCTCCCCACATCAACGTGTGCCTCCGTCACCTCTCAGACAGTGGATGCGTTCCTGCTGAAACCACCCAACCTACCTCGGGGTCCTCGCAAGCGCAGCCACTGCGCTCCGCCCGCCCACGTACCTGTGCTGCGCCTGCGCCTCCTCCGCGCTCTCAAGGTCAGCACCGCCCCCAGCCTATAACCTGGCATCCACGGAAGTTGCTTTAGAGGACGTCCTGCGTATCTTCACCTCTGCGTGGCGTGGGGTCGACGGCGCTCTGGAGAAGGGAGGAACTTCCTGTCCCGCGCGCGCACAACTTCCGGCAGAGCCGGAAGACCCTCTCTTTCGCTGTTTGAGAGGCTCCCGGCTCAAGGAGCGGGAGGTGAGAGGTTTGGGACTGTCCCGGCGACTCCGGGGTGTCTGGTCCACGACTTATCCTAGGCGCAATGGTGAGTTCTTCTGTGAGGGCAGGAGTGACAACGGTGGGGCGAAAAGGGTGGGGAGGTCAGTCCTGTGAAAAGAGCCACCAGGTGCTCTGCTCAGAATGGAGTGAGTTAAGACGTTGGGATGAGCTGCTGGGCAGGACCCACCACCTGTCCCAGGGTGTCTGAGCCCCTGAGGAAGCAGCGTTACGCCTGCCTGGCTGGGAAACTAGCGGGCCGGAGGTAGGGGCGTATCTGTCAGGAAGTATGGACTGGGTAGCCTGCCTGTTAATGGCCCGTTTACTGTGTATGGCCTGTGGCGCCAGGTGATCCCAGAGTTGACCTTGCCGGGTCAATCACCTCTTCTGCGCCCCCTTCCCCAGCCGCAGAACAGTGGCCAAGAACTTCGGATCTTAGAAATGCGTTTAGCCTCTCCAGGTGGACACAACAGGTCTCCTTCTTGTACAGGATCAATACCTGTCTTTTAAAGAAACGGCAGTCCCCTTATTCTTTACACTTAACCATTTCATAATTGAAAGGGATGTCAAATAAAAAACCCGAATTAGTAAGGACAGACTTTATTTGAAAGCAATATTGCAAGGGTATGGAGGAGGTTGAAGGAACTGTTGCAGTAGGAAGAATGACCATAAGATTTGCATGCCCCTTGAAGATTAGGCAGAAAGGGTTTGTCTTTTATAGGGAGGGGTAAATAAGACGTCAGGAATTGGGATGAAAAGGTGGGTATGATCCGACAGTAACCAGATAATGTTTTACCCTGAGCTCATCTATTCTGAGGAGGAGCTGTTAAGAGAGGTTTGTATATGTTGTTTCAGACTGAGGAAAGGACAAAATTCAGGTACCTCACGGAAGAGAATCTTGAAGTTTGGCTAAGAAGTATTTTGTTCCGATTGATCTGTGGGACAGGTACTTCAGCAAGTCATTTACGGAGCAAAGGATGGGAATTAGAAGGGTCTGGTTATGGCCTTGTTTTAGGTAAACAAGGGGTGGGGGTGGGGGGTATGGATCGACCCTTAGGCTTATCTGAGTTCTACAGGAAAGGTGATTCTTTGCAGCAAGCCAATTTCTCAGAACACAAACGGGGGCAAGGGGTTTCTTACCCTTTGCTGTTTTTCCAAGATCACAGGGCTCTGGTGAAGTTCATTATTATCATTTTCTTCACTGTGTACAAGATTTCAAACCCTCGCCTGCAGAAGCGTCTGTCCTGGAATTTAACATTTAACTTCAGTTTGCCGTGTATTTTCAGGGCCAAATACTGCCAACGAACATTAATGTGTGTGGTGATTGGCTTTTGAATGACTTAGAAACTTAAGTGAATGTAGAACAAAAACCTTCAAAATAATGTAGTTCCTGGTCGGCTTTAACAGATAACCTATCTCTTTAAAGTTTTTTTTTTTTTTTTTTTTTTTTAACCTCAGTGGATAATATGGTTTGTATTGAGTGAAATTAGACAAGGATAGGGAAAACAGAACTGGGAGGAACTAAAGCCTAGTAATCACTCTTCCATCCCCATTTTTACAGAAGAAAGAATCTGGAGTCTAGAAATTGACAGTGATTTGTCTAAAGCAACAGTAGTTTGGCAGTCTGGACTAAAACTCATATTTTCATTTTTAAAATTTAAGATTAACTTTTGACTTTTTGGTCTGAAAAGTTGAAGATAAAGTATAATTAAAATACTTAAACTCATCGTAGTCACAGAAAAGCTGAATGTGAGCTTGTTCTCAGTGTTTTGGAATACTAGAAGTAGAACCCTTCTTATCCTATCAGTTCAAAAGAGGTGGTTAATGTTTGGAACTAATGTAATCTTACGCTATTTTTCTGAATGCCATTTTAGAGCTAACTAGTTGGCTCTCTTCCTTCTGGAATTGCTTATATTTCTGAGTTAATTATCTTGGCTGAGTTTTATCTTTCCCAGCTATGAAATTGATAATGTCTGTATATGCAAGTGTGGTTAATGCTTGGAAGTTTTCAAAAGAAAGAGTTTAACCGTTAAATGGAGTGAACATGGGCTGAATTTACTGAGGATTCAGCTTGTTGAAATCAGAACTTGTTTTGCATTGCTGGGGCCTAATGATATTACAGAAAGAACATTAGTATTGAACCCAGAGGACCCAGATTCTGCTCATTGTTAGTTATATAGATTTGGAAAAGTCACTCATTTTTGATAAGAGTTCCAAATTCCTCCCAGATAAGAGAAGTTGGACTTGATGGGTACTAAAGCACCTTCTTACATTTGTGATTCCATGACTGCTCAGAACATTTTTCAGGATAGTTACGTGTTTCAGATTAAATAAAAGTTAGTCTGATTTCCACTGTTTTGTTTCCATGCCATTTTGGTTTAAGTTTGATTTCTTTTATCATTCTCTTTTTCATTTTTTTCATAAGTCACATAGATAATACTTGGAATCTTTGTGTGTTTGGCCAAGTCTTTCACTACTGTCTTAAATACTGCTCTAGAATGGAACGCAACTCTTGGAATGTTTTGATTTAATTCTTGTTTTAATTAATGATAAACTAATTCTGTGTTGTCATTCTCTGGTACATTATGTAAACCAAAACTCAGTAGATACCTGTGTCTATAATAAGGTTTTTGTATTATGAATACAGGAGAATAGGATTATGATACAGACTGAAAATACTGAACTCACGCTTAATTTTTATGCTTTCAAGTAGTCTATGAGAAATTTACTAATGGAATAAAGCCATTTGCTCTATTGCACTTTCCTTTTTGAAAATTACAGATCAACTTTGATCAAATAGAAATCTTTCTACCATTCAAGCTAATTTGTGGGAGATAGGTAGATTAGAGCTAGCTCCTGGAATTGCAGATATCATGGCTTGCATTTATGTATCATCCTGTAGTAACTTACTGCTGGAATTGAACAATGATTTGTGGGCAGGTGTGGGAGAGTGGGCCGTGGGGAAGTTGTAAACCTTTGCCATAATCAAGTGGATTTAATGAGAAGTTTTCTTTTTGAGGATAGTGGAGGGGAGTGTTGGGAAGAGTCTAGTAAATGCTATAAGAGAAACACATAATAGTCTCAAAGAGTACAGCGGAAAGAAATTAATTCTAACTGACAGCAGGCTGGGTCATGTAGTAGGTCGTAGGTTCCCAACCTCTGGGACTGTGGACTCCTACTGGTCCATGGCCTGTTAGGAACTGGGCTGCACAGCAGGAGGTGAGTGGTGGGCAAGTGAGTATTAACGCCTGAGGTCCACCTCCTGTCAGATCAGTGGTAGCATTATATTCTCATAGGAGCGCAAACCCTGTTGTGAACTGTGCATGCGTGGGATATGGGTTGGATGACCCTTATGAGAATCTAATGCCTGATGATCTGAGGTGGAACAATTTCATCCCGAAACCATTCTCCCTCCACATTGCTCCCACCATGTGTGACAAAATTTGTCTTCCATGAAACTGATTCCTGACGCCAAAAAGGTTGGGGACTGCTGTAGTAGGTGACTTCAACTGAGTTTTTAAAGTGGGTTAATATACTAGTTTTCAAGCTTGAGTTTGCATAGGAATCACCTGTGCTACTTTATATATTAAAACACTTCTCTGGGCTCATAATTTGGGGTAGCATGAAGTTTTAGAATTGTATTTTTAAATTTAAAAAAATTTTTACTTTAAGTTCTGGGATATATGAGCAGAACATGCAGGTTTGTTACATAGGTATACATGTGCCATGGTGGTTTGCTGCATTTATCAACCCATCATCTATGTTTTAAACTCTGGATGCATTAGGTGTTTGCCCTAATGCTCTCCCTCCCCTTGCCCCCAACCCCCTGACAGGCCCCAGTGTGTGATGTTCCCCACTCTGTGTCCATGTGTTCTCATTGTTTAACTCCCACTTATGAGTGAGAACATGGTTTAGTTTTCTGTTCCTGTGTTAGTTTGCTGAGAATGATGGCTTTAAGCTTCATCCATGTCCCTGCAAAGGGCTTAAACTCATTCTCTTTTTATAGCTGCATAGTATTCCATGGAGTATATGTGCCACATTTTTGTGATCCAGTCTACCATTGATGGGCATTTCGGTTGGTTCCAAGTCTTTGCTATTGTAAATAGTGCTGCAATAAACATACGTGTGCATATATCTTTAGAGTAGAATGATTTATAGTCCTTCGGATATATACCCAGTAATGGGATTGTTGAGTCAAATGTTATTTCTGGTTCTAGATCCTTGAGGAATCGCCACACTGTCTTCCACAGTGGTTGAACTAATTTACCCTCCCACCAGCAGTGTAAAAGGGTTCCTATTTCTCCACAGCCTCACCAGCATCTGTTGTTTGCTGACTTTTTAAATAATTGTCATTCTCAGCGGCACGAGATGGTATCTCATTGTGGTTTTGATTTGTATTTCTCTAATGACCAATGATGATGACCTTTTTTTTTTCGTATTTCTTGGCCACATAAATGTCTTCTTTTGAGAAGTGTCTGTTCATATGCTTTGCCCACTTTTTGACGGGAGGTTTTTTTTTCTTGTAAATTTGTTTGTTTCTCATAGATTCTGGATATTAGAATTGCATTTTTAGTAAGTTCTGCAATTAAGTTTTTTAAAAAATCCTTACTCTAGTACTGGATGCAGTTCAGAGTTAAATTGGTGGACCTTAAACCCCTACTAGAGAGAAATGCAAGTATAAGAGACTTTGATGGAAATACTGGAGGTCCTTTTGCTAGCTGAGTGGTAATTTCACATGTACAGTTTGAAGGATGGATTTGGTCAGATATTAGCAGTTAACTACTAACGTTAACTTTTAGGTTTAAACCATTCAGGTTTCTTCTCAGTTCTCTGACTTTATTTTCTTCTGACTGCTTTCCTTCACCACTTTCTTACTACAGAGGCCTCGTTGAAATAATGTTATAGACTGACTTTTCTCTTGGTTAGTATTTGGTTGGTTCAAGGTTGGTTTTTAAGATTAGTTGATACCTTGGGCTTTGATCCACTTAAAAAAAAAAATTGTTTCTTTTGTTTTCTCTGGGATAAAAGCCTAAAGTACATTAAGTTGATTTCAGAAAATCAGAAGATATTCTAAAGTATTCATTTCTAAGAGAGAAGTTATTATTTTCTTACTGTCATTAACATGGTTTTGCCCATGTTAATAAGAATGAATACAGCTTGTCTCAAAGGAACTTTTCAGAAATAAACAGGTGTAAACTGCCTTTCTACTCTTTGTATACCACTTACCTTTGAGTTATAGAAAAAAAGAAATCCTTACAGTCATGGTGAAATGAATATTCTCTTGGCTTCGAAATGACTGTACCTTTTATTTCACCAAACTTTAAAAAAAGTTCTTAAATCATTCATTTGTTATGTATTCACCATCTGTATGCCAGGCACTGTTCTTGGCAACAGGGATATAACTGCTTAAAAGCAGAGACAGTCTCGGCCCTCATTTATTGGGAGAGGCTGATGATAATCTCATGAATAAATGGGCATGTAATATGTCAGTCGTGATACATTTAACAAAGATAGAGTAAGGGGATAGAAAATGCCTGTTTTAGATAGGGCATGTAGGGAAAGCTTCAATGAGGAGGTGACATTGTAGCAAATTTGGATGCATAGATATTCAGCCCATGTGCCTGGTACCTATGGGTACATATTAACTGCTCCTGAAAAATTATTGTAGTGCAGTGCATCTAAAAAGCAAGCACAAAGCTCATACTGTTTTTAATTGTATAAATCTTTCCATAAATTTATTTACTGTCAGCTTTCCAAACAGCAAACAGAAAAATAATAGAAATGTGTGTTTTTAAAGATAGTAATCGATTACGTGAAATTTCATGTAATATATTTTATTTTTGTGTCACATTAAAATTTTTTTACAGACTTTTTAAAGAGTAGTTTTAGGTTCACAGCAATTTTGAAAGGAAGATACAAAAGATTTCCTAGATATTCCCTGCTCCCACATATGCATGTCCTCTACTATTATGAACATCCTTCACCAGACTGGTAAATTTCTTACAACTGATGAATCTACATTGACACACCATAATTGCCCAAAGTCCATAGTGTACTTTGGGGTTCATTGTTGGTGTTGTACATTCTGTGGGTTTGGATATAGTTGGAATCTTACAGTATGTAGACTTTTCAGATTGACTTCTTTCACTTAGGAATATGCATTTAAGGTTCCTCTCTGTCTTTTCATGGCTTAATGAAGTCCATTTCTTTATAGGGTTTAATAATATTCCATTGTCTGATTGATGTACCACAGTTTATTCACCTACTGAGGGATATCTTGGTTGCTTCCAGATTTTGGCAATTATGAATAAAGTTGATATAAACATCTATGTACAGTTTTTTGTGTGGACAGAAGTTTTCAGCTCCTTTGGGTAAAAACCAGCAAGTGCAATTACTAGATCATATGGTAGGACTGTAAGAAACCACAAACTGTCTTCTATAGAGGTTATATCATTTTGCATTACTAGCAGCAATGAATCAGAGTTTCCATTGCTCTACATTCTTGCCAGCATTCAGTGTTGTCAGTGTTCTGGATTTTGGCCATTCTAATAGGTGTGTAATGGTATTTCCTTATTTTAATTGATGTGATGTGGAACATCTTTTCATTTTCTTACTTTCTGTCTGTATGTCTTTGGAGAGGTGTCTTTTAAGGTCTTTGATGCATTTTTTAAATAAGGTTGTTTTCTTGTTGAGTTTAATTAAGAGTTGGTTATATTTTGTATAACAGTCCTTGTCAGATATGTCTTTTGCAAATATTTTCCCCTGGTCTGGTTTGCTTTCTCATTTCCTTGACATTGTCTTTTACAGAGCAGATTTTAATTGTAATGAAGTCCAGCTTATCAGCTCTTTCTTTCATGGATCATGCCTTTGGTTTTGTGTCTAAAAAGTTGTTGCCTTGTCCACAGCCATCTATGTTATCTAACAGGACTTTTATAACTTTGTGTTTTACATTTAGGTCTATGTTCTATTTGAGCTAACTTTTGTGAAGAGTGTAAGGTGTGTGTCTAGAGTCATTTTTTTTTTTTTTTTTTTGCACATGAATGTCTAGTTGTTTCAGTACGATTTGTTGAAATGTTTTGTTTTGTTTTTTCTCCATTGTATTGCCTGTGTCCTTTTGTCAAAGATCATTTGGCTATATGTGGGTCTATTTCTGACCCCTCTATTCTATTCTGTTGATCTGTTTCTTTCTTCTTTCATCCATAACAGAGTCTTTATTATTCTAGCTTTCTAGTGAATCTTGAAGTTGGTTCATGTCAGTCCTCCAACTTTGTTCTTAGTATTGTGTTGGCTCTTCTGGGTCTTTTACCTCTTCAAATAAACTTTAGAACATTTCTTTTTCTTTTTCTTTTTTCTTCTTCTTCTTTCTTTCTTTTCTTTCTTTTTTTTTTTTTTTGATATCTGTAAAGTAACTTGCTTGCATTTTGATTGTAATTGCATTGAATCTGTAGATTAAGTTGAGAAGGACTGCCTCCTTGGTAATATCCTTTTCATGAATGTGGAATATCTCTCCATTTATTTGATTCTTTGATTTCAGTCATCAGAGTTTTGTAGTTTTCTTCATACAGATCTTGGCATATTTTATTAGATTTATCCGTTAGTATTCATTTTTTTTTCTGGGTGCTAATATAAGTAGTATTTTTAATTTCAAATTCCACTTGTTCATTGCTAGTATGTAGGGAAGTGATTGACTTGTATATTAACTTTGTATCCTGCAACCTTGCTATAATTGCTTATTAGTTCCAGGATATGCCACCTATTTTTAGTCTTTTAAGTTATTGCAGTTCTTAGAGAATACAATTACAACTCACTTACCCAATGATTTTTATGTTCACATCTTTTAATAATATAAAACAGACATAGTAGCTCTGTTGTTAAAGTAGGTTAAATATCTTTTGCGTTTTGGCTATAAACTATAAGATTTAGAAAACCTAAAACAGTTTAAACTTTTGCTACGTTGATACTGAGACTTGGGATCTTAGTATCTTACTTTAAATTAAAAACGTTCTTAATCATTATGAAAATCGATGTGCGTGAGGCGTGCTGGCAAGCACTTGTAGTTCCAGCTACTTGGGAGGCTGAGGTGGGTAGATCACTTGAGCCCAGGAGTTTGAGATTGCAGTGAGCTGTAATCATGCTGCTGCGCTTCAGCCAGAGAAACAGAGTGAGACCCCGACTGTTATAAAACACAAAACAAAAACTAAAAATGACTATTTGAAAAGTAAAAATAAATATATGGCATTAAAAGTGTGCTTGAACTAGAATTCTATGATTTTTATAGTTTGATTCAAGTTTCTGTGATTCTGATTGTGTAAATTTGGAAATACTGTTTAGCTGAATGTACAGTATAGGATACAGAGAGGGGAATATTCAGTTTCTATGGAATTCGAGAAGGATTTCGTACAGAAAGGTTTAGATTAGATTTTTAAGGGTGAGTAGCAGTATGTCTGGTGGGTAAGAAATTAAATTTTACTTTTCCTCAATAACGATAACAGCTGCATTTATTTTGCATTTAATATGAACCAGGTATTATTCTATATTCCACTTATATTTACTCATTTACATCTTTATGAAGTAGTTAAATTCTGTTTTTTTAAACCTCTATCTTACAGATATAGAAATGGAGGCACAGCAAGATTAGATTAACTTGTCCAAAATCACACAGCTAGTGATGACAGAGTTTGACTTTTAACACAGGCTTCTTGTCCATTGTGTTGTTATGCCAGTCTGACTATTGTTTATCTTGAGTAAGATTCAACTTATGAAAAGATTGAATTTCACAAGTTCAAGCTCGTGTTTGAAATGCAAAAACATTTTCCTGTAGAAATCATAGTTAGTAATGGTATTTTTAGAAAATGTTTCCCAAACCTATATTTAATACCTAATGTATCTCTATAATATTCAAGCAATTAATCATTACTATCCGGCATAGCAGTACTGATTGACATTTCTAACTAGGTGTCAAACATGTGCCACTGCTGCAGTAAGTCAAAAGATTCTTTCATATTTCTTCTACCTTAACTGCATCCACTTAAGGCACTGCTTTACACCAAAGCTTTAATTTCTCTTAGGCCTGAAGATGCACTTCTAGTAACACTGATGAGTTGAAGAGCAATTTGAGAAATTGGGGATGAGGAGTTCTGCTGAACTTGAATTTCTTATAAGTGTAAGCATTTAGTGAGTTGCACTTGTTCGAAGCCTATCTCACAGTTATCCCAGTTCTTTTCCTGAGGACTCTTCTTTCCACTTGGGCTATTTGCAACTAGAACTTTGTTTCTTCTTCAGGTTGCAAAGAAGAATGTAATCTTGTAGAGTACCTTGCCTTTCCTTCCATACATTCAGCAGACATAGTTCCTTTAAGGGATTTTACTGCTAGGAGAATTTCGTAGGTCATATTCCCATGTTACTGCTTCACAGGTGTTTACCAATTTACTTACTTATCATAGAAATCCTCTAGGGGAAAAAGAGACAATAATTATGGGATGTTCTAGTAAATTTTTGGAAGTAGAGAGGTTCGGATTGTGAAGAGGAGATGAGATAAATAGTAAGTGGCACTGCAGAGAGAAAGGGAGATTTTTCTCTACTGGTAGAAGTGGCTTATGAAGAAGGAAGTTCAACAAGCTGTTCTGCTCCATTTTATAAATATATGATTATAGACTGCCAACAGTTAATGCCATGAGTATTTGATACCATAAGGCTATGGCTGTTTTTAAAGTAAGATTAGTACTTTTATCTTTGTGATAAGTAGTTAGAAGCCCTTTGAAATACTAATCTAAATTATTTGTTTATATAGCTATCTTATGTCTGCCCTTTACACAGCGCTTAGCTGATTTTTGTTATCTTTTACCTGGTGATTGCCACCACTTGCCCCAATGTACTGAACTACTTAGAAAAAGCAATGCCATAGTTTCCTGCTTTCTTTTTCTAGAAGAAAAAGTCATACAGCAAGGTTCTGTTACTGAAGCCAAAACTGCATTACCTTTACTATTATGGAGTAATTTTATTATTTCTGGAGATTTGAGGCCTTTTTACAATGAACATAAATGATCAAATTCTTATGGTTTATGAGGATATGTATTTAAGTATTCATGTTCCATAACTAGAACCATTTGTTTCTGCATTCGCCCTTGGTCAAGAGAAAGCATGACATTTTTTCCTTGAAAGATTTGTTTTTATTGATGGTTAAATTTATTACTAGAATTTTACTTATGTTTAAATTAATGCTTACTTCCTCCTTCCTTCCTCTGAGAAGATTAACATCAGTACAATGAAGCTTCATTGTATCAGTTATTACTAGACAGTTTAGTTGTTTGGGTAGGATATTGCATGTCGAATGTAGAGGTCTTTTCTTACCACAGTCTTTAAGAAAAAGTAGAAAAGAGCCTGGATAACAGGAATTAAAAATAATTACCAACAAAATATGTTTTCTAGTTAGTAGGGACAGATAAGCAAGCTTTAAAAACATTCATTGTACTGCAGGTCATAACTTTAATTGAGGCATTTAGTACTTGATGATTCAAACTATTTTCTAATTTGATTTCAACTAACATTTACTGAATGCTTATTCTTGATTTTAATAGAGAGCTTCCCACTTAATCATTCTTATCAGAAGTGTTTAATGTCATCATAGTTCTTTCTCTTGATAGCCACTAAAAACGTTTGGATTATAAAGAAAACGTTTGGATTATAAAGAAAATGAATCATTTAAAAAGAGAGAATTGGCCACGTATCTGAGAGATAGATTTTTTTTTAAACTATGGAACTGTTGGCATTCACAAGTCTTTCCTGAGAGAAATACCCACAAACTACTAATTGAGATGAATATAATGGGTGGTGGGCTAGGTGTACTCCTTTAATTTGGAACTCTGATTTCCTTTCAGGTCTTATAAATATTAGCTCATTTAATCTTTATGAGGAAGAATTATTCCTTGCCATTAGCAATAATTACACAGGCTTTTTTGGTGGTTTAGAAATGTCAAATCTGTGAATGCAAGTGATTAATTGTGTATTTAGCTAAAATATTGCAATCATAGACAATATGATCTGTTTGGTATTTTGGAGATCATTTGCCAGCCTTGTCATTTTGTAGATAAGGAATGAATCCCAGTGAGAGCTTTTCTAATTGCTGTGTAGCTAGTTATTGACAGAACTATTTCGATCCTAGCGTGTTTAATTATTTAATGCTTTAAAAATATTTACAATGAATGCATTTACCTAACAGTTAACATTAGGGGTACACATTAAATTTTCTTGGCTTTTGTGTATGGCTTAAAATTTAGTTAAGCTGAAATTTTTATATTAAATTTGTTTAATAAAGCTTTATCAGTGCACTTTGAGCAAAGTTTTGATTTTTAGTTTGTTTAAAGGAAAGATTTTGTTTGTTTGTTTTTTGAGACAAATTCTCGCTCTGTTGCCCAGGCTGGAGTGCAGTGGTGTGATCTCGGCTCGCTGCAACCTGTGCCTCCTGGGTTCAAGTGATTCTTGTGATTCTCGTGCCTCAGTCTCCCATGTAGCTGGGATTACAGGCTGTCGCTGCTACTCCTGGCTGATTTTCGTATTTTTACTAGTGAGGAGGTTTCACCATGTTGGCCAGTCTGGTCTGGAATTCCTGACCTGGAGTGATCTGCCTGACTCAGGCTTCCAAAGCCCTGAGATTACAGGCCTTAGCCACCGCACCTGTCCTTAAAAGGAAAGTATTTGTAACACAAAGCTATCGCATTAAACTGAGAAGATTGTCTTGTAAAAACAGATACACTCCTTCCTTTGAGAAAGGAGAAAGCACAATATATTGTATGTAGAAAGCACAATTTATTATCTTTTAAAGTGAATAATTTTCCTTATGCTAAAGCTTAGTGTGTGACACACAATAGGAACCTGAATGCAGTGAAGAACAGTGGGAAAAATTTATGTTTTATCCATTTATTTTATCAAAAGGTAAAGATTTATTCAACTTGTGTTGAATATCTGTCATCTCCCACCATCCTGGGAGTGGAGGCTGAAGAAATGAGATGAATGCCATTTTAGAGGGGGAGAGACCCTTAAATTAGTGGTCACAATTGAGCATGATACAGGTTATGCATATGTTCTTTAGTAGAAGTTGGAAAATCAACGAACGTTTTATAGTGCACATGAATGTTGAAGACTGAGTAGCAGTTGGTCTAAACAAGCTGATTTGTACATGTCAAACATGTCTTTTCATTAATTGATTTTGGCTAATGACTTCTTTGAATATATACCTGTAGAGATGTTTTCTATAATGTTAGAAAATACTCTTAAAGAAGAGTGGCAGAATTTAGGAAGCTTTCTTCCATTGAACCTTTTATTTGTTACTTTTTAGTACTGTAGTGAAACATTTATGCATGTCTTGGCTAGAGATGAAGTGGGTTGTTAATATGTTTAAGAATATTTTCTTCCTTGTCAACATTTTAATGACTATGGCATTGCTTTATATGAGATATTACATTATTTGTTCAACCTCTTTTAACTGTGGAAAGTTAAATTTTAAAATAAACAATTTAATTTGAACACTAATATGTTAAAATGGTTTATGTCTTATGTTTATTTAGAATGTCTTCTATTCTTATGAAAAAGTATCTTTTTCCTTGCCTTCTTTGTTGTTGGTCTTCCATTTGCCTTATCATTTGTACTACGGAAAATGTCTTTTTATTTCTAAACTTAATCAAAATCTGATAAATGATTTTGTATCGTCATCTTTATCCGAAAGTCTAGAGCTAGTATTTTTTAAGATAGTTACGTCAAGTTCACACATTCTACTGTTATAGTTCTTATCTTTAAAAAATTTGGAATGTATCTAGGCATTGAGGATTTATGCTTTTTGACCTTTGAAAGGGTCAAAAAGCTATTTTGAGGTATTGAGGATTTATGCTTTTTGACCTTTGAAAGGGTCGAAAAGCTATTTTGAGGTATTGAGGATTTGTGCTTTTTGACCTTTGAAAGGACATTAAATTTCTTGTTTTTCTGATTTAGAAAATGGCAAAAAAAAAAAATATGCTTTCACTTCTTAGGGAAATTAAAAATGTATTTTATGCTGTAAAACATTCGTGCTGACAAACCCAATTAATTCTGTAAACAATTACATTTGGAAATTTATCTGAGTTCAAATTATAGTTGTTGACAATTACGTTTTATATGTAATTCTAGTTGTAATATTAAGGTGAACTATATGAAATTGCCATTTTGTAGGTCAAGACAATTAAGTATTAGCAATTTCATAGGATTCAACCAATAAATGTATATTAGATATCAATAGGTGATCTTATTCTTTAGCTGCTTTTCTACTAAATCTTTCTGTTCTTTCATTTCATATTTAGTATAGCTCCCCACCCCCAGTTTTTACTTCCAGTCCAGTTTACGGTCTGTAAGGGCTGCAGGTATGTTACAAAACCAGTAAAGGCCACGGTAGTGGGATACTAGAGAGGCTTTATGGGAAGGAAGTCTGCTGGTCTCTTCATGATTGTTTTATGCTGCTTTTATCAGCTTTGGCATTGTATGGGAGAATTTCTCTTCTGGATTAAATATAGACAATCTTCAGACGTACTAAAGAACCTATTGGAAATAACCATCTTCAAAAACCCATTTTGGGTCCATCAGTTCCACATACGTAGTTTCATCACACTTTTCTTCTCAAGTTTCTAGACCTCTTAGTCATATTGCCAGAGTGGTAATCCTGGTTTTTATCTTATGACATGACATTTTTTTCCTCCTTTGAAGACCCTGATCTTGGTGTGGTTGTTCTTCAGGTTTTTCTTTCAAACTTTGTCCATTTTGGTGCTTTCTTTGGTTCTTTTGATTACCCACTTAATCATCCTGGATTTTCCTATTCTTGTAACCTGTATAAGGTCCCATAATAATCAATCTTTTTTTTCCCCCCTTTAAATTTTTTTTTATGGATACAGAGGGTCTTACTTTGTCAGGCTGGAGTACAGTGGTGCGCTCATGGCTCACTGCAGTCTCAACCTACTGGGCTCAAGTGATTCACCTCAGCCTTCTGAATAGCTGGGATTACAAGCACATGCCACCATACCCAGCTAGTTTTTTTGTTTTTATTTCTGGTAGAGGGGTGTCTTGCTATGTTGCCCAGGCTGGTCTTGAACTTCTTGCCTCAAGTAATCCTCCTGCCTTGGCCTCCCAAAGTGTTGAGATTATGGACATGAGCCACCACATCCTGCTAAATCAATTATTTTTCTGATGCTTTTACCTAATATGCTGAATCATGCAGATTTGCAGGTGCTTGACGATCATTCAATCAATTCTATATTCCTCTTTTGTCAAAATTTTCACAAATTTTAGCTGTCCGTTCTTCCCCTCTTTTCTTTTACAGCTCAACTCCTTACCCCATTGTGGTTCTTAGGAGATGATCTGAGAATTTTGAATTTTGAAATAATCTATAATAAGTTCTTAAGATAACTTCCTATCTGCTGGAAGGTAGGAGATCTAGAACCTTGATCTGGTTTTTCCACTACCCTGATCAAATTCATATAAACTGTGAGACCTCTGTGTTCAGAATTAATACATCTCCATACCTATTTGTGCTTTCAATTCAGTAGGATGTATGAGATCTTGTAATAGATAAACTTCTTTATGTTTTTTATCTCATCTATTTCTGACCCTTAAGCAATTAAATTCCCACATGTAACTCTTCAGCACCTCACTAACATTGGTTCCTTCCCTTTTGCTTTAAGCGTGTACATTTCTCTCTTATAATAAATATATTTACATAATCACCTAAGTCTTACTAAAACTTGCAGAGATAATTACTAATCACATACCTAATTTATTTTTTCTCTAAAAGTTTTAGTTTTAAAAATTTTGCTTTTGATTTAGAAACTGTTTTGATTCAAGCTTTTATGGTATTGCTTGGACTATTTCAGTGGATTTCTAATATAGTTCCTTGCTTCCAATTACTTTTACCACTTCAATTTATTTTTTCCCATTATAGTTGCAGAGTCATTTCTCCAAAACATGTTTGATTTGGTTACTTCCAGGCTTTATATCCTGGGATTATTTCCAAGTACTTGCAGAAGAATCCATTATGTGCAGTCCGTACCAAAGTCTAGCCATATGGAACTTCACATTATTTCTGGATTGTGCCGTTTGTTCTCTTTGTCTTTGTACAGGTAGGTATAACTGCCTGACCTTCTCTTCTTTTCCTGTTCTGATAGTGGAATACTCTTTTAAACCTTATCAAACTGGTTCAGATGTCACCTCTGTGAACCAGTATTTTCCAGACCTCCTTTGTATATTTAATCACTCTTTTGGAGTGTTCCCATAATATTAGAGATTGATCTCTACCATACCCCTTATATTTTATTTGTAGGTGGCAGTGAGGAGTGATTAACACTTACAGTGTTTGATAAAATCCACATATGATGAAAGAAATGAGTTAAGTATTCCTTCCAGGACCCATGGTAGACTAGATTGTAGCCAAATTAATGGTATTTACATATCCAAAGAGAGTAATTTTTCGATAGGCTTTATCTAAAGAAAGAGTATGTCAATAAAAATAGCTAGAAATGAACATAATTTACCCAAAATCATTTAGGGGTTGAGAGTATTCTACACTCTAGAGTGGTATTTTGTATATGTCATCAGACTTTCATCACTCCTTGAATGAAATATCCTTTAATGATATTTGCTCCTTTCTGCCTTAAATCACTACTCACCAAGCATCCTGCTTCTAATTTGGCTTCCAGTATATCATTAAGACAGTAATCGAATGGAACACTTAGTAAACCTAAATATCTGATCCACTTCATAGTTTGTTTCACTGTATATTAAGTGACAAAACTCTCACAAATCTTATTACAACCAGTCTGTCAATGCATAAAGATTGATCATCCTTTATATATTAGCAAAAGCCTATTTGCTGTGTGTTCGGAAAAGCTGAGGATGCACCCAGGTGCTTTCCTTGGGAGGCCTGTCTGAAGCTTGTCAGCCTTCTTCGTGAGTTTCTTTCAGTCTACAACTTTTCCTGTCAGTGGTTCTGGTATTCTACCAATCATCCAAACTAAAACATCTTGAAATAACCTTTGAAGCATTCCTCAGTTTTATTCTACAGTTGTTTTATGCTTTATGTTCAGTCACATTCAGAGTTTGATTTTCTTCTGAAGTAGCTTTTATTTTTGTTCTTTCCTTTTGTTTCAACTGTGTTTATCTTATTCTTAGTTTTTATCTTTGATGAATATATCGCTATGTCTAATTTTCATCATGTGTTACTTGAATTATTTCAGCTCCCTACTCCTGCCTTTTTAGAAGTCCTAGGTGATCTTTCTATTAAACATTTCAGCTAAATACCTTCTCTTGGTTTTAAAGACTCAAGGAGCTAAAATTCAGTCTTCATCCTATTTTCCACAGTTCCTTTTTATTTACTAAGTTTGCTTTGGTTGAGCTAGGTGTTTTGCTGTTGCATGTACCTTCTGTGTTCATGCTTGTCATTTAGCCTGAAGTTCCCTTCTCTTTACTTTTCTATGTGATTTTAGTTTCTATTTTTAGGTTTCATCTACCATATGAAACTTTATCCAATTTAAAAAATTTCTACAACCCATATTCATAGTACTGTGCAATTTTGTGCTCAAATATTATTTTAATATGTATATTTATTGTTATGTAATATGCTAATCTTGGGTTTTAAGCTCTGTTAAAACAAATTCTTTTATAGTAGCTGCGTTCATTCATTGAATTTTCATATGCTTTTTCTATTTATAGATATAATTTTTGTGGTGACATAATTTGAATTTACAGTGATTTTTAACATTAAGATCACAAATCATTTGTTATGTAATTTATATTGATATGTAGTTCTTTTTGAAACCACCTTTGTGAAATTATGACAGTAAGAGAAATCTGACATAGGTGACTCCATCTTGCTTCTAACCTCCAAGCTATCCTAGGTCATTTTTGGGCATAGGCCAGGCTAGCCTTAGGAGGCATTTACTTTATAGTTTAACTTTGAAGCTAGGATGATAATAGTTCCTTCCTAAAACTAATCCCTTCCTGTTAAAACCACCTGAAACTGCCGTTTAAGACTAGTGAAAGATCACAAGATTAGAATTATGGGAGGAGCTTGTGTTCTATTAAGATGTAGATGTAGTTTTTATAATCCCTTGTTGCTCAGGAGTCATGTGGCCAGAAGTCATAAGATTTATGACTTCCCCAATTACTCCTATAGATAACATCACTATTTTAATATCTAAGATTGTTTTTTTTTTGAGATGTTTTTCAGACTGACCACATGCAGACTGTGATTCATGACTCATCTGGTCCTGTGTCCCAGTTGAGTGTATGAAGCAGACTCCCGTTTTCTATACCCCTATGATTTCATCCCCAACCAAGCAGCAGTCCCCATTCCCTAGCCCCACTGTCCACCAAATTGTCCACAAAAGCTTTTAGCCTCTGAGACTTCAGGCGTGATCAGTCTCACTCAAATCAGTCACTTCTCACTCAAATCGGTCTCAGTCAGTTGAGCCATTTCTTCCATGTGACTAGCCTTGCATTAAGTAAACTCTTTATTGCAGTGCCGTGATCTCTGTAAATTGATATTGTCTATGCAGCAGTCAGGAAGAACCCATCAGGCAATTATAAATTTAGGGGCTTGTCTGGGGTCTGCGCTTCTGGGTGCCTGTCTGCTATTTGTCAGCTTTCCACTGGTACAGTGGAACTGGGGGTGAGCTCGGACAGTTGCTTATTTGTCTTGAACTGAGGGCCGTCTCTGATACTGTCTCTGCCAATGAGATGCGGTCAACCCTTTGTGCTTGGGCCTAATTGCAGTGAAGAAACAGTTCCTGGAAGATGTCTTTAAATTGGGCTGGTAAGCGTACAAAGCACTACCAACGTCCTCTTCCTTCTCCTGTTCTGGTTGGCCCCGTTTGGGCCAACCTAGCTCTCCCTAGATTGTACAGAGAGTCTTGGTTTAGCGAGATTTCTCTCCAGTTGGATGGAGAGCAAGGGCTTTTTTGGAAAAACACTCTTCTGGTCTGTATTCTGGTTCTGAGAGGCTTCTTGTCTGTCTTTGTCTGTGTTTTCTTACGTGTATATCACTCTGGCTGGAATGGGAAATGTTAATGGGAGACTTTTGCCTATAGTTCTATGAAATGGAAAAGGATGATTTTTCTTTTGTAACATGTCTTGGCCCCCTCACCAAAGCCACTCAGAAAGAGGGAACCTAGAAACCCGGCAAGCTAACAAAAGGGTAAGAATTTCTTACCAGCCAGGCTTCTGGTCTCAGTCTCTCGGTCTCTCTCTATTTCTTTCTTTCTTTCTTTCTTTCTTTCTTTCTTTCTTTCTTTCTTTCTTTCTTTCTTTCTTTCTTTCTCTCTCTCTCTCTCTCTCTCTCTCTTTCTCTCTGTGTGTGTGTGTGCGCGCAAACTGGCAGAGTGGATGGTAAAAATCACTGTCTCCTTTGCAAGATTTTGATTAAGGGAAAAAAGATTTATGAGTCTAGTCTTAGGCTGTAATGAATCTGGTATCTTTCTGTGTTGTTCTATCATGGTGAAGGATACCATAGGATAGAACATAGGTATAGGACCCCTGCAAGCCTTCTGATCCAGCTGGCCCTGCAGATTGGTTAGTTAAAACTTTGTTGTCGGTTTCTGAGGCAAAAATGGGATGAGGTTTCCCTCTTGTCTTCTTTTGTGTCCATGGAGCTTGACTTTGTGACCACGTGGGGATACTCTCTCTTGGTCTCTGCCATCTGGAGTTAGGAGTTTTGGGGTTCATGTGAGGCAGCTGATCTGAAAGGACTGAAAGTCTGAGAAAGGCCAGCATACTTTTTGGCCCCAGTGTATCCAGTCCTTCAGTGAGTTTTGTCTTAAGAGGTCCCATCCCTATGGGCCTTTTATTGATTTTTTGCTATCTTAAGCCCATTCTTTCTGAGAAAGGATTATCAAGGATAATTCTGGGGAGTAAGGATGCTTCCTCTACTCCTTCTCTGGAAATACCTCTTGCTTATGTGGTAAAACCCTGGAAAATTACGATCTGAGTTTTAAAAAAAGTTTTTGGGTTGAGTTGCCATTGGAACTAAGTACACGATTGAAAGAAAAAAAGATTTTAGAAATTTTGTATTCTGAACAATTGAAAAGAGGTTAAATAATACTGTCATGACTACTAGCCTTGAGAATCCCCTTGTGCAGTTAGAAATGCTTTGCAAGCTCAAAAATGACTGTGCTAGGCTCCTTCTGGGAAGAGTAATGGTGACTACCCAGCACTGTAGCTCAGTAGCTAAGGATTTTGCCTTTCATGGTGATGGACTGGATTCAATACCTGGCTTAGGGATTGAAACCTTTCTGGTTTGACGTTTCTGAGACATTTTGCCTCTTATTGACCCTTTTCCCTTCCATGGACAGCTTTCCATTTCTTGCTTTCTTTCTGTAGAGGGCATACAGGGCTTTGAGGCCTTTGTATGTAGATGATTAGCTGGGAAACTGAGACTCTAGAGAATGTGGCCAGACAGAAATGTGAGTTGTACCCAGTTTGCATCGCCAAACTTTCCTTTCTTTGTGCCACTTTGCCATTTATAAAACCACTTTTCATTTCTTTGGAAATACCTGGTGTGTCTGTGGTTAAGTCATGATCTTAGTTAAGGCTTACTGGGGGGTGGGGGGACAGAAGACTTAAAAGCCAAAGGTGTCATCTGTTTGTCCTGGCTGGAGTCTGGTAATAAGAGATTTAAAAGAGCTCTATGGTTAAAAGGTGAATTAAAAGCTGGTAGGTAAGCTATACATATATTTAAAAGGCCTTTATAAGCTTTTTTTGTCTTCTTGGATTTTGTTTTTTTGAGGAAGTTTTTTTCTTTTTTTTCTCAGTCAACTGAATTGTTTCTCCATTTGCTTCTGTCTGTCCTCTTACTACCCTTGATGCCCACATGAGATGACCTAAGGCAGTTTCTGGCAGCCTGGGTCTCCTTGGGAAAAACAGGTACCGCGATTTTGGGAGAAACCTCTGTTTTCCTCATGGAACCGCAAGAATTGTAAGCAGAGCAATCCCTCTCAGAATCGAAGTTGATGCACTGTTTTGTGTAGTGTTACCTGACTTTTTTTTACTTTTGGAGACATCAGAAATTATTTGGCATTATGAGAGAACTTTTAGCCTTGGTGTGTAATAGGAGATATACTTTTAGGGTTGGCTAATGGCAGTTACGGAGGGGATATTCAGGTTTTTGCATATTTAGATAAGAAAAGCATGCTTTTGACCACCTGGAAGGTATGGAAACATCCTGCCTCCCACTGAGAAGTGAGACTCCTGTGGGAAGAATGGGCTTATTTACTTTGGGTTGTCCACCAGCCTTGGAAAAATGCCCTTACAGTGAAATTCGCTATTTTGTCCTGTAGTGTTTCTGTCTTTTGGAGACCCAGGATATGGTGTAAAAATGGAATCCTTGATTTTTATCTAGATCTTTCCATGTGAGGCAGACATCACTGATGATTCACAAAACTTCAGTCCACTGGGTCTTGACTCATACATTACCTTCCAAATGCCCTTTTACACCTTTTTGCTGTCAATAATTTCTCTCTTCTTTTGCTGCGTTCTCATAGAATCCTCTTCCTGTCTTCTTATTACATTGTATTGTAAGCAATTACAATTGCAGTACCATTACAATTGTATTGTAATGCTCCATTTACTCTCCTAGTGAACTGGCTGCTTATTGATGGCAGGGACTGTGTGCTTTTCCCCCATTGTTAGTGATCCAGTGCCCCACACATGTAGTTTGTTGTTCAATAAATGTTCACTGAATACAACAAATAGACTGGTGAAAAAAGCATTGAGTTGGAAATTGTCTGGGTGCCAGATACATCAGTAACTGGGTAGTTGAGTGATGTTTGTTGTTTGGACCCTGTTTTTCTTATACATAAATTGTTCAAAGATGGCTTGTTTAAATACGTCTAGTGTGAATTCTAAATTTTATGTGAACCTGGGTTGAAATGACAGTTTACATATTCTTTTATAGTATAAATTATATGAGCATCCCTAAGAAGTCTGTCTCAACATATCATGCTGTCACTAAAACACGTAAACAGTCAAGAAACAAATGAATAGGAAGGTCATTGGGATATAATATCCTCTTTTTTATTTTCTCTTTTCTAACTTATTTAGGGAGATAACTGAAAACATTCGGGGTGGTCTGAGTCCCAAGTATATATGCAAATATGCCTTTCAGTAGTAAACAATGTATGCTTTGTTTCAGTCTGTCAGCAGGAAAGCTAGTTTAATGAAACATAAATGTCAACTCCTGAGGTTGACACAATACTCAAAGTTTGAATTTATAAATTGCAGCATGTTTGTATTTAAGTTTTTAGAGTTTTATTTTCAGTATTAATAAAGCAAGACAAAATACTGTTATTTGGCACATTTTATTTCTTGGAGAATTGTTTAATTTTTCTTGGTAAGAATTTTTGTAACCTTCTAAGAAACTATTACAAAAATTGTAAGGATAATTCTTTTAGAGACTAAAGGCAGATAAGTTTTTCTTGCTCTTCATGGCCTTAGGTTAATAGATGTGGAAAGGTTGGAACCTAAGTTACCCCAATGTTTCACCCTTCTTGGGGCTTATGAGCTATTTTTTAAATGGCATTCCTCAGTTCCAGTTATCAAGAAAATCAGTGCCTAGAGGCATTGAATCCAGACAGAAACCATCTCTTTGGTCAGTTATTGTTTTGAAGTGTTAATAAAACCATTAAGGCTACTTGAATCAATGACCCATATGGTTGTGTGTTTGAGACCTCAGCCATGATAGACTTGGTATTTTCATTGCATCTCTGCTCATTTGACCAGTTTTCTATTGTGAAATTTATGTTTAAGATTATGGATAAATTTATTTAAGCATTCTCCTTTAATTAAAAATTATGAAGAATATTCAGGATATTTGATTTTTGAAAATTTCAAAGTTCTACTTTTGTATAAACTTACACAGTGACACTGAATTGGTTGGTGAGACAGGTTATTGGAATGGTTTGTTTTTGGATTTTAAATGATTGTATTTCTTAGTTAATGAACTGAGTACTTTATACATTAATACATTAATCCCTGGCATGTACACTGTAATTGTCAATTGCATAGTAATATCTTAAAAGTTGATTTTAAATTCAACATTAATAATATATTAAATTTATAATACATATAAATCTCTAAAATGATTGCTATTTTGAAAGTATATTCTGAGGATTCGTTTTTAAATGTACATGAAAAGGAGCAACTGTGGTGAACTGTTTTCCCATAATTTAAAAATTCTCTCTCCAAAAGCTTGTGTAGATTCCTGTATTGGAATAAAAGTTACTTTTTTTTTTTTCAGTAGCACATATTTAGTCACCTAAGAGCAGATACATTGTAGGATAGATCTGTTGACTTATATAGAAGAATATAATAATATATTTTTTTTAGCACAGTATTCAGGTGATGTTTTGGGAAATTATTTTCAGCCTCATTTAAGAAGACAGAAATGGCATAGTAAAGAGAGTGAGGTTACATTTTTGTATTGAACATTATTTTAGTCAAACATTAACAATGAGAATGTGCCAACTATAGTATGATGTTTGCCTTTCTTAGGGTCAGTCTCTTTAATTTCTTCTTTGCTTTTATGTTTGATCAGTCTCTGTCTGAATTCTTCAACAATGTCTCTAAAGTGTATTTCTCTTCTGGGTACCGAAGATACCACTGTAATTTAAAGTCTCATCATTTCTTGTCTGGATTACTACAGAAAGCTAGTTGGTATTTCCTAATTCTAGTCAATCCAGCTCACTGATTTTTGCTTGTTTGTTTTTGCCTTAATATAATTTACATCTTTAAAGGTAGATCTGTCAGCAGTATCTCATCATGTTTGGTGATTTGGAGGAAGGGGAGAGTTGGGCAAGATGCCCTCTTCCCCAGTTTATACACTGCCTCATATGTATCTTCTAGGTCAGTCTTTCTGAAATACCATTTAACAGCTGTGACTAGTAGTTGTGACTGAGACATAATTTTTGCTGTTAAGGAGCAGAAATCACATACTCTTAATAAATTATTATATATGTTTGTGAGAGATTTTACTGAATTATTACCTTGAAGATTCTGTGTAATGCTGTCACTTCTTTCAAAGCTAGGCTGATGTTCACTTTGTCCACAAAACTTTCCATGACTACAAAATGGTCTCTTGCTTTTAAGTCTATAATCTCAAATAGACCAACCTTCTGGCATACTTACTAATGTATTTCTTGGTCTTGTTCTGCCTGAAAGAGTTCTTTGTAATGGCATTCATTGTATGGAGATTGTAGAACTTCTATCACAAACTACACAGAAAATAGGATAGTAAATTCAAATGATAGGAAATGTGAAAGAAAAGGTTTAAAAATGCAACCTTTGATGTTAGGTCAGTAGAAAAATGAACTGAACTTTAACCTAGTTGATAGAGTTTAAGACTTTAAAATATCCACAAATAAAACCATAATTGAGTCAGGTTTGGTAGACATTTTAAAAACAGTTGGGTAACATTATACCTCTAGTTTTGTTCTTTTTATCCCTGTTTGCAGATGACATGATTCTATATCTAGAAACCCCCATAGTCTGTGCCCAAAAGCTCCTTAATCTGACACACAACTTGAGCAAAGCTTTAGGACACAAAATCAATGTATAAAAATCAGTAGCATTCGTATACATCAACACCAAGTTGACAGCCAGGTCAAGAATGCAATCTGACTCTCAATAGACACAAAAGAGTAAAATACCTAGGATTACAACTAACTAAGGAAGTGAAAGACCTTTATAACCGGAATTACAAAATACTGCTCAAAGAAATCAGAGATAATGTCAACAAATGGAAAAGCATTCCATGCTCATGGATAGAAATAATTAATATTGTCCAAATGGCCATACTACCCAAAGCAGTGTACAGATTCAATGCTATTCCTATCAAAACTACCAGTGACATTCTTCACAGAATTAGAAAAAACTATTTTAATTCATATGAAACCAGAAAAGCTCGTATGGAACCAAAAAAGCTCAAATAGCCGAGGCAGTCCTAAGCAAAACAAAAAAACAAAGCTTCAACTTCACATTATACCACAAGACTATAGTAACCAAAACGTCATGGTAGTGGTACAAAAACAGACACGTAGACCAATGGAGCAGCGTAGGAACTCAGAAATAATGCCCCACACCTACAACCATGTGATCTTGGACAAAATCAATAGAAACAAGCAATGGGGAAAGATTTCCTGTTCAGTAAATTGTGCTGGGATAACTGCAAGCCATATACAGAGGATTAAAGCTGGACCCCTTCCTTATACCATGTACAAAAATCAACTTAAAATGGATTAAAAACTTAAACCTAAAATAAAAAAAACAATAAAAACCCTGGAAGATAACCTAAGAAATACTGTCCTGGACACAGGACCTGGGAAAGACTTCCTGACAAATATGCCAAAAACAATTACAACAATAACAAAAATTGGCAGATGGGACCTAATTATACTTTTTTAAAGAGCTTCTGCCCAGTAAAAGAAACTATCAACAGAGTAAACAGACGACCTGCAGAATGGGAGAAAATATTTGCAAACTGTGGATCTGGCAAAGGTGTAATATTCCGAATGTATAAGGCACTTAAACAAATTTGCAAGCAAAAACCAGACAACCCATTCAAAAAGTGGGCAAAGGACATGAACAGACAGTTTTCAGAAAAAGTGGGCAAGGGACACTTTTCAAACGAAGACATTTATGTGGCCAACAAGCATATGAAAAAAAATGCTCAACATCACTAATCATTAGAGAAATGTAAATCAAAACCACAGTGAGACAGTGTCTCTCACACCAGTCAGAATGGCTGTTAATAAAAAGTCAAAATATCACACATGCTGGTGAGGTTATGGAGATAAGGAATCACTTATGCACTGCTGGTGGGAATGTAATTTAGTTCAGCCATTGTGCAAAGCAGTTTGGCGACTTCTCAAATAACTTAGATTACCGTTTGACCCAGCAATCCCATTATTGGATTTACATTCAAAGGACTGTAAATCAAATCATTCTACTGTAAACACGCATGCATGCGTATGTTCATTGCAGCACTGTTCACAATAGCGAAGACATGGAATCAACCTAATGCCCATCAATGGTAGACTAGATAAAGAAAATGTGGTGTTAAATACATATATACCATGGAATACTATACAGCCTTTAAAAGAATGGGATCATGTCCATTGAAGCAACATGGATGGAGTTTGAGGCCTTTATCCTGAGCAAACTTATGCAAAAAAACAGAAAACCAAATACTACATATTCTCATTTATAAGTGAGAGCTAAACACTGAGTTTACATTAACACAAAGAAGGGAACAACATACACTAGGGCCTACTTGAGGATGGAGGGTAGGAGGAGGGTGATGATTGAAAAACTACCTATCAGGTACTATACTCATTACCTAGGTGATGAAATAATTTGTACCCCAAACCACTGTGACATGCAATTTACCATATAACAAACCTGCACATGTACCCGTGAACCTAAAATAAAAGTTAAAGAAATAAATAAAATAGTCCTGTTTAAGAACCATTTTTAATTTCTTTTTTGAGAATTGTCCGGATATATTTTTTTCTTTCTTAAATTAGGCAATTGATCTTTTACTAATTAATTTGTATTCTCTATAATATCCGATAAGTAAATTTATCTCTTTGTGATGAGTTATACTTTTCCCCAGTTAATGTTTTTACATTGTTTATATTATAGTTTCTTCATGCAGAAATTTTATTTTATTTTTTCAACTTGTTTTGGTCTTCTTTATCATTTAGGAGACTGCTGTCTCTTTTTGAAAGTCTTTATTCTTGACATCGTAAGAAAAATTTTGTCTTCTAGTAGTGATAATAACAATGTCAATAAAAACAAATAATACTAACATAACTTTGTACCAGGCACAGTTTCTAACCACAGCTTGATGAAGTAGATGGAATTTCTAACTCCATTTTATAGAAGGGGAACTAGACTTGCAGAATGTTTAATTAAATAACATGTCCAAAGTCATATAGCTAGTAGGTGATAGAGACCAGCTTATAACTGAGGCAGTTTGGGTTCAGAATCCATTTTCTTAAACCAATAGGCCATACTGTTTTTTCTTCTTAGATTTTTTTTAACATTTTTAAGTGCTTTTTTGGTATATTAGGTTTGAGGTAGGAATTCAACTTTGTTTTTGGAGTGCTTGGCTAGAGGAGGAGCCAGCAAAGGGGAGGGTAAAGGATTGATCATCAATGTAGTAATAAAGCAAGGAACGTGGTATACCATGAAGTATACTACTGAGATTCAAGTTGAGGAAAAATAATTTGTCAAGATAGAGTGATCTTCCTTTATGGTATATGTTTCAGTGGAATATGCTGAAGTAAAAGTCAGATGGATACTGTGTGGGAGATAGGAGAAAATGGAAACAGTGAGAACAAGTCTTGAAAAGTGGCTGTGAATATGAGGTTGAGAGAAGGCTGTCAAATGGGGAAATTACTGTTATTCTTTAGAAAAAAATGAAAGAGACTTACAGGTGTTACACAATGCTGATAGGAAGGATTCAAAATAGAGAAGAGATTAAAGAAGATAGAGGAAGACTATTCAATGGCAGAAGTTCCTGAAAATCAAAGAGAGTGGGCTCTAAAGCATAGATACAGAGATTTGCTTTCTATAGTAGATGCTCTATTATTTCTGGGGTATAAGAAAAGACAGATGTAGATACAAGTGACTTTGTGAGCTTGTTGGTGGGAAGTGAGAGGGTTCCCATTTGATTGTATCTGTTTTTTCTGTAAAGTAGATAGATGTCCTCTACCGAGTGGAGAGTTAGACGTTTGAAGGGAGTTGGAGGGGTGAGGAGAGGAAAGAAGGTTCAAATTAGCCATCATGGAGAATATGGGAGGGATTGATGAGAGTAAACTAAGAGGATTGTTGGACATTAAGACTCATTCACTGGAAGTGGGTGGTAACAGCATGAGTTCAGTTTTCTTTATTAGTGACTTTCAGGCCAGTTCTGCCATCACATTTAGTACAGTTAATGGTTTATGATCACTACCACCTAGGATTAAAAACAGGCATATTACTTTTAAAGCTTGTCAAGCTAATGTTTTTAGTGCGTTGAGTAAATTGGAGAAGGATGAAGATACCACTTTGCACTTCATCCTGATATCCTTAATTTATGCAGAACATTTCTTGAGAATAGATTATAGATGTGTATGCCAATTCATTTTAAGTTTATATTAAACTATGTGATCTTGAATACCTAATTGCCAGAATTTAACAGTTGTCCCTCAGTATCTACAGGGAATTTGTCCCAGGACCACCCCATACCAAAATCTGAGGATGCTTAAGTCCCTTATATAAAATGACATAGTATTTGCATATAACCTATGCACTTCCTCCTGTATACTTGAAATCATCTCTAGATTACTTATAATACCTAATACAATGTAAATGCTATGTTGATAGTTATACTCTATTTTTAAAATTTATAATATATTTTAAATTGTATTATTTTTTTACTGTATTTTTTTCCTGCGTATTTTTGATCTGCAGTTGTGGAGCCTGCAGATATGGAGGGCTGAGAGTAATGCATTTTAATAGTAAACTCGTTTTTTTTAAAATGTAATTTTCAAAATGTACAGAAAGTTTTCCAGCAATGTCCCCAAATCCAAATTCACTCATTATTAAACTTGTTTGTTTTTTTTACACAGGGTGTGATAGGTATACAGCTGGTTGTTACCATGGTGATGGCCAGTGTCATGCAGAAGATTATACCTCACTATTCTCTTGCTCGATGGCTACTCTGTAATGGCAGGTAAGGCAAGGATAGGCTGATTTCACCTGACACTTTCAATCTCTAGTTTACCAAACTGATTAACTTCCTAATTACTGTTTCTAAGAGTATAACAAAGGGAAGTCATAAGAAAAATCTAGCTTTCTTATTTCTCTTAAAAAATTAATTTTTTTTTTTTTTTTTTTCTGTGGAGACAAGACCTTGCTATGTTGCCCAGGCTATTCTTCAACTCCTGGCCTCAAGCAATCCTCCCACCTCAGCTTCCCAGAGTTCTGGGATTGTCTCACTATAGCTTCCTTATTACTCTTAGTTTGAGATATCAGTAGTTTATCTGTTTAGCACAAAGGTAATAGGGTCGTGGACAAGAATTCAGTCCTCTCACCCCTGCCTTTTTTTTTTTTCTGTCTGTGGGCACTGAAAACACCACATATTTTTCTAATTACCTTAAAAAAAATTTGGTCAACAAGGGGGTAAGAAATTGTAAATCCAAGTGCTTAAATATTTTTACCATTGTTCGAAGAAAATACTTAAAGCATATATATTCTCTTGGTGACCCAGTCCAGAATTTATTATAATACAGATGTTAGGAGGTCTCAGTTTTACTGCAAAGAATTTTAAACTGTTTAATTTAGCAAGGAGGAGATGAAGTTATGTTGTGGGATTTTAATTTTGTCTACTACACCGTAAGCTCACAATCCCTACTCCTTCCACAAAGGAGCTAAGTCGACTTGGTGAAACATGTACCTCCCACCCCCCAAAATATTAGATTTAAAAAGTGTAGGTATAGATACAGTGGGGCAAAATCAAGGAAAGTCTGCACACAGAAAAACATGCCAAAATCCTGTGTAATTGTGAAAGGTAAGTGATAAATTTTGTACCATGACTATTTACTTCAATTATTCATTTCAGTTAAATAACCAAATTTTGTTACTGCTTTGTATGTCCATTTTCTTTTGGTTAGGCCTATTGAAGTTAGAGAAACAATGGATACCTGTCCTAGTAATGATTTTATGTTCTACGTGACAAATACACTTTTCATTCAGGGTCTTCCCATTTACAAAGCTAAAATTTCCTTCACAGAATTTATTTTCTGTTTTAAATTATTTATATTCTTCTCTATGCTTTCTACTTTTTCCATATTGATGTTTAATATTGAAAAATATTATTCAGACTGCTTTAAAATTTGTTTGGACAATGTGATACACAGGTGTGTGTATGTATAATGAATGTGTGAGAGCTGTTGACAAATGCACATTTTTAGGAGCAAAATAAATAATGACTAAAGTTTTGGTGAAGTGTAAAATAAGTGAAAATCAATAATCTTTAACTATTTTTTTTTTACCGTGTAGGCTTAATATGCCTGTGCTATCTTGTTTACTGATTTCACTTATCTAAACCATTTTCGAAGACCAGGAAAAGATAAACATCAGCTGGGCAAATTATCATTAATTTGAAGTAAAAAGGGTCTCAGGAAACTACATAACATACATTAAGGTAGCTTATTTTCTCTTGAGAATTGTGTGTTTCTAAACTATGTTTATGATGTAATGTCACTTCCATATCTCCTTTGTCTGTAAAGACCTTGACAATTTTGTCCCATTTTAGTGTACGTGCATTTTCATCTTGTTACATATTCTGCTTTCCATCTATTTCTATAAAATTTATGCTCACTAGTGAAAACTAAAGCCTGAGAGATCAAAAACCTGATTATCTTTATTAATATTGGAAGATTTATATTTAAAATCTTTTTCTGATAAGAATGTTTCATAAGTATACGTAGATAATTTGAGGGTAAGCTCAGCCTTTAAAAAGCAACACGAAATTGGTTTTCTTTGTGATCTTGACTTGCTTTTGTAAATAGATTAACTTTTGTGTTAATTAATGCTGCCTTTAATGCCATATCAGGGTCTAAGGATATCGATAAAGTCTAGTAATGGTTACTTTTCTGCTACAGGTAGTTTCATTTCCTCTCAATTTTGTTTTGTTTTGTTTTTAAGATTATTTACCTTTTTTAATGTTAAATCATGAAATTTTGAGGTCATGTTGTCATTTATCTCAATTGAATAAAATTATTGATTTTATCCTTTTGGCATAATTATTGTTTTATGAGCCTTTTGTAATATATAATGATCCTGTTTTAATAGAAAAAAACCTAAAATTATAAATTGCCTATGTAAAAATATTACTGATCAGAAATGACAGTTTGCATTTTAAATCATATGATGCAGTTGGGTTGAGAAATCTGAGGGCATTCTTTAGGGTCCATAAATACTTAAAGGAATTAAAGGAATTTAAGGAGAGGATCATGAATTTTTTTTTACAATGATGAATACTGTAGGATGGCTTGGGAGTGACTATATTGAATAGGCTGGCTTGGGAGTGATTATATTGAATAGAACTATTTAAAAGAACTATTCAAGTAAATAGATGTATAGATAACAGAGATTAATCATGAGTATGACAGAAGAAATTTGTTTCTGTATATATCATGTTAATATTCATGTATTCCATTGGTATCCAAAATTGTAAATAAATGTTCTTTTTTTTTAGTTATGGCTTCTCTTTTGGTGTCAAATAATCTGTCCCTGTCTCTCATTGACCAGCCAATTGTGGATCAAAAATATTCAGAAAAAAATAGAAATTTAAGTTTAAAAAAACACTATAAAAACTATTTATATAGCATCTACATTGTATTAGGTATTATAAGAAACCTAGATATTATTTAATGTATAAAGGAGAATATGTAGTTTATATGCAAATAAAAACTTTCATTATATAAGGAGTTTTAGCATCTTTGGATTTTGGTATCCTGGAAGGAGTGTTGTGGGTATTGGATGGTCCCCCACCTACCCTCAATTTCCCTCAGATACCTGGGGACAGTTGTATGTTGACTTAATGAGTAAGCCATTTTCCTTGATGAAATAAGCAATTATACTTGATAGAATAAGCAGCTTTTACTTACAAATTAGCAGTTTGTTGATTTTTAATATTTAAAAAATTGACTTATTTTCTAGCTCTTGTTAAATAACACATATTGCTATTAGTATTTTTTTAGACTGTTCTTTTAAACTTTTTTTTTTTTTTAAAGAAACTGTGTATAGTCTTTAGTCTGGTTTAACTCCGTTAATATTACCCTTATAATTATTTAAAACTTGATACTGATACAATTTTTTTAATGTTTTGTTTCATTTAGATCTGTTCATTGAGCTAGGGAGATATGGTGATATGTTGCAACTTCCAAAATCTCAGTGTTATAAAATTAATGAAAGTTTCTCAGTTTCTTCAGACAGGAAGCAGGGTCAAATGGGGAATCAGAAAGGGATTGGGCAGCTCTCCAGGTAGGTCCTTCACAAAATGATGACTCAAGGGCTTAGCTATCCTCTGAGCTATCCTTCTTCCCTTATGGCTCCTCTGTTCCCCCTGCTACCTTGGAGTCCCCTGCTAGATTGCTATGCCAGTTGGTGAGTGAAGAGAGAGTAAGCTGTGGATCTTTCAGGATATTCTAAAGTGTCAAACTTAGAAGTAGATACATCATTTTTGCCCACATTACATAGGCTGGGGCCCTGTGACTAGTTCTGGCCAAAGTGCTGGGGAGGCTGGGAAATAATACTTACGGTATAAAAAACAAGACTGGTGAGTACCTAGTTGCTTTCTGCCATAGGTGATATTATCTCCATTTTTACAAATGACAAAACAAGTTTTAAGTGATTTACTCAGTTTCACACACTGATAAATGAAACTGAAAGTCTGATTCACAGTCTAGTATTTATGTGATTTGTGGCTGCTCATCAGTTCCACATCTTGTCCTGGAACTGTCATACTTGAACAGAGTTTTAAATTTGGTCAGGGAGACAAATACAACTTTTTTACAATCACTGTGACTTTTGTTGGCAGTTTACAGAGTAATTTATTTAAATTATTTTCCTTTTCTATTTTGTTTTTTGAGCCATACTTTGTCTTTTAGAATATATCCTTCAGGTTATAAGTAGTATGCAGTTCACTTGCTATGTTCTTATGGATTCTTCACGATAACATAATCGGCTTTTATTTAAAGCAAATTAAAAGGCACATCAGCATTTGATTACCAAAAGCATGCTAAGTATTAAGTAGAGTTTAAGAACCTAATGCCCTCACACTATCTCTTTCTCTTTCCTTCCTAAAAGGGAATAAAAATCCTAAGAAGTTGCATCTCTGTTGTGAACTGCTTTCCCTCATATAAGGAACACTTGTTCTAACAGTTGGTCGTATCAGTTAAAGACGTTCTTATCATGTCCCACATACCACTGATTTGTAGCCAAAGTATTCACTACTTTGTATCGTAATAAAAGTTCCTTTTTGTTTTGAAGTTTGCTTGGCCCCTCTTTTCTTGGAGAGGTAAGTGTTAGGTTATATTCTTTGTACATTTGAATAGTGGGTTTTGCATGAGGAGTAGGATACTGCTTTTTCTCTGTGATAGCTTCCTTGCTGAACCTGCTTTCTGTTTTTTCTAATTGCTTAGTTCAAACCTCATGCATTTTTCTCTACCCTTTTATCTTCCTAAGTCTACTTTTGTCTGCTGTTTCCCTTCATATGTCCCTCACTGAAAATATATTATGGTCAGATTTATTCTGATTTTTGTCTCATCCCATATCGATTAAAGAGGGTGTTATATCACCTTCATATTCAATTGCTCAATTGCTCTAATTCTTTGTGCCTGTTTTTTATTGCATGTTGCCTGATTCAGTAATCTGCAAGTTCCCTTTGGTGAGAGAAACCTACTATTCAAATGCACAGTAGGTGGGACCTATGACCTAAGGGAAAGGTTTAAACTTCAGCTAGCACCCTTATGGAATGCCTGAGTCCTTGCTCTCCTTGCCTTAGCTTTTCTAACTTCCAGTTCCAGAATGTTCGTGATATTCTATCAAAATTTCCAACAAGTTTATATAATGTGTATAACAAATAGTATTTTAGTTACTTATGCTGAAAGATTGTTTAGGTTTTAAGTGGTATTTGTTTTCGCTTAAGCCTCCCCGCCACTGGTCAAAATTATAGAGATTTAGAATGGAGACTAAAACTGTCATTAGTGACTGTTTTAGTAGGTTAGGGCTGCTATTACAAAGTACCATAGACTGGGTGGCTTATCAACAGCAGAAATGTATTTCTCAGTTCTGGAGGCTGGAAGTCTGAGGTCAGCATGCTAGTATGGTCAGGTTCTGGTAAGGACCTTGTCTCAGGTTGCAGACTGCTTACTTCTTGTATCATCACCTGGTGGAAAGAGAACAAGCTAGTTCTCTGGCCTCCTTTTAAAAGGGCAGTAATCCTATTAATGAAGGCTCCGCTCTCACGAACTAGTAACTCCTGAAAGTTCCCACCTCCAAATATCATCAAATTGGGGGTTAGATTTCAACACAAGAATTTGGGGGGTTGGGGACCATAAACATTCAGCAGTGACCTATGTTGTATATCATGAAACAGAGTTTTATATGATTATGTATTAAAGCTTATTTAGCTTGTGTTATTAAAACTGTGCTTTTCTGTGTTTGCTCACATTTAGGTTTCTATTTTAAATTTCTAAAAGTTTTATTTTTTCAAATTTCTAGAACACTATAAATGCTACTTAAATTTTAAAAATAAAGTCTAGGTCAGGACATTATTTTCTGCTACATATTTTTTCAGTGGTATTGAACTGTTGTAGTATGAGTTGTAGTTGTCTGATAATATTTTATATTAGAGGTTTATGTAAGAATGATCATTGAAAAATTATTTTAATTATTTAGTAGAGTACGATATCAGATTGGCTTTATTATCAGAGTCACTGCAGATAATCTGAGCATAAGTGAAAAAAGCCACCAAGTAGCCAAGGTAAAAGCTATGTACTGAAAAGTTGTATATTTAACTTAAATATGAGAGGCTTATTTATTTTAGAGACAGGATCTTGCTGTGTTGCTCAGGCTGGTTTCAGACTCCTAGGCTCAAGCAATCCTCCTGCCTTAGCCTCCCAAAGTGCTGGGATTACAGGTGTGAGCCACCACACCCAACTGAGTTTTTAAGTGAGATTCTGTTAATACTTACTCTCTGTTTTCTAAGAAATATATATTTTTCCCGTTTCAAAAACAGTACATATCTATAATGTGGAAAAATATAGTAAACTGATAAGTAAAATTAAAAAGCAATGAACTATATTCCCATAATTCAAAGACAGTCGCTTTGTAAATTTTTTTGTATTTCTAATTGTTTCTGTTCATATTTTCCCCTCATGCTTGTGATATATTTTATGTCTAATTTTATATCATGTTCTTTGCTTAACATATTATCATAAAGCATTTTTCTCTAAATTGTATTTTTGTGACCATTGACTTGCTGCATTCTAATGACTTTTATATCTGTATCTGTCTTCCAAGCCCATATTAGAAAGGCACGCATAGTGCAGCAGTTGCAAGCAGGCAGTCATTTTACTGAGATAGACATACCACCTAATAGCAAAGGAAAAGACTGGAAATTGAGACCAGAATACAAAGTGTAATAGCTGGGAACCATAGCATATGGAATCAAACTGTATATGCAGCACTGACTGCTAAAGAAAATTGTGAAACTGTGCTTCTGGATTTTACTTGGAATCTATGATCACAGACCTTAGATGCTGCTTTATACTGCCTGACAGAGTTTGTATGCTGTACTTCTCAGACAACTTTTTCAACCTAAATCCTTTCTCTCCAAAACTTAAGCATCCCTACCTCAGCCTTACCCTAAGCTCTTGAAACCAGAGCCCGTCACTCTCATCTGTATACTACCAAACCACAACTCTGGTTAAATGTGCAGCCCCTCTTCTTTATCTTTAAATTTGTAAAATATATTTTATCACCTGCTCCATTTCAGTTGGATTATTCCTGTTACCACACACACTTTTTTTTTTAAAAAAAAGTTCTCCCATTTAAAGTAACAACAACAAATAAATCACAGCCCTACCTCTCTCCTCCTTAAAAAACAAAGCCCCTCCATATCCATTTCTTAGTTTTTGGCCATTCCTTTATTTCCCTTTGTAGCCAAATTTGTTCATATGTTGTCTACATAAACTTTACTTTTTCACTTTCTCAGTAACTAGTGTTACACTATCTTTTAGTTCCTTTTTAGTTGGTTTTATTAATCCCTATGGATTTAGATATCACAATTATATAATCACTTCAAATTATCTCTGAACTGCAGATTCTAATATGCAGTTGCCCTCTTGTCATTTTTACTTGATGTCTCATGGGTACTTAAAACTCAGTATTTTTAAGTTCGTGATTTCTTCCTGATCTCTTCCATATCAGAAAATGTACCATCATCTTCAAATCAGAAATGTAGATATTATCCTTTATTACTTACTTTTGTTCACTCTCTACCTTTAGTCCATCAGCAAGACCTGTTGATTCACTGCTGTTGTCTCCCTCTAATTCACAGAACAATGAAAGGGATCTTAAAATGTGAATCAAATTATTTATCTACATTGCTTTGAGACCATTATTTAGCATAAAATCTAAAGTCCATACTATGACCTATTAGCCTTTGCATGATCTGTTCCCATCTTACCTCTTCAGCCCCCTCTTATGTTTCTCCTTGAAGCTCTTGCCTCGCTGGCTTTTAGTTACTGCAATGTCTTATGTTCTTTCATGTCACTGTGCTTTTGGACTTGGTGTTCTCTGCCTGGAATGCTCTTCCTCTGTTTTCTCATTCTTAAGGTTGCTGGTTAAATGTCTTAGAGAAGTTTTTCCTCACCTAATATCTAAGGCTGTCCCTCACATTTTCACCACTTGTTTCATTCTTTCATGTGGTATTAAAATTTATTTTTCACTATTTAATTAATTGATTAGATTTTACCCCCCAACTGGAATATAACCATCAAAAAGGCAAGGGCTTTGGCTTTAATTGGTTGTGATTATATCTCCTCTGCCTAGCAGAGTATCTGAATACAGAAGGTTCTCCCTAAGTGACTGATAAATGAATGAATGGGTAGGTGAGTTACAGACGAGAAGTAACCCTAAAAGTATCACACATACTTAGATTCCAACTTTGAACAATAATTCTCACTAATAACGATAACCCTGAGTTATCCCATAGGAAATGTAATAAATTTAAGCCATTTTAGAGAAATGAGTTTACAAAATAAGATTTAACAAACATGAGTATATTTAAAAAGAAAATGTGTCTTAAGGCCGGGCGCGGTGGCTCACACCTGTAATCCCAGCACTTTGGGAGGCCAAGGCAGGCAGATCACGAGGTCAGGAGATTGAGACCATCCTGGCTAATATGGTGAAACCCCATCTCTACTAAAAATACAAAAAAATTAGCCTGGCGTGGTGGCAGGCGCCTGCAGTCCCAGCCACTCGGGAGGCTGAGGCAGGAGAATGGCATGAACCTGGAAGGCGGAGCTTGTAGTGAGCTGAGATCGCACCACTATACTCCAGCATGGGCAACAGAGCGAGACTCTGTCTCAAAAAAAAAAAGTATAGAATGTGTCTTAAAATATTTCATTACTATAGGGCTCTAAATAAAACCTAATTTTTCCTATACTGAGAGTTCTTTCACTAATTACTATTTCTCAAAGCTGAAGAACTGATTTTAATCTTTATACATGAGTTATTCTGGATCATGTTCTTTTATATGAGTTATTTCTTATAAGTATTCTAAATGTTATGCACTCATCCTCATTATTTGTGGATTTTGTTTTGGGGTTTGCCTACTTGCTAAAATGTATTTGTAATTTCCAAATCAGTGCTTTTTGTGGTCATTCATGGACATAGACGGTGATGAAAAATTTGAGTGGTCTGTACGTGCATGCTCCTGGTTGAGGTCTAACAAGGCAGCAGTCTGCCTTATTGTTTTGGCTGTCATACTGTAAACAAATCTCTTTTTTATGATCTGTTTAGGGTCACATTTTTTTTACAATTTTGCTTTTCATTGGTGATCTTGCTGTTTAAAATGACCCCCAAGCATAGTGCTGGTGGTAGTGTCTAGTATTCCTAAGCACAAGAAGGCTGCCTCACGGAAAAAAATTGCTGGAATGATGCACAGAACTAAAAAAAAAAATGCTATACTTAATGATTACTGGTATTAGATAAGCTTTGCTCAGGGATGAATTATGCTTTTGGCTGCGAATTCAATGTTAGCGAATCAGTGATATATATTAAATAAGATATATTTAAACAGAAACACACATAAAACAAGCTTGGGTATTGATCAGTTTATGAAAATGTTATGACTGGAAGCTTACAGGAACCTAACCCTGTATTTGCCCTAGGAGCAATGGTTCAGTGTTCGCGGCAACTTTATAAAACATAACTACCGCGAATAATGAGAATCAATTCTGTAAGTTAAAATTCTGGACTTCACTATAAATTCAGGAAGTGCCTCCTTACCTGTTTATTGTAATTTAGGGACTTTTAGGTTGGGATATATATATATTTTTTATCTTAAATTCATTAAGCAAAAAACTGAATTCATTTTGGTTCAGTTATCCTTTTTGAACACTTACTATATGCCAATAACTACTAGCTTAAGAAAGCCATAAAATCTTTTCTCCAAGGATCTTTCACTTAGGGTAACATTCCATTTTAAGTTTAATCCAACTTATCTGAAACCAACTGGGTATGCTACACTTGTATTCTGACAGTAATTACCTGGAATTAGTACAAATCCCACAGGTTAAAGGCCAAGTTCTCCATAAAACTGCCCCTACTTCAGATACCAGCTTCAAGTTTTCAGGGTACCCAGGCCACCTTGCACTTCTGATTTATTAATAGGTTACAAATCTGAGGATTCCCATGATCCCCTAAGGTCCAGTAATCTGCTAGAATGATTCACAGAACTTAGGAAACTGCTTTATCTATTATTACAGTTTTATTTAAAGGAAGCACATAGGGTAAGGTCTGGGAAAGAGCAGAGTTTCCATGCCCTTTCTTTCCCTCTGGAGTCTGAGGCTGTCACCCTCTGAGCATATCAATGTGTTAACCAACAGGAAGTTCCTCTGAGCTTTGATGTCCAGAGTTTTTTTTTGAGTTTTGTTATATAGGTACAATTTTAAGTAATTGATACAGAATTTATTTCAGTGATCCAACTCAATTTCCAGGACCCTCCCATCCCTGGAGGTCAAGTTCCTGAAAGTCCTGACCCTCTAATCTTGTGCTTGGTGTTTCTGATCATCAGCTCCATCCTGCAGCTATCTGGGGCCCGCCTTGACCTACCTCATTAGCATAACAGAGATACTTCTACCACTCTTGTGTTTATAAGGACTTTTAAAACTCTGTGTCAAGAACTGGGGACAAAGAGCAGATGTATTTTTTTTATTATACCACAAGAAGACTGCTTGTAAACACTAAGAGATAAATTAAGAGTTTGCCAAGTAGGGAAATAGGTGTTTACAAGGAGAGAAGAATATATGCAAAAAGCACCAAGGGATGAAAGAATTTGTGAGGAAGAAAATGTCACTTCGTCAAGCCAGAAAGTGTCACCTTCAAATGAAAATGGTTGAAGGTGTAAGCCGGTCGCGGTGGCTCAAGCCTGTAATCCCAGCACTTTGGGAGGCTGAGACGGGCGGATCACGAGGGCAGAAGATCGAGACCATCCTGGCTAACACCGTGAAACCCCGTCTCTACTAAAAAAAAAAAAAAAAAAATACAAAAAACTAGCCGAGCGAGGTGGCGGGCGCCTGTAGTCCCAGCTACTCGGGAGGCTGAAGCAGGAGAATGGCGTAAACCCGGGAGGCGGAGCTTGTAGTGAGCCGAGATCGCGCCACTACACTCCAGCCTGGGCGACAGAGCGAGACTCCGTCTCAAAAAAGAAAATGGTTGAAGGTGAACCTGGAAAAGTAGACATCGGTCAGATCATGAAAGGCTGTAGAAGCAAGAGATAATGCATGACTCCCATACAGATGGGGACCTTGTAATATATGTTTTAATGGAAATTTTCAAGTATACAAGGAGTAGATAGAATGAAGAATTCCTGTGTACTCATCACAATTAATAGCTGGTGGCTAGACGTTTCATCTGTACTTACCCCACCTTACATTTCAGTGTATGTGTCAAAAATAATGAGTTTTTAAAAATTACCACAATCTCATTATCGTACCTAAACTTTTTAAATAATTTTTTAATGTCATCAGAAATTCAGTCAGTACTCAGATTGCCAATTCTACAGTTGCTGGGGGTTTTTTTGTGTTTTTTTGTTTTTGTTTTTGTTTGAGATAGGGTCTTTGTTGCCCAGAGTGGAGTGCGGGGGCACAATGATGGCTCATTGCAGCCTTGACCTCTCAGGCTCAAGCAGTCCTCCTACCTCATCCTCTCCCCTGACCACAGGTGCATGCCACCAGGCCAGGCTCATTTTTTAGTGTTTTATAGAGGTAGGGTCTCACTGTGTTGCCCAGGTTGGTCTCAAACTCCTGGCTTCAGACAATCCTGCAGCCTTCTAAAGTTCTGGAATTACCAGTATAAGCCACTATGCCTGGCCTGCAGTGTTCTTAAAACAGCAAATCAAAGAAACCGTGTGCCATAACTAATGTTTGTAATCCCAGCATTTTGGAAAGCTGAGGAGGGAGGATCCTTTGAAGCAGGGAGTTTGCGACTGCTCTGGGCAACCAAGTGAGCCCCTATCTTTATTTGGGGGGTGGGGGGATAACAGCAATTGGGAAATTTCAAATTTAAAAATTCTAGATTTTTGTAATTGAAGAATTGGGGGTTCTAGCATACTAGATGCATTTCTTCCTCTATAATAATAGGGCCTTTGTCAAAGTTTTTGCCTAGCTGCCTTATTCATTGCTTTTCTCTGTGAGGAGCCTTGGAAGTGATTTAAACAGACATGGATCTTGCTAAGATTTGTATTATGGAAAAATAAGTAAAGGTGGTCCACCTTTCTATAAGGTGAAAAAACAAGAAAACAATAACTAGAGATAAGCTCAGATGGATTTGATGAGTAATATGTCCACAGGAAGGCAAGGAGGATACCAGTGAGAGAATTTTGCAGTAGTCAGATATTCAGAGGAAGATACACTGAAGTAAGGTCTCTGCAGTAGGGCAGAGTTTAGAATTTTAAGAGATGAGGAACAGAATTAATAATAACATGTGGAGAGGGCACATTGAAAATAAGATATAAATATCAAATTTAAGTGATTGGTAGATAGTTAGGACAACTAGGCAAGCCATGAAATTCAGGATGAGCCACTTGGTGCTTGGGAGGGAATAACTGTTTAGTTTGGATCTTGAGTATTCACTTCAGATTAAAGTATTTTGACTGTGGTAGAGAGGAATACAACCAGTTGTTGGATCCTTACCTGAGGAAAGTTAGATGTAGCTAAAAGTAAAGTGTTTTGTAATACAATGATTTTCTCTAATTATTCTACACGTAAAGTTTGAAAATTCTCGAACTAAATTAAAAAAGCGAAAGAAAGGAAAGACTACCTGTAAACATGAGAGTTCATTCAAACAACTCTCTTTTTAAGATAATTCTCAGTTCCTTCAAATGAGGGATTAGTAGAGAATTAGTGTGCTCCTGCCCACTTGGCTACAGACTTCATTTACTTTTAATAATAAGCTTGTATAATCTTAATATGTATTAATACATTGTCATTTGTAAGAAATATAAATACAAATGGCATTGCTGGACCTGGCATCTAGTAAGTGGTTGGTAAGTGTCTGCTGGATGTTTATCTAAACCCTTTTAAAGTTTAAGAGGTAGTATTTGTTTCAGATTACAGTTTTCACCTGATATTTCTCGACAGTGTCTTCACAAATACGAAACTTAATAAATATGTATAGGATAAAGAATAATTCTGGTGATTTTAAGCGCTTTATTTAAAAGGATTCTTTTTTTGCTTAGTTTGAGGTGGTATCAACATCCTACAGAAGAAGAATTAAGAATTCTTGCAGGGAAACAGCAAAAAGGGAAAAGCAAAAAAGATAGGTAAGTTATATTGAGCTTGTAAAGTGTTAAATATTTAACACAATTTATATAAATATATTTTATGCTTTGAGTAAAGAAACGTACCAGTTATTGTAAGTAGTTGATAAATTTGAGATCAAAACCGATGAAAATCTAATCTGTAGTAATATATACACACAAAATAGTGATTATTTTACTCAAGAATGGTTAAGTTTATTCTTTGTTTAAATCATGAAAACAATATAGCCATCATACTAAAGAAAATGTAGTTGGGGTTGATTGGGGAGGGACTTATAACCCATATCTTTATCCTACAACTCATTAAAGATGTCAGTTGGTTTGGGTTATTTTCCAGTTTTTGCTGCTACTGTGTATTATGACACTGGGGAAATTAACCTGTTCTTGGCCTCAGTTTCCTCATTTTAAAATTAAAAGGGATGGACAATATAACTGTGTAGGTGCCATCAGCTCTTGAATGTTCTTTTCATGTTTACAGTTTATGAAGAGAACTGCCTACTAATAAACCTCACAGAACAGACCATAGTAGCCTCATCTATGAGATGGAAAGAGTAAACAAAACAATGTTTTGAATAATCCTTCCAGCTTTAAAATTTTATATCTCTATTTAAATAGAATTCTTAGAGAAAGTGCATGTTAATTACCTCTCTGAATGGACCATAGTTTTCTCAACTGGGGATCCAAGAGGACGTCTTAGGTCCCCTGTGACTCTGAAACCGTGATTGATTGACAACAAATTATAACCATGTTTCTCATATATATCATAAAAATGCTAACCTAGCCTAATACATTTATAGAAGCTAAAAAATAATTAAACATTAATGATTATTTGGCATGGAAATTTGAAAAGACTGTCTTTTTTCATCTTAACGACCATCCTTTTTCACTTATCATTACAAATATACCTGGAAGCCCGTTGGAATATTAATAGTAAACCTTCCTTCTCTTTAGTCCAGTACTTAAGTTTTTTAATAAAATAGTCCTGCCTAACATTATAGTTTCCAGAGCACTTTTATACACAGTTCTACTTAATCCACAAAACAACCAAGAGTGTTAGCTAATAATTTAATTTACTCTTTATTAATGAGAAGCTATTGATCAGAGATGTTAAATGAGTTGCCCAAGTTCACATAACTAGTAAGGTTACGTACTGATAACCAGGATTTGAATCCAGGTTAGTTTTTAGTTTCTGTTTCTTTTTAACTATTCCACTTCCACCTATTTATAGCTACCATGTTCAGCATTTGTAAAATTTAATTATGTAGAAAGAGTCTCACTCTGTCACTCAGGCCAAAGTGCAGTGGCACAATTCTGGCTCATTGTGGCTTCAACCTCCTAGGCTCAAATGATCTTCCCACCTCAGCCTCCCAAGTAGCTGGGACCAGATGCATGCAACACCATACCCAGCTAGTTTTTTTTAAAAAAAAGTTTGTAGACACAAGGTCTCCCAGTGTTACCCAGGCTGTTCTCCCTGAGATTAAGCAGTCCTCCCGCCTCGATCTTCCTGGCCTCTCAAAGTGTTGGAATTACAGGTGTGAGCCACTGCACCTGGCCTGAATCATTATTATAGTGCCTTGTAATGAATAATTATGTTCTAAGTAATTTGTAATATGTTGAACATGCCTTATAGTTACAAAAAGATACATTAACGTTGCTGTCTTGTTCCTAGTAACAAGAATTATTTTTTGGTTTATTGACATGAAATTATTTTTTCCTGAGGCTTCCCAGTTTTTTATTCAAGGATAAATGCAAAATTGTTTTTCAGTATTGAGATTAATAGTATTAAAACTTAGTTGAAGCTGGCCATGGGGGTGTGTACCTGTAGTCCCAGCTACCCAGAGGCTGAAGCAGGAAAATTGTTTGAGCCCAGGAATTTTGAGTCCAGCCTGGGCAACTGTGTGTCTAAAGAAATACATAAAATAATAAATTGAAACCTTAGTTTATTACTTTCTATATGTTTGTCTTTAAAAATTAAATTTGGAAATCATACAGATACACCGGAAGAATTTGTTTTCCTTCATCTGTAATTTTTAGTAAAAACTATTGCAAATTAGTCTGTCTTGTTTCTGAATTTCTCATACACATAAATCTTAATATAATTCTTCAACTCTGATTTGCATATGGTTCCGGGTCTGTTTATATGTATGTATGTGTGTGTGTTTATACACGTCACTTCAAGGAGAAGTGCACTTTGTCTTCATTTGCATTTACTCTTGTGCCTAAAGAAAAAAGAGAGTAGGAGAAAAGGGTGTGAAATGCTAAGCTAGAAAAAAAAGTTTTGTTGCAGTAACTAATTTAGGTAATTATTTCACTGGTAATCTGTATATTCACATGATAATTTACATTCAAATTTTATAGTACCCTTTTTAAAACTACCTTTGAGTACTTTACCTCCTTATTGATGAAATATTAGGAATTCTGTCTTTACACTGTGAAATTTAAAACTTCATTTGTAATTAGTTTGAAACAAGCACTTGGATAACAGTGTAGGTAACTTGTTTTTTGTGTCACTTGTCTGATTTTTATAGGAAATATAATGGTCACATTGAAAGTAAGCCATTAACCATTCCAAAGGATATTGACCTTCATCTAGAAACAAAATCAGTTACAGAAGTGGATACTTTAGGTAAGGGCAATCTTGGTAAAATGTTCTATAAATCTCAGTTTTATATTATGGTAGTGAAAGTACTTTCATTTTAATCATTAAGTCCATTATACAGAATAAGGAATCTTTCTAAGAACTTAGATGCTCAAATGACTTCATTTGAATCGAATTTCTTTTTTTGTTCACCTAACTTGTATTATTTTTCCTATTTTCGGAAGAGGCTAACTTACACAAGTTTATTATGCAGTTTCTGTTTATTAGATTGAGATCACAGTCAATTTTTATTATCTAGAATTCTAGACTTCCTTTTACTCTTTGTTTCAGCCTGCCCTGTTCTAATGTGGCTTGCAAAACTGCATTTGAAATGTCTGGCCATGAGCAGCCCAGGGGTTGGGGTGCCTACTTTTATGCAGTTGAAAAATCGAGTACAACTTTTTACTACTCATAAACCTAATTACTAAAAGCCTACTCCTGACCAGAAAACTTACCAATAACATAAAAAATCAACACATATTTTTTGTGTTATATATATTATATACTGTATCATAACAATAAAGTAAGCTAGAGAAAAGAAAATGTTATTAAGAAAATCATAAAGGAGAAAAAATGTATTTCCTATTAAGTGGAAGTGGATCATCATAAAAGTCTTCATCACTATGATATTCGCTTAAAGTAGGCTGAGGAGGAGAAGGAAGAGGAGAGGTTGGTCTTGCTTGTCAGAGGTGGCAGAGGTGCAAGAGAATCTGCATATAAGTAGATGTGCGCAGTTCAAACTGTATTGTTCAAGGGTCAACTATATTTCTATTGATTTACCCATATTTAGAGTAATTCAGTTTTATTCTCACATATATTAGAAAGGAAAATGGTTTTAGAATAATGAACTGGATTGGAAATCAGAAAAATTTACTTATTCAGGATTTACTTTCATCCATTGTTATTTCCAAATAGGTCATTTAGTTTTCCTCCTATAAATTATAGAACTGTGGTGTCTCAATTATTGTAATTATATAATGACTACAATGATTCTAGTTTAAAATGATATTAATATGAAATTATTTGAATCCTAGAAGGAAAAGGCATCTAAGGTGATATAATTTAAAACACTGGTTTTTAAACTTTGGGATATATCAAAATCACTTGATGAGTTCTTTGAAATGGATTCTCTACTCCCATCCTTGAAGATTCAGTAAATGTAGAGTAGGTTTTGGGAATCTGCATTTTTTAAAATGCTCCAAGTGATTTTGATTTTTGACTAGGTTTGAGAACCACTGGTTTATGTGATAAATGAAATGCATGTTTTTTAAAAATAACTTTGATAATGTCAAATAAGATGTCATTATGTAATTTGACCCTTCTTGGGTTAAATCATACCACCATCAAAAAATCTTAAGAGGTCTAACATCTCAAATAGGATTATTTTATGATACAAGGTGGCTTCGAAATACGTGAAAGTTTATTATTACATCTGTAAAGGTTGTATGTATATGTAAAGCATGTCCTAGAACTAAAAAATATCAGTGAAGAGCAATATAAATCACTTGTCTAATATTTAGACTTTTTTTTTTTTTGAGACGGATGGCTGTAGTGCAGTGGTGTGATCTCAGCTCACTGCAAGCTCCACCTCCCAGGTTTATGCCATTGTCCTGCCTCAGCCTCCCGAGTAGCTGGGATTACAGGTGCCCGCCACCACACCCAGCTAATTTTTTTGTATTTTTTAGTGGAGATGGGGTTTCACCATGTTAGCCAGGATGGTCTTGATCTCCTGACCTTGTGATCTGCCCACTTCAGCCTCCCAAAGTGCTAGGATTCCAGGCGTGAGCCACTGCGCCTGACCCATTTAGACTTTTAAGACTGGTTATGTCTTCCTCTTTTTTCTTTTTAACTATTTTACATTCAACATTTAAAACATTTAAAGGCACTTTGACTTTTTGATTAGTAGCTGTCACATATATTTCACTACTCCTATATGTGCTTACTTGTGTAAAATGTTCGTAGATACGTGTAAATATAATAACATATAAACGTTCTTCCTGATTTTTAGTAGTTTTGACATTTTTACAAATAATGTTTATTGAATAATTTGTCAGCTAGCTTTAGTAAGATCTTAAAATTGTTGAGTATCAGACATTGTTATAATATTTTACTTGTATTACCCCATCCTCACAATTCTGAAGTAAGTAACTGTTATCAGTTTTTCTTTTTGTTTTTTTAACTCATTAGGAAGAAGGGTTAAATAACTTGGACAGGGTTACACACTGAATGTGGTACAACCACTCAATGAGAACTAGGCTATTTTAATGAATTTAAAAAAACAAAAAAAACTGAATTTAGGGTATTGTAGCTTTAGCATGTAGTTTATGGAGTATTTGGTTTCACTTTTAGGATTTTGAGAACTAGTCACAAATGATACTCGTTTATCAACTGGTCATGTAATATCAAGAGCATTTCCAGTTAACCAAAATAGCAGGGAGATGTTCATATGTGTTTGTAAGTTTTCGTAGTCATTTGTGAATGCATGTTGTATATGTGTGTTTAGGTGAAAGTACAGGGGTTTCTGTCTTCTTTTGACTTCAATATTTTATTAAAAGGCATATATATAATTGTATTATTGATTACACAAAGAATGTAACACTTGAGTTAAATAGCCAAGAATATATATAATTTGTACTTTCATGGAATGTATGTATTATTGATGTCCCAATAATTATCATAAAAGTCTATCTTAAATTGTATTAACTATGTATTATAAGAACCTCGTAAAGAACATTAGAACTTTTGAATGTCACTTCATCGTTTGCTATGAGTGAGTTCCATGGAGGAAGTCTCTATGAGTTTGGGTAGGTTTGGAGAATTAGAATGCTTATTTAAATTATTGATAATAAAGCTGAATACCTTAAATGGATTTTGGTCTGTCCTTTCCATCCACTTCCCTGACCTTCCAGATAGAAAGCTCAATATGGGTGATTTTTTTTTTTCTTAGTAGGAGGAAAGGATTGAGGGTAAGCATCCTGTAACCATATCAGTATGTTTCAGGCTTATGTTCAGAAGCTGTAGGTCAATCACAATAGAAGACCTAAAACAGGGCTGGGGGCAGTGGCTCATGCGTGTAATCCCACCTCTTTTGGAGGCCGAGGTGGGAGGATGGCTTGAGCCCAGGAGTTTGAGAACAGCCTGGGCAATATAGTGAAATCTGTCTGTACAAAAAATTTAAAAATTAGCCAAGTTTGATGGTGTGCATCTGTAGTCTCAGCTACTAGGAAAGTTGATGTGGGAAGATTGTTTGAGCCCCAGAAGCTGAGGCTGCAGTGAGCTATGATCACACCGCTGCACTCTCAGAAAACCTAAAGCAGTTAACCTAAAAGTTAAAGTACATTGAAGCAGATTAAGAGTGTTACAATAACTTGATGCAAATTTAAAAATCATAAAAGGATTTTGGATTATGAAAATGTTATGATCATCTTACAGAAATGGTATAAAATTTGGTTAGTTTTGATGCTACTTTTAATAGGTCTTACTGAATGTGATATTTTCAAAATACTCTTTCTATAAGAATGTTGTATCTTCAAGTGTAATTGTATTGTATTTTATCACTAAAAACTGTCCAAAGCAATGCAGATCATTTTATTATGTGCCATAAGAACATCTGAATTGATGGTTATGTACGTGATTTACTTCCACATTTTTAGGAGGCCTTCTAAAAAATGATGTTGATGTTTTGGACTACACTCTGGTAGAAGTAAACCAGAATACCTATGCCAACTGAGATGCAAAGGGTGATGGAATTATATTTACTTTCAAAGAATGTTAATTTCAATGTAAACTCTTAAGAATGGAATAGTTTGTTGAAGGGGTATGGTTTTATGGAAAATCAACAGACATTTTATAAACTTTTCTTGCAGAACAAAATAGGGTATAAGAGGTATATTTAGTTCATTATTTTTCTTGAGACAGAGTCTTGCTCTGTCACTCAGGTTGGAGTGCCGTGGCGTGAACTCAGCTCACTGCAACCTCCGCCTCCCAGGTTCAAGCTCCTCTACCTTGGCCTCCCAAGTAGCTGGGACTACAGGCGCCTGCCACAACGCCCAGCTAATTTTTGTATTTTTAGTAAAAACGGGGTTTTGCCGTGTTGGCCAGGCTAGTCTCGAACTCCTGACCTCAGGTGATCCGCCTGCCTTGGCCTCCCAAAGTGCTGGGGTCCAGCCTTGTTTATTATTTTAATCTGTAGTATTTCATAGAATTACTAGTTTACAATTAGTACAGCCAATAATTGTAACATAAAGTTTAACTCTTACTTCACAGAAGTGAACAGTATAACTAAATTGTTGTGTTCCAGACTAAGTTGTTTTCTGAAGTGAAGGTATCATAGCTAGATATTTAAAAGAAAACACTTATAATTTCTGTAAAAAATAGCTAATCAGTTAATACCAATAAATTTGCAATCATACTTTACCAACAACTTAAATTTAACTTTGGTAATCTTTTAAGGTTTAATTTGTGAGGTATTAAAATTTAGTTTTGGATGCTAACATCCTCAGTCTATTTCCTGCATTTTTAGATTCATATATTTGTAAATCTTACATTGCAAATGAACAAATAAAGTCTAGCATATTTTAATTATAAATAGGTCCTCATAAGTTATTTATGAAAATTTAAGGGAAACTTTTTTTTTTTTTTCCAGCATTACATTACTTTCCAGAATACCAGTGGCTGGTGGATTTCACAGTGGCTGCTACAGTTGTATATCTAGTAACTGAAGTCTACTACAATTTTATGAAGCCTACACAGGAAATGAATATCAGCTTAGTCTGGTGCCTGCTTGTTTTGTCTTTTGCAATGTATCCTTCAAAACATCATTAATATTAATTTATTTTGCCGATAACACCATTAGACCTCATCTCTGATTTGAGAAAGATTTTATGTCATTAGATAACTTTTCTTTATTGAAATCTTTTTTATGTAATTGAAAATATTTTCAAAGTAATAGAGTTAAATAATTTAAAAAGCTAAATGTAAGAAAAATGCCACTGCCCTGCTTTTTCCTTTTTATCCAAGTCTAATGTCACAGAGATAACCACGTTCACCCCTTTTAGGCATTTATTTTGGGAATTCCTTGCTTGTGTTTAAATATTATGTGATAATGGTACTATTTATATATTACTGCACCTTTCTCCCTCTTCCCTTTTCTTCCCTTCTTTCATTCTTCCAAAACAGTTAGAGATAACATTTTATTAAATTTATACGTAGTTTTACCATGTTATGCCTATGAAAATATTATTTACAGCCAGGTATTATAGTGTATTATTACCTTCTGTAAATAATTTTTTATTTTTGTAATTGTGGAAACTATAAACTCTTCCACAGAATTGGTAGAACCTCAGTAGTTCAGATACTTCATTTCTGTTTTCTTCCCCATAGAAATATCCTCCTGGAGCCCTCAGTTTTCTAAACTTCAGTATAACTAATATCCTGTGACTTTCTTCACTGTCTTCCAAAAATTCCCTCTACCCGTTTCTGGATCTCCTGATTTCCTCTTCCTTGGTTTATTCTTTTTTTTTTTTTTTTTTTTGCAGAGCACATTCTCCTGTGGTGTCCTTAGAAAGGGTGCTAAATTTTTATTTTTAAATCTTGCTTGCCTGGAATTATCTTTATTTTTTCCCTCATACTTGATAGATAGATTGGCTCAGTAGAAAATTTTAAGAAAGAAATAGGTTTGCCTGGAGAATCTTGAAGTCTCTTGAGAAATTGGATGTCCTTTTGTTTTTCATATATACCTATCCTTCCCCTAGTACATACACCCTCTGGAAGCTTTTTCTTTTTATTCTTCTGTTTTCTGACGTTTTATCATTGATAGTGCTAAGTTCTAGATTTACCCTTTAAATCTGAAAACTCATGTCTTTTACTACTATTTTTGTTTTCTTATTTTTATTAAAATTAAATATGGTCCCCGCTCTTTTTTTTATTTCCATCTCTCCAGCGGCAACTTCTTCTAGCTCTTCTCTGTTTGATGCTTACTTTTATATTTCCATGTACTTCCAAGGCTATTCCTTGATTTTAGTTTTAAGCTTAACTATTGCCATTTCACTTTGGAAGTAAGGATTAAGCATATATCTTTGGGCTGCCAGTTAACCACTGATCATTTTCTATTCATCTTCCACATATAGTAATGTCATGTTTATGCCATGATCATGTAAACACCACTCACAGATGAATAGTTAGTTGCCTTAATGTATTCAGAAATATCAAGTAATATGTCAATTTCATCTTTAGTAGAGTTCCTCCTGGAGCCCTCAGATAAGCCCCAGTCTAGATTGGTTGACCTTCCCACCTGATGTGCACCTATTCCCCTGGTATCACTCATTATCATCTTCTTGGAGATTCTCTTTGCATCTCCCTCAAATTGGAGCTCTTTTTAAAGATATTCTATGTCTACCTCCTACTTGATTTACTTTCTGATTTTGGTGGAGCATATTCTTCAGTATCATCTTCAAAAAGGTTGCATGGGTACTACATTTTTTGTGACCTTGCTCTTTTGAAAATATTTTAAATTTTCCCTAAAAATTAATTTTTCCTTTGGCTGAGAATGTAATTCCATGCTGAAAATTATTCCCTTGATAATTTTGCAAGCATTATGTTTTTGTCTTTAAAGTTCCATTCTTACTCTTAAGAACTGAGCTGCCAATCCAATTTCTGATTTATTTTCTTTTTCTTTTGAGACAGGGTCTCACTGTGTTGCCTAGGCTGGAGTACAGTGGTGCAATCACATCTCTCTTTATTTTTTGCAGAGACAGGGTCTCCCCAGCTTGCCCAAGCTGGTGTCAACTCCTGGCCTCAAGGCTTCTGCCTTGGCCTTCCAGAGTGCTGAGATTACAGGTGTGATCTATTGCGCCCAGGAATCTGATTTTTTTATAAGTTCTGTATTTTTCCTCTGTGTTATCATTACCATCTTTTTTTAGCTAGCCACCTGGTGTGCTAAAATTTTATGATGATATGCCATATTTAGGGTCTGTTTTCATCCCATGTTGGGACTTTACCAGTCTGTGAACTCATGTTCTTGAGTTCTAGAAAATTGCTTTGAATTAGTTTATTCGTGTCTACAGCCATACCACCCTGGACACACCCACTCTCATGTGAATTATTTTATTGGTGATTTTTCTCTTCTCTATTTTCTCTCTTTCTGGAATGCTTATTGTTCAGATATTTAATCTCCTAGACTGGTTTCCCAAGAATGTCATCCTCTTTCTTGCATGTATATGTTTATGTTTATATTTTTATATAATTTGTTTTTCTGGGACATGTTCTTAACTTTCTTAACTTTTTTTGAGTTGGTTATTTTGAATTTCTGCTATAATTTTTAATTTTCACAACCTCTTTTTCTTCTGTTCCACTACCCCTTTGATGGAATTCTGCTCGTTTTATGGTTACATTATCTTCCTGTGTCTGTTTAAGATATTAATGATAGATTTTGTTAAGGTTTTTTTCTTTTGTCTGCCTAGTATCTTTTTACTCTGAGTTGCTTTTGTTTGGTTGCTGTCTTTCACATTGAAGGCTCTTAGAGAGCTCTAGTGACTGATGTTTGCCTGTCCGTAATTAAGTGTGAGACACTAAAAAACTGAATGGAACCTCTGAGCACATGGTGAGGTAAGTTGCTGAATCATCTGGATAGGCCAGAGATTATCTTTTTACCCTCTCGGAAGCATAAATCTCCATACTTGCTTCATATGTGGGCAGATTGAACTGGTTACTTTTAAAAAGTACTGATTTCATTAGTACTTATTTTTAATACCTCCTATTATTACCACCCCCTCTCCCCCTGCCGCTGCCGCCACCACCACACACACATTCAGTAACCAGCACTTTCACCCTAGCGTAGAGAAGTATTTGTCATCTAACCAATTTCCTTATCCTTTTGGGGAGTCTGGCAGTAAAAAGGCAAATTTCTTCTTGGCTGTCCGATTGAGCTTCTTCATTCTGTTGAGCCTGCTTTCTAGCTTCCACAATTTTTTTGCTTTTTCTCTTACTTTATTCATGTTCCTTAAAACCAGATTCCTTTACCATCATTTTGGTGGGATTTAGGAAGAGATAAAAAGTAACTGATTTGCTTAATCTGTCTTAAAGACTGTTTTTTTTTTTTTTAGAAACATGGTCTTGCTCTGTTGCCCAGGCTGTAGTGCAGTGGTGTGATCATAGTTCACTGCAGCCTCTAACTCCTGAGCTCAAATGTTTCTCCCACCCCAGCCCTCCGAGTAACTGAGAGTACAGGCACGTGCCATCACAATTGGCTAGGTCTGGGAAGTCTTAATAACTGCAGTACAGACTTTTAATCTTCCTGTTTTATCCATTCATCAACCCTGTGTTTGAAGGTACCTCGTATCTCCAGTACTTTTCCCAGGTTTCTGATGAACGAATTGGCTTTCTTCTTAATGAGTTCCTCCCCTTGCAGATCAAGTATAGCACAGAAAGCTGAAACCTAATTGCTTTTCTCTATGCAATTAACATCTTCCAAAATTTTGTTGATTTCTTATTTATTTACTTACTTACTAATTTTTGTCTCTTTTTCTATTCTCTATTCTTGAGGTTTTTGACTTTTTTATGTGCCTTGCTGAGTTAGATTGTGATAATGAGCAGAGGAAATGCATGTCTTACGTCTTAATATTTAACCAGAGACTGTAGCACTATCTTTTAAACTTAAGTGGATACCATTTAAAATATGTGACATAATTTGACAGTTCATCACCAGCGTACTACCCTTCTGTTGCCTCTTTTGGATTGATTTAGGTGTAATTTAGACTAGAAGAGCCAGAAAAAAGTCTTAAGAGTCAATATCCACAAAGTATGTAGTAAACTGGGTAGAAATACTAATCATGTGTGTCAGTTGAGAAACATCCTTAGATATCCAGTGTTAAGAGCAGTTTTTAAATTCAAGCTCATAAAATATTCCTGTTTAATTCTGTGGTATTAAATACGTGAAAATAACAATCAGAATAAAGACCTATCCCTAGACATCAAGTCATATAAAACCCATTAAAAATATTTTCCCATGATAATTAGCACGAGCTGATTATATGTCATGTTACATTTTTTGTACTTCAGTGAGTTCTCATGTTCTCCAAAATACTGCCCTTTGTTGTTTTTTTCCCCAGAGACAAGGTCTCACTCTATCACCCAAGCTGTGGTGCAGTTACACAGTCCTGACTCACCGTATCCTTGAGCTCCTGGGCTCAAGTAATCCTCCTGCCTCAGCCTCCAAAGTAGCTAGGACTACAGTTGCACCCAGCTAATTTTTGATTTTTATAGAGATGGGATCTCACTATGTTATCCACGCTAGTCTTAAACTCCTGGCCTCAAGCCATCCTCCTACCTCAGCCTCCCAAAACACTGGGATTACAGGTAGGAGTCTCTGTTCCCTGCCAGTATTGCTTATTATTGAATATTCTTTTCTTCACTTTCTTCATGGCTAACACATATGTGGGAACGCATATACTTGATTTGCAGTTTTATTTTAATGTGATTGAGCCCTTGATATATATCTACCAGATAAATTAGAAAAATATGCTTTTTAATAGCTATTCATATTGTTTATGTGAGTAAATTTGATGTTTCATTTTACTCTCTAACGCCTAATAATGCGGGAGCAAAGGTCCCACACAGCCTTTAGCACTGAACTGACTTTGCTTCGTTTTAAGTAATGCATTTGTGAAAGGCATCAAACAGTAACATCTCTGCAGGAATCCTGTAGCTGGCTGTCTCCCTATCCCAGAGAGGACAGAAAGTGCTGAAGAGCTTACAGGCCAGGCTACTTTCTGCCAGCTTTAATACTCCACAAAGAGGGTGGGGAAGAAGGCAGTAAAATTGTGTGTGTGCTTGGGTGTGTGATTTTTTTGTTGTTGTTCAAACCTGTAGCATGTGATGAAGTTATCTGCCACCTTTAAAGGCATATAGGAGACCAGAATTAAATTCCAGATATCCAGATTAACGCCAGAGAGAAATAAGTTTACAGCCTATCTTTTATCTTTAGATAGGCTGGAATATAGCTGAAGTAACCCCTGTCTGGCTTCTCTTTGTTTTCTTATTGTATGTGCCTGCTTATTAGTCAAACACATGTCTCCATTGATTACATAGGACAATAGCTTTGCTTAATTCCATAGTCATACATACCTCAGTTAATTCAGAAATTCTCTGCAGTTGTTACTGATGAAATGTTCTTTGTTAAAATGGTCCCCAAATTAAATGGTCCCCAAAATTAAAATGGTCCCCAAATTAGACACATACAACTTTAAAAATCAGTTCACTTTAAGGAAGAAAATTATTTAATTTCCATGATTATTTTTTTTCTTTCCCCCATCACTTATATGTGACATAAATAGGACAGCAAATTATGCTTTCTACAGAATCTTAAAAGTTCTAAAAGCACAGTTAAAATTTGACTCTAAAACTTTGAACCCTGAAACCTAGAACTGAGTCTTCTCTTGTCATCAGCTCTGCTTTCTGCTTCACCTGAGGTGTTCAGGCATCTCAGCCATCAGAGCTGCTTTGAATCTCACTCCTAAAGCCAAACTAATTCTCAGCTCTACTCTACTTTCTTTCTCATTTGTAATTCTAACCATTTTCTCTGACCAAGTCTGTGTGTTCCCCTTCCATTTATGCCAAGTTATATGTTATGGGGAAGGAAAAAGGTAAAGAAACACTTGCAATGAGGATGGAGTATTTCTAGTAAATGTCTTTCCTGTATGATGGCCCATGAAGTCTTAGAGTCACTGTAGAAATGTGTACTGATTTTATGGATATGAAGCATATTATTTTCACTTATGAAAAAATGAAAAGTAAAAAGGTAAAAATGTGGCTTGCAAAGCCAGAGGTCCTTCGGTGGAAGTAAAACTTCAAAGAATGAAAATATTCTACAATGTATAGATTTTTTTTCCCCAAGAACTTTTCTTAGAAATAAGCTGTAGCACAGAGAGTAATACTGAGTCAATTATGTGAATTTGAGTGAGAAGAAAGCTATTCTACAAAGAGTGATAAAGCTTCTCAGTAGTCCTATTATATTTGGTTAAAGGCCTGGATCATTAGTCACATTTCCAGAGTGCTTGTATTTTACAATGTGGAGGTTTAAGGTACAAAACCCTATTATGTATGTTTTCATGGCTATGTTAAAATTTTAATTTTCTTTCATTGCCAGGCATACAAATTTTATGCAAAGCTAAAAACTGTGACTAGTTTAAGTTAAAATAAATTCTAAAGTTTTCTGGTTTAATATTCAGTTCCGTATGTAGATTTGTATATTAAAGGTCTACAAATGTTGCATTTATTTGCTGTGGGAAATAGACAACTACAACAAACTAGTACAACTTAGTCACCATTTCTAAATTCCTTCAAAGGCTCTAAGTTACTGTATTCTTTTATTTACAAAAGTGTTCTGCTTTAGATTAATAAGGAAAAACAAAACATTTAATCCTGAAGTAAACTGTAAGATTTCAGTTCTAGTGAGAAAAAGAATGAAACTCAGAGTTATTGAATCTGAGCCAAGGTACTTGTTTTATGTTGAAAACTTGTATATGGCATGTTATATCAAAGCCTGTTTGTTGTATGAACATGGAGATTTTTTTGTGACATTAATGCTGTCATATTACTCAGATTTCAAGACAAAAACCTAGAATTAAATAGGAGTTTGGGGTAATAGGACATTATTTCTATTTATTAATTTATAATTGAGTCTGACTTTGCTCTTTTAGCTGCAAAGTGATTTTTTTTTTTTTTCTGAAACTAAAAGATAGTTTTCTTTTGTATTTTAAATAAAGGTTGTATATTATGCTTTCAGAAATTTTTGGCTATTATTTCTCTTCACAGTCTGGTTAGGTTGAGGCTGGCTCTAAGCTTTTTTTGTGGAATGGCATTTTAAACATGCACGATATTTTTTTGCGCATATCTAAGGGAATTTTAGGTTCTTTTTCTCTATAATTAAAGTAATGGAACCTGCATATCTAAGAAAGGATGAAAAATATTTTAGTTTAAAATTATTTTGTTAAAAAATTTTTTTAACATTGGAAGATACGATCATATTATTTTTAAGACTTTTTTACTTAATAGGTCATTAGGATTAGTGTACTTAGTTTTCAGTGTATATGTGTAATAAGTTCTTGGTATAGTTTGTAGGTTTCTTTGCAATGTAGAATGTGAAGTATAATGTATTTTGAGTATTTTAGTTGCCTTTTCTTATGGAAAAACAAAGGTGGAAGATTTAATTATTTGAATAGAAAAAAATTAGGGATTTTATTTAGTAGCAATGTTCAGAAAAACAATAGAATCTTTTTCACAGAACAGAAAAACTCAGTTTGCATAAAAATCACTTAGTTGAGTGGAAATATGTTCCGTTTTAAAGAGATAATTATAAATTTGTGAAAGTTTTTTGAGAAATCTCTGTATTTATTCTTGGGGATACTATTTATCATATTCGTGTAGTAGCAACAAAATATTTCTTCTTGGAATATGGGTCTATTTCTTTTCTTCTCAAAAGAGCATTGATAAAATATCTTTGAACAATCTCGGGATGTTAGCGTATTTTATAGACAGTGTTTATTATAGACAGTGTTTTCTTAATTTGAGAATTGGGCCTTTAAAGCAGTTTATAAACTAAGTTGAAACATAATGGTACTTTTTGTTTGTTTGTTTGAGATAGTCTCGCTCCCTCGCCCAGGCTGGAGTGAAGTCGTGATCTTTTTTTTTTTTTTTTTTTTTTTGAGACGGAGTCTGGCTCTGTCACCCAGGCTATAGTGAGTGGTGCAGTGGCTGGATCTCAGCTCACTGCAAGCTCCTCCTCTCGGGTTTACACCATTCTCCTGCCTAAGCCTCCGGAGTAGCTGGGACTACAGGCGCCCGCCACCTCGTCCGGCTAGTTTTTTTTTTTTTTTTTTTTTTTTTTGGATTTTTTAGTAGAGACGGGGTTTCACCGTGTTAGCCAGGATGGTCTCGATCTCCTGACCTCGTGATCCGCCCGTCTCGGCCCCCCAAAGTGCTGGGATTACAGGCTTGAGCCACCGCGCCTGGCCTGAAGTCGTGATCTTGGCATATTGCAGCCTCAGCCTCCTGGGTTCGAGTGAGTCTCGTGCCTCAGCCTCCTGAGTAGCTGGGACTATAGGCCACCACACCTGGCTAATTTTTTTGTATTTTTGGTAGAGACGGTGTTTCACCACATTGCCCAGGCTAGTCATGAATTTCTGAGCTCAGGCAATTTGCTCACCTCGACCTCCCAAGGTGCTAGGATTACAGGTGTGAGCCACCGGACCCAGCCCATAATAGTACTTTTATAAGTATATGTTATTTAAGTTGTTATTCTAAATCTGAGAGAAATTTGCCATTTTAGACCTAAAAATTGAAACTGTTTATCATTTGGAAGCTTATCTTGAGCTTTGAAGGTAAACCTCCTGAGGAAATTGTACTACCTGTCCTTGACTTTGCTTTCCTATTACAATTTAGTGTCTTTATGTCTTGATTTGTTGAAATGTTTTGGTGGCGCTTTCTGCTAAAGCATGCGTGTGGGGTAGGTAGCTATTTTTAGACTTTGCAGTTTTGAAAGTTAATTTTATACTTATTCTGTTGTTGGCATTTGGTTGGTTATAGAATTCTAGGTTATCTGTATTTTTCTTCATAATTTTGAAGGCATTGCTCCATTGTCTTCAACCTTGAAAAATGCTATTAAGAATTACTTATGGTGGGCCGGGCGCGGTGGCGCAAGCCTGTAATCCCCGCACTTTGGGAGGCCGAGATGGGCGGATCACATGGTCAGGAAAACGAGACCATCCTGGCTAACACGGTGAAACCCTGTCTCTATTTAAAAAATACGAAAAACTAGCTGGGTGAGGTGGCGGGCGCCTGTAGTCCCAGCTACTCGGGAGGCTGAGGCAGGAGAATGGCGTAAACCCGGAAGGCGGAGCTTGCTGTGAGCTGAGATCCGGCCACTGCACTCCAGCCTGGGTGACAGAGCGAGACTCTGTCTCAAAAAAAAAAAAAAGAAAAAAAAAAAAAGAATTATTTATGGTGATATTTATTAATCTTTTGCATATACCTAATTTTGCTTTATTGTTCTTCTGAGGAAACTTTTACAGTTGTCTCTTGGTTGGTCTTATTTCTGAAGGTTCATAATGATGTACCTCATGAGGATCTTTTTTACTTCTTTGTGGTGGGCTTTTGGTAGGCTCTTTAATTTGGAAACATCAAGTTTAGAAAATTTCTTTGATTATGTCTTTGAGAATTTATTCTCTCCCTCCACTCCCATTTTCTTTCTCTGTCTCACTTTTAGTCAGATGTTGTATGTTCTGGATTAACCTCTCATCAACTTTTTTCTTTTTTTTTTTTTTTTTCTTTTTTTTGACGGAATCTTGCTCTGTTACCAGGCTGGCGTGCAGTGGTGCGATCTCGGCGCACTGCAACGTCCATGTCCTGGATTCAAGCAATTCTCCTTCCTCAGCCTCCCGAGTTAGCTGGGATTACAGGCGCCCACCACCTTGCCCGGCTAATTTTTGTATGTTCAGTAGAGACGGGATTTTGCCCTGTTGGCCAGGCTGGTCTTGAACTCCTAACCCCAGGTGGTCTGCCCACCTCAGCCTCCCAAAGTGCTGGGATTACAGGTGTGAGCCACCATGCCTGGCCTTGTCTTACTTTTCATTTTGTCTTTTGGTTCTGCTTGATGGAACTTTTGATTTTTTTTTTTCTTATTTTTCCTGTCCTGTTTCTTGTTGATGCCTAACCATTCCTTTTTCATAGCATCCTGCTCTTATTTCAAAGATGCATTTATCTTTGTCTAGCTTTATGAAATATACATATACTATGTTTATAAATATCTCTAAATAAAAATGTGTTATCTGTTTCTGTATATATAGTTATATATCTAAACTTCATTCTGCTGCCTTTATCATCTCCTTTTTTGTTGAAGTTACTTTTTTTCTGTTGCCGATTTTAGCTCTTTCTTTTTTTAAATAAGATGTGATGCTCTAATACAGATATTGCCTAACTATGACTTGCAGTATCTGGGTTGCAGCCTGTTTTTGTACAGCTCTTGAGCTAAGAATGGCTTTTTAACCTTGTTAAAGTATTAGGGGAACAAAGTAGGCAGAAGAATATGGTACAGAGACTACATATGGACCACAAAGCCTGAAGTATTTACTATCTGATCTTTTATAGAAAATGTTTTCCAATTCCTTTTTTAATGTCTGAGGATTCATTTTTAAGAGATGGCCGCTAAAAGCTGATTGGAAGCTCTGTATATAATTAGGGCTTGGTTAGTTTCACTAAAGAATAATTTGGTAATACTAAAGCCAGCTTTATTTTAGGTAGCCCAAAGTGTCATTGTTTATTGGTCTTTTCCTTGAGGCCTTTCAGTTTCTCTAGAGGAGAATCTCTTTATCTCCTGCCTGGAGTGTACAAACTTGCTACACATGTTTCCAAGATGAATACTACCTTTGAGTGTAGACTTGCACCTGATCATCCTGTTTTTGATGCAGTTGACTAAATCTGTACTCTCCTGTGCCTCAGGTTCAGTTTCTTCAGAGGCAAAAATCTTAGTCTTCTGCTGGAATCAGAGTGGTCTGGCTGCATAGAAAGGCAATCAGTGGAGAGTTGTGAGCCCAGTTGCCACTTACATAGAAGTCAGTGCACACCACATCACTGCCTGTATACTTCTTAATCTTGTACCTCTTAAATTAAATTATCGAATTTTAAAGATTTAAACACAATCAGGAATGGTATCATTATCTGTTTGTATTGTATTGATCCATATGTTTTTGTATACATTCCCGTAGTTTTGGTATTACATGTTAAATATTTAATTCAGTTATCTAGAAAACATTTTGTTGCTGAGAACTAGGAAGACTTAATCTTTGATTTTCAAAATAACCCTGTGAGGTTGTGGATTATGGTGGCGGCATTTTACAAATTAAGAAACTGAGACACAGAGAAATTAATTTTCATGTGGAAGATCACGTAGTTTAGTAAGAATAGAACAAGGATTAAGTCAAACACTCTAGATCTAGAAAATGCTTTCTTTACAACTTGATCACATTATAGTTTAAAATAGTATATTGATTACATGGCAAGTGAATTATATTAATAAGTGATACAATAAATTCAAAAGAGGAAAAGAATGGCCTCAGCTGAGAAGGTAATGGTAAGTATCATGAAAGATGTGGAGCTTTTGTTGAGTCTTGGATTAGGTAGGAGGAGGGGAGAGGGCAGTTCAGATGATAGATTATGATCGAAGACAGTGTAGTGATGACACTCAGGAGATGGTAAGTACACTATTCTGATTAAGGTGAAGATTTGGGGACTATGGAATGAAAACTTGAACATGTGGGTGTGGCTAGATCATAGTATTACATATGGGTTATTGGGAGATGGTGTTCTAATATGGAACTCAATAAATAATTTGGTTTTTAAGATTTATCCAGTATGCAATATGAAGTGAGGATGCAGTGATTATACCATTTTAGGCATTTGTGGTGTGGGACTGTAAAGCATTAGTGATAAGTGCAAGACCATGCTTCATGTCTGGATCAGACTGCATATAATTTTGTTTTCCTTTAGTGTTGACATATTTTGTAATTTCAGTATTCTAGGATAATAAAGTGCAGTGGTAGGTGTAATTTTTGGGAAATTTTATTCTGATGATTTGGTACCACTTTTGGCCAAAGATACTATTTTGTTTTTCAGTGTAAGAAAAGAAGTTGGAAATTGTCTCCTTATAGATTCTAGTAAACATTTTCAGTAAAAATAAAACAGTGTTTTTCAAACCTGGGTTTAAGGCATTTAGGCTATTAAAGATCATCGCTGTATCTTAAAAGCAGTTCAGTTGTGGTTTTGCAGCTTGACTATATTCATCTTTCTTTGTCCTCTTCTAATATGTAAGCTCTTCCTTATAATGCCAAGAAAGAGATGGATGGACCTGTATTGTTTGATAGAGGTTGAACATTACAGTCCGAAATCCAAAATGCTCCAAAATCTGAAACTTTTCCAGTACTGGCATGATACCAGAAGTAGAAAACTTTACACCTGGCCTCAAGTGAGAGATTGCAGTTAAAATGCAGTCAAAATTTTCTTCATGCACAAAATTATTAAATATATTGTATAAAATTACCCTCAGACTGTGTGTATAAGATATATATGAAAGGATTCTTCTGATTATGCGAATGTTTTAATTATTTACTTCTGTCAGGGTGTTCTATTTTGAAAAGATTTTATGTGTTACTGCTAAAAGTACCACATTGACTTAGGTGCTATGTACAGTTTTTTAGAGGCAATATAATCAATTGTTAAGTGCACAGATTCTAGATCCAGACTGTCTAGTTTTAAATCTCAACTTTCTCTAATCTAGCTGTTGATTTTGAGGTTTTTACTTTTACCTCTCCGCCACAGTTGTTTTGTTGTTGTTGTTGTTTGTTTGTTTGTTTTCTGGGACAGAGTTTTACTCTTGTTGCCCAGGCTGGAGTGCAGTGGTGCTATCTCGACTCACTGCAACCTCCATCTCCTGGATTGAAGCAATTTTCCTGCCTCAGCCTCCCGAGTAGCTGGGACTGCAGGCATGTGTGGCACCATGTCTGGCTAATTTTTGTATTTTAGGTAGAGACGGGTTTCGCCATGTTTGCCAGGCTGGTCTCAAACTACTGACTTCAGGCGATCTGCTCACCTAGACTTCCCGAAGTGTTGGGATTACAGGCGTGAGCCACTGCGCCCGGCCCACAGTTTGTTTTGTTTTGTTTTGTTTTGTTTTGTTTTTTTAAGTTTTTAAAAATGTCTGTAAAGTAGCAATAATAATGTGGTTAATGTGAGAATTAAAAGTTAATTGGTATTGCCCGGCACATGGCAAGTACTAAATGATAGCTGTTATTTTCCATGCTTGACATAAAGTTTACGTAAAGATTGCTTTTCTAGGTTTGTTTGCCAAGCACCTTATTTTGTTTGTTTTGCGATTTCAAGGAGAACAATTTGGTGTATAATGGAGATCTGAGTTCCAGCTTTGAGCCATGCACTGATTTAACCTTGATTAAATCAATTTGTGTGTGTGTCGGGGTGGTTCAGATAAGATAATCTCTTCAGCCTATTTTAATAGATGAGCATGTTGAAACTTTGGCTGTGTTTGAATACTCAGTTGGAACTTGTTTTCTCTAAAGATTTTCGCTTAATACTAATGTGAAGTGGTGATCCCAGATATTTAGTTTTCATACTACAGATCAACAATAGCTACTAGTAAAATTCTCAAGTTTTAACTTGTTGAATTATTATGGATGATTCCTGTGTTATGTGTTTAATTATAAATGTAAACTGGTTTAACAGACATGCCTAATAAAGACAGTTCTCTAGAATAACCTCTACCCTGGCTTTTCATGTCACTGAGAACATATTGCATAAAAATCTTGAAATAATCTTCTAGTAAAATTTGAGTGAGATAAACTAGAAGTACATTCCCTAGCTATAACTTAGTATGTGGGTGCTCTTTTCCTTAATTTAAAAATGTTATAAACTCCACTTAGAAATAAATGTTGTAGCCAGATTTTATTGGAATCAAGTCCTATAAAGATCATTGTGTATAGTTCCCATAAAGTTATTGTGATTTTTCCTGAACTTTTCCTTCTGCAGCAAAGTTCTATTTTCATTAACTACACACTATTTTAAAGTAGAAGATGGTGGTGAAAGATCTGTTTGTGTCACCTTTGGATTTTTTTTCTTTGTCAAAGCAATGGCAGTATTGATTGTAACAGAAAATTATCTGGAATTTGGACTTGAAACAGGTAATAGTTTCATACAACTTTAAAAAACAATTTTGCTTTATCTAATGCTAATATTTTTAACCTCAGTATTTAAGTTTTATATCTGATAAATATTTAAAATTAAATTTAAAGTGTATACTCTGTAATGTTCTAAATAATTAACCTTTATTATTCTTAATTAAGATCTTCTGTTTTTGCTTTTGTTTTAGCTAAGTTTTTAATTAATGTGTTTTCCAAAAATACTGTCTCATTTTTTTCCTTACAGTTAAATAAGTTTCTGTAATGCTAAAGTTTACTCACACAGTTAAAGAATTAATGCAAATTTTATGCACACTCATGGAATGTACAAATATCAAAGGGATGTTTTCAAAGCCTGTTCCTGCTAATAACCAAATTTTATTGCGTTATGGCATACTAATTAACACATGAAAGAGCTGAGCTAGTCACTTCAACATTTAAGATGCTCTGTTTTCTAGCATTTTATTTCCACAGAAAGATTCTATATTTCACATCTGTGATAAGAGTAATCTGTTTTTTTTTTTTTTTTTTTCCTACAGGGTTTACAAATTTTTCAGACAGTGCGATGCAGTTTCTTGAAAAGCAAGGTTTAGAATCTCAGTAAGTCTGAAAAATTAAGCATTATTTAAATTTAACATTTTATATTTTTAATAAAGCAGTATTTACTATAGCTGTTTTAAATTAGTAAAGAGTTTTAAGTTGGACTGTCACTTCTAGAAACATCCTTACTCATAATTTTTATGACTATATAAAGTTAGTATCTTTCATAGAATTCTTATATAAATTTGCATTTCTTAAATTCATCTCCCTCAAAAGATTAAATTTTTATCCAAGTTATATGTCAGTTCCTTGTTGAATGTGTAAGTTAGGTTGTTGTGACTGTGACTAAAGAGATGCCTCATTTAGTTTACAGTTCACCAGAATCCATTATAGGTACTTGAATAATAGCAATCTTTTTGTAGAAATTTGCTTTGTTTTACTGTTATTGTTGTTTGTAACATAATTGATTAGAAGAAAGGAAATTCTTCTAAAGCTAATTATAAAAATTTATCAACTTCTTTAAAAATTTTATTTTTAGGAGTCCTGTTTCAAAACTTACTTTCAAATTTTTCCTGGCTATTTTCTGTTCACTCATTGGGGCTTTTTTGACATTTCCTGGATTACGGCTGGCTCAAATGCATCTGGATGCCCTGAATTTGGCAACAGAAAAAATTACACAGTAAGCGGAAAATGTACATAAGCACATGCAGATAAATATATGTTTTCCATCTTAATGAAGGTATAATATTGTAATGTAATCATAAATTATTGTATTGAAAATTAATAAATAACTGATGTCACATTACTTCCTCTTTCAACTATAAGCAAGTTTCTTTTATTTGCTTCTAAATTTTAAGTCTTGTATTTAAAAAGATAGAGCATCAATTACTAAATTTGTCTTACCTGTTAAAATGAAAATCTCAAAATTTATGTTCTTTCTAATTCAAGGGCTTATATTGCAATCTCTACAACTAAACTGAGGCTCCATAGAAATTTCCCTTAAAAAATAAGATCATTTTACTTTAAAATATTGTTTTAAATTTTTGTATGAATCTATTTAAATTAGCTTTTTAATGTAAAATTTTATTTAAAAACATTTTAAAACTTAAAGTTGTATTTAAGAGATGTTTGTTTCTGTGCTCGCTTCGGCAGCACATATACTAAAATTGGAAAGAGATGTTTGTTTCCCTGAAGTTATTGACCTGCTTATTAGACTCTTATTAAAATAATACATTATTTTGGGATTGTTAATACTCTACAATGTTATATGTTGTACATTACTTCTAACTACCAAATTCTATTTTAGTTCTGAAATTCTACGTTAGTTTGGACAAGTCATATTTCATCTTTATATGTAGTTCAAAGCCCATTTACTATATTCTTTGTGGTTGTCACAGATTTTTGTTGTTGTTGTTGATGTAGACATCTTGGCAGAAAGATAGGCTTATATCTACTTCAACTCATATTCAGATCAAAGTTCCCGTCTCATCGTTTTGTTTTGCAGTAGAAGCCCAACTTGAGAATATTTCATTTTGATATATGTATTTATAATCATTAAGTTTCTCTGGGTGATCTTATTTCCTAACATTTCTATTCTTTAAAACCTATTTTTAATGAGGCTGAGTCTTTAGTCTTTGCACATTCTTGTCTCTGTTACCTATGTCATTTCCCTTTAATTTAATTTTGACTGTCTTTTTTTTTAACCTCACTTCCATTTTTCTACATATGCTTTATACGTATGTTTACCTATTGTCACCTTCCACTACACACTCCTTCATCCTTCTTTTTTTTTCCCCCCTTCTTTTACTCAGCGTGCTTTTGGCTACATCCTGCCTTTCTCCCACCACCCATCTCCCTAATGGCTTCCTTTAAGACAAAACCTGGTTCTCCCCCTCCTCCCTACACACACACTTCAGTCCACTAACCCCAGTGTTATGATTTAAATAAGCTGAAAAGGGTGGGTGGAGGGGAGCCCTTCACAAGCTACTGAAACCGCTGTGGGCTGCTCCTTGATACTAGAGTGTTCCCTAGCAACACTGCATACCTAATACTGCTTCTTTCTTCCCCACATCCGATGGTTTACCCAGGCTGTGGGATGAAAGAATCACTTTTGTAAAAACATTTAAAGCATTTAGTGGTGGTTGGGGGTGGAGCGCACATTTTAGTGCCCTTTTTAGTAAAATGTGGCTTCGTTTTAAGATTTTTTCCCTTTGGGGATTTGGGGTTTTATTTTCAGTTATTGCAGCCCCTCATTGTGTTGTAGCACTCTGCCTTGATATAAGGGTGTGGGCAAGCTAGTTCTGTTGTGAGATAACATGACTGGCACAAAGAGCAGCATTCTCTTCACCCCCATGGCCAGGCACTACGACCTGTTTTTATATCAGAGGTTAGAGCGAGAGTTCTGCCTTTCGCTGTCAGGTGTTCATGGCTTCCTGACCCAGCCCTGTTCACTCACACAGATCCCTGTCATTTGCCTGTGTAGTAATACTTTAAAATGTGGTGTTTGTGTGTATGTTGAATCCTCCAGTTTAGCTCTTAAGTGTGGTTGATAATGAAAGCAGTTTATGGTAATAAAATGTGTGAAGAATTTGCCTTTTTTCTAAAATAAGAAAAATGTTCATCAGCCATCTGTCTCTGTAGGGCACAAACTTGGACAATTAACAATGAAGTTATAGTGCAGACCTGAAACCTTTGCTGTATTAGGTATATTGCCTTGACAGGAGTAATGCAAATTTTTTTGATACATATATATATATATGATAGGGAAATTATTTCAAGTGTGTTCATACTCATTCAAAAAGAAATTAAAATGTGGAATCACTTATGATTTTAACAATGGAAATTAAAAATTATACATGATCATTACACATTGAAAAGTTCCTCAGTTGCAGGTTGTTGGAGTAGGTTCCATCTGCCATATGCCTTCTAGTCATATGGACCTGGCTAATCACTATCATTTACTTGTAGATAATAAGGAGACACTTTGTTTCAGTTGCACTAGAAAGTATCAGACAACTCTTCTGTACTGAAAATCCATTAGATTCATTGACTATCTAAAGTTAGAATCATTAAATACCTGCTTATTAAATCAGGAATAAAGTATGGGATTACTAAAGAATACTAGAATAGAAGTGAGGAAATCTGAATTTTAGTCCTGTATTTACCTCTGGCCTGTTATTGCCAAGAGAGCAAGTCATTGAACTTTTCTGCATCTAAATGTTCTCATTTGAAAAATTAAGATAATGACATAATTTCTCACAGGCTCAAGTCAGTGTTAAATCATAATGATAAATATAAAATGATGGTGATAGTAGTACCGTAAGTGGTAGAATATTGCAAATAAGTTCCTACCTCCATTTTAGTAAGACCCAAGCTTCTGTAGTTTATTAGCACATGTTGTTTCTGAATTTTTATATTTATTTCTTACATATTTTCAGAACATTACTTCATATCAACTTCCTGGCACCTTTATTTATGGTTCTGCTCTGGGTAAAACCAATCACCAAAGACTACATTATGAACCCACCACTGGGTAAAGAAAGTATCCCTTTGTAAGTATGGGCATTTGAAGGCTGATTTTTATCACCAAAACTGCTTTACTAAATGTTATTTACTGTATTTGTTTTTCAGTGATAAAATCAGGACACTGTATTTTTCAGACATTAATAGGAATACTAAAAGATGTGTTAGAAAATTGAAGCTACAGAGCATCATTTAACATTTTTGTGATCTTTATTAATGTTAATGATTATTACTTTGCACTAATATTATCTTATACACTGTTTTTTTCTCTTCTTTACGTCCAGTCATCATCATTTTTCTGTTGTCATTGTGCCTATTGTTTAGATACCTTCTGGAGTTCTTTTGTTTTAATTGTGAAAATTATGGAGAAAAAAAGTAGTATAAATGGAAACTCATATACTCAACCCCTATATTTGACAGTTGTTAACATTTTCTATATTTGCTTCATCCATTTTTTATTTTGTTTTTTGATGAAGCATTTTTGAATTAAATTAGAGACGTACCAGTTTTATCCCTTCATACTTTCTTTAGCTTGCACCTCTAAAAAAAAAGGATATTTTCCTATATAACAATAATATCATCGTACCTAACAAAATTATCTAATACTAATACCTTAACATTATTATCTAATACTAGTTTATAGTTCTATAGTTAGGCAACTATATTTTAGCAGAAGATGGTGAGGAAACAAACAGTTTATTAATAGGCGTTAATAACTAGACTTGATATGTTAGCCTTGTAGAACTGTTAAAGTAATAGAAAGTTTCAGACAGAACTTCTTCAAACTCCAGCTCTCCTCCTCACTAAAATCTTTGCTTGAGGCAGATTACTTAACTTCACTGAGCCTCTGTTTCCCCATCTGGAAGACGAAGATAATAGTATCTACCTAACAAGGTTATCATTGAAATAAATGAAAGAACACATGTAACGCAACCAGCTGGAATTAAGTGCTTAATAAATGTTCTTTTCACTGCTTTGCCTCATCAGAATTAAAATAGAAATACTTGACTAGTCATTGACTCTGTAGTGTACCTTTTACATTGTGTACTTCTTTTAGATCCTGGTACCAGTTTTTCTTGGAGTATGTATAAAATCAGTGATGACCATGATAGTTTTTCTTTTTAGACTTAATCCCATTGAACCCGGGAAATAGCCACTGAAACAGTAATGCTTCCCCCATGCCCATACACACTAATTACCTTAATGGTAATTTTGACTTGATAGATTCCTTAAGTATTGAAGAGTAATTCTAAGGATCCTAGGGTTCTAGAAAAATCTCGGAGAAACTGCTAATTCATATCTTTGATACTGAAATATTCCCAATCCTTCCTTGAAATTTGGTCATGGAAACTGGATTTCATACTCCTGTAATTATGTTCTCTGATTTTATATTTGCCTTAGTTAAATTGAAAAAGTAAGGAAACTAGCATTTATGATACACTTATACCAGTTATTATGTGAGATATTGATACTTTACATATTATATCTTTTTATGGTAATTGTGCATATTGTTCTCATCCTATTTGATAAATGAAATAACAGGCTCAGAGGTTAAATAATTTGACTAAGGTTATTCAGCCAAATCGCGTGTACATAAAACACTTGGTAGTTATACCAACATTCACTTCCCACTTCCAGTCTGATTAAATTACATGTGGATTCATTAGTGGTAAATACTTTATTTAATGGAAATGGGAATAAGGAACTTTTCCCTTGTGTGTATATTAAATTATAGGAAAAATGTGGTTTGTACATAAAGACCTGAGGTTCTCTTTCTATGGTTTTACCTCTGCTGTCTTTTATTATTCTTTAATTTGAATTCATAGTTATTAGAGGCAGTTTTTAATTTTTGTTAAAAATCTAAAGTGCATGTGGTAGATTGTGAAAAAATGGCTTCCCATCAAAGAGGGTAGGATGAAGGAAAAATGAAGTGACAGGTTCTTCTTCTGTCACAGACAAATTGATTTGTGGAAAGGTCTTTGTAATCAGAAGCAAAAACTATGGTATAATGTAGTTTCAACCCAGAAATGTATTTGAGTCCATCATGTGTTCTGATAAAGCGTTGAAAAAAAATAAAATATTGGTAAACAGAGTCCATGTGTGCTTATAACCTCATAAAAAGAACACAGCATATACAGGAAAGCTCAGAATGGCATCAGGAATTTAGGGTGATTTCTTCTCCCTGTGCTTTACCTGTGTACTTTAAGCCCCTCCTCATGCTCCTTCTTGAGATACTCTATTAGATCAACTTTTCAGATATTTATGATGATACTGAATAATCTAATTAGAAAGTACTATTTAATGACTATTATATAAACTAAGCAAATAATTTTCTAGTTCACTACCTTCTTCTTCCTTTCATTCACATTACCTGTTATCCTCAAAGGCTGTGAAATAGCTGTCTTCAGGCTGCTCCCAGTTAGTTGTCCTTGTTGCACAACTGGAGGGAGCACAGTATTGTTTATAAGTCCCCAGGAAAGGGTCAAGGCTGTGGGTAGGCTTGTGTCTTATGTACTATTACCCTCACATGATGGCTCCCCAATCTCATTGTTCATTGTAGTGGAAACATGTTGATAAAATGTTATGCCTTTATCTTTCTTAGCCAACAGTGCATTTCCATTGGAATTTTATGTCCATGTCCCCTCATGACTTAATAAAAAGAGAGAGTATATAAAGTAAAGCCTTTGTCCCATCCCCATTTCTTAACTCCATTTCTTAAACAGTTCGAGCAAAATATTACACTTCAAATTTTCCTATATTGTAGTTTTAGTTATGAGGTTTTTTTTTTTTTAATCTTTTCTCATTTGTTCTTCTTTATATGCATCCATTCTACCCTCATGTTCTTACGAATTTCAGGGAGACCCTTCTCAGTTCCAGGTTTTACCTGGCAAATCAGTCTATGCATTACAACAGTCATATTAAGTGCCTGATAGGTACTAGATATAAGACTAGATGCCAAGGGTGGTCTAGTCACTACATTCAAATTACTTGCAATGTAGTTCTTCATCAGAGCAGAAACCCATGGTCTTTTAAAAACATTAAACACCAAAAGGACATCAGAAGTTATCTCTTCTTTCTAAAATTCTTTAAGCAGCCCTCATCAGTGATCTGGTTTCTGAAACGATGTCTTTACGTTATATATTTTCACCTAGAATTCTAACTTTAAGTTTGAGGAATTGCTCAGAACCGAGCCAGCTTCAATACATAGCTAGTTAAATGAATTGTTGTAGAGGAATTTCAGGCATCTGATATCTTCATAATGTATCAGAAGTTTTGTTTTCCAGTGGTCCCAAGAGAAGGCTCAGCAGAGTGAAAGATCCCATCCAAATAGGTATATGATCAGGCAAAGCTGTACCCAGTGATGTTGGGTGATTGACTTGATTAGTCCCACAGGCAATCCCTGCAGTTTTCTTGCTTTCCCCAACTTCTCTTTTCATGTTACAGCCAGTTTTTATCCATGGAGGAGGGTATATAGAGAAAAAGGTCTCATGTATTGCTCTACTTTTGTCTTCTAGATACCTGTTAACTTCCTATACTTTCATAATACATTTATCTAGTTCTGTTATTCAAGTGAAAGTATTATACAGATAAGTCTATGGCAGAGTCAGATTCTTTTGTGTGTCTAACTGTTGCTAAGTATAGACTTCTTATATTTTATATGGTGAGCATTAACATACAACGAGCATGCTAGCATATTGTTGTCTTTGAGAGCACCATATCAACTTTTTGATCTGTAGAATGACAGAAGCCACATTTGATACTCTGCGACTCTGGTTAATAATCCTGCTGTGTGCTTTGCGGTTGGCCATGATGCGTAGTCACCTGCAAGCTTATTTAAATTTAGCCCAAAAATGTGTGGATCAGATGAAGAAAGAAGCAGGGCGAATAAGTACGGTTGAGCTACAGAAAATGGTAAGTTTTATACCCTAGTCAAAATGAAAAATAGCAAAAACTGCACTTTAAGAAAAAAGAAAAATACTGGTTTCCTTTAGTAGATAGTATTTCAACCCGTCTTATTCTTATTGTAAATAAACAAAACAATCTTAAGCTAACAGATATCAAAGAGAACTTTATCTGATTTTGGTGCCATGTGAAGGAAGGGGTCTTAATTCTTCTTGCTGCCTTAAGTGCTTGGTGTCATACAGCGGGTGGTACAAAGCTGTTTTATGCCTAATATTGCTAAATGGGACCCTTCTAATAGATTTGAAAGACGTTATAACATATTGTCCAGACTTTAAGACTTAAAGAGTAGGAAATACCACTTTTAGTGGTTAAATTTATTCATTTTAAATGTACTTGAACATGAAATGTAAGTATTTAATTTATTTAAGGCTTCCACAGAAGAAAAGGACAAGGAATCCATCTGCCACTATAATGGACCAATAACTTGATTGTATCTTTTTTAAGAGAGGTGGTTTTAGCTACCTCCTTTCATTATTATGATTGTTATTTTATTTTTTTGTAGAGACAGCATCTCTCTTTATAGCCCAGGCTTGTCTTGAACTCCTGAGCTCAAGCAGTCCTCCTGCATCACCTCCCAAAGTATTGGGATTACAGGCTGAGCCACCACGCCCAACCAGCTCCAGTTTTTTATTCACCTCCATAGTTAGAGGCATTTATTAAGATTTAGACAACTTTTTTCTGTTTTACCTTTTATATATTTTTATATTTTCCATAGTTTGACTTCAAATATGTTCATGTAGAATGGGGACTTAATTTTTTATTTATGAGGGATTTATGCTCATATGTGACTCTGCCTACTGTTGTTATTTAGTTGGATATTTTAGGTAGATGCCCTTACATTTTGTTTTATCTTTGAAATATGAGTAAATGTATACTATTTGAATCTTAGTCATTATTTTCTCCAATATATATACATCATTTAAGAATTATTTTTAAGGAATCTATTTTAATGTTCTCACATTCTAAAAACTTGTCTTCAAGTTGAGCCTTTCTAGAGTCATTTTGGGGACATTTAGCATTGACATTGCACTTCCTTCTTGTGAAAGGATTATCTCTTAAACATTTTGGTATGACAAGTATATGAAAGTTTAATTCACTCCTAACATGTCAGTTTTATTAGACACTTAAGAATGTTGTTGGTTGCAGGTGGCTCGAGTCTTTTATTATCTTTGTGTCATTGCACTGCAGTATGTGGCGCCTCTGGTAATGCTGCTTCACACAACTCTGCTTTTGAAAACACTAGGTAGGCATGCCCTGGCAACTAGGAAGCATCTTTTACTTTCTACCTATAATTAATAAGGCTTTTTGTCACCAACAAAGAAATGCAACTCTTAAATTTGTTTCTCTTTTTAAAAGCTGTAGAAAGAACCATGGGAAAGTTTTAGCTGTAGAAGGTGATTTATCATTTTCATTTTGAAAACTCAGGCCCATGGTTTTATAACTTTATGCTTTGTCTTCAAGAATTGTTTACTAAAGGTTAAGTCTCAGATTTACCCAGTAACTTTAGTAAGCACTGTTGATCTTAGTTACTTTTGTGTTATAAGAAGATGATTTAAGGTTTTGTTATTGCCTAACGTTTATATTATTACAAGGCAATTATAAATTACATAAATTACAGAATGCTATGGTAAGTTCTAGTTTAGATAACTTACATTGAAAGGGTGAAGATTTCTCAGTACAAAATTCTACAAGTCTCTTCACTAAGCTATCAAGTCCCCATGTGGTGTTATTCAAGAAGTATCTATTACTGCATTAATCATTTCCCCTTTTTTGGATCAGGCAATCAGCCACTGTTAGGGTTTAAGAAACCCAAAGGAACTAAAAGTATTATTTGGCTTCATGGACTTAGTGGGTGTCATAGACCTGATGATAGGTGTAGTTGCCCTGTAAGAATCTATGGAATGGAAAGGGGTAAGTAGTTCAGTTGTAAATTAAGTGACCCATATCCTGTCCACTATAGGAAAGTATATGATGAAAAAAATTTCTGGAAGCTATTAATAGGTTTTCACATTGAAATCATAGATAATTTCTGAGAAAGGAATTTATTTTGATATTCTAGAAGTAGAAAATATTTCTCAGAAGTTATTGAATCTGTCCTTGTCACTCCAATAGAGTTAGCTGATTCATTTCTTATACAATGAGGAAATTGTTTTTGTTATTTTACCCATTTTTAGTGCAATTAATTAAAAGTATATCAGACTTTTTGCTTTTATGTGTAGCTTTACTGATGAAGCCAGATAGTCTCTAGTCATGTTAATTTTTTAGGGATCTAGAAGGATTATTATTTTACTTTATTTTCAACATAAAATGACGTACTATGCCTCTAAACTTATTGTTAATTTCAAATATAGTAAAGATTTTTTTTTTAGTAAAAAGCTTTTTAATTAGTTACTCTTCAAATTGTATTTGTGTCTTCAATTTTCTAGGTAATCACTCCTGGGGTATTTATCCAGAATCTATCTCTACCTTACCAGTGGATAATAGTCTACTCTCCAATTCTGTTTACTCTGAATTACCATCAGCTGAAGGGAAGATGAAGGTAACTGTTACACAAATAACAGTGGCACTGAGCAGCTTAAAAAATATTTTTACTCCTCTTCTTTTTCGAGGACTTCTGTCTTTTCTGACCTGGTGGATTGCTGCTTGCCTCTTTTCTACAAGCCTTTTTGGGCTTTTCTATCACCAGTATCTGACTGTGGCATGAATCTCAGTTAACAAAAAAGCATATCCAAATCACACTTTAAATTCAAATATTTGTGCCCTTATTAAAGGGCTGATGAAAACCAGAAGAAAGCAAATGCAATGGGAAAAAAAAAAAAAAAAAAAAAAAAACATATCAGAATGTCTTGTATTAAATGTTTCCTCTGTATTCTCAGGGTGAATTAATGTTGTAATATTTAAAATTACAAAATAGATTGTTAACTGTTACACTGTGGCATTGGAATTTTAACTCTTTGTATTTACTGGTAGGAGAGGGCTATCTACAAGGGTAATATTTCTGATTACCCTGGTTTACACAAACCTCCAGCAGTCTTTGAAACATCTCACATGACTCTAGTTACTGATTGCTTTTAATGCTATTATGGTACTGTTGATAGTCTTAGTGGCTGCCTATAGAACAATCTTCAAACTGAGCCATGCTTTAGGGGAGGGAAAGGGGCTAAAGTCTCTTCTGTTGGTAATATATTAGTTACTGTTGAAACAATAAAATCCAACAGAAAGGAAGGGATAGCTACTGTATATTACAGTAAAGAAAGCTGCAGTTATTTTAAATTTAATGGAGATGAATATGGTTAAAATATATAACTACTGCTGCTTGAGAATAGCAAGAGTATTGTTTTAAAACATACATATTCTACCCAACTTGAGAGTTCTTTTAAAATGACTGGCCATATGAACATTTGTAATCTTGCCATTAGGTTTGGACCTGCCATATTTTATTTTATTCTACGATCCTAAATAGTTCCTTTTAATAGGCTAAAAATATTTATCAATACTGATCAGACTTTAAAGAAATTACTTTGTAAACCTGCTGACTACCTGTATGTATTGTATATATATTATATATTAAATATATAATATATTGAGATTATAAAAGATGAAAATATTGAATCCTTATAATTTAAGTTGCAGAATGTATGTTAAAAAGTGACTTGAATGAGATGTATTTGTATCTAGAAATTTTATTTCTTTTTGGAATGAGATTAAAATACATTTTGAAAGTTCAGCAGAGTAAGCAATTTATTTGTATTGCCTATATGTGAGTGTATTTAAAGGTTTATGGATGCTTAATAATTTCTCCCAAATTAAAATTCTTTTTCTGTCATTTCTGAAAATCAGAATCTTTCCCTCCCAAATCAGGTCTACAGGTATCATGTATGCCTTGGTTAAATAGGACTCATTTTAAATTTGTAGTTTCTAGAATAAGAAATATTTTTGTTTTACTGGCCAAAGTTGAGATAATTTGAATGAAACATTCAAGGGAAATGAAAAAAAAAAAAAAACTCTTTTTGATTCTTTTTACATCTAAAGTTTAAAATGAAGGGTCAAGATTGTAAAATGTATGAGAGATAAACAAAGGTAGTTTTTTTCTCTTCTTAAATAAATGAATAAATACTTTTCCATATAACTCTTAGGTGGCTGTCTTTATGTTTCAGTGCTGTTACCACTGTTGAAAGCAAGTTCGAAACTCTTCTTTTGGAATAACTTTCAGGGCTTAAAGTTCACATTCATTTGAAAATTTTAATATAGCAAATTCCTGTCTTTGGGTGTAGATTTAAATATTTTGAAAATAGCCATGTTTTAAAAGAAAAGGAATGCGTATACACTGCTGGGGATGTAAATTACTTCCACTCCTATGGAAAACAGTATGGAGATTTCTCAAAGAACTAAAAATAGAACTACCACTTGACTGAGCAGTTTCAGTACTAAATATCAGTCCAAATGACAGGGAATCATTTTATCAAAAAGAGACCTGCACTTATCTGTTATTGAAGCAGTATTCACAGTAGCAAAGTCATGGGGTCAACCTAAGTGGCCATCAATGGTTGATTGGATAAAGAATATGTGGTATGTATGCACCATAGAATACCATGCAGCCGTAAAAAAAGAATGAAATCATGTTCTTTGCAGCAACATGAATGAAGCCGGAGGCCATTGTCGTAAGTGAACTAACTCAGAAACAGAAAATGAAATACCAGATGTTCTTTTATAAGCGGGAGCTGAACAATGAGTACTCATGGACATAAAAATGGAAATAATAGACACTAGGGATTCCAAAAGAGGGAAGTGGGAAGGAGACAAGGGTTGAAACACTACCTGTTGGATACTATGTTCACTATTTGATTATGGGTTCACTAGAAGTCCAAACCTCAGCATTGTGCAATACACCCATATAGCAAACCTGCACATGTATGCCCTGAAACTAAAATAAAACATTTAAAAAATTGAGTAATAAGTACTTAAACTGGATAAAACTCTTTGAAATGAATTGTGAAGATATCCTAATGACGCTTCATGTGTATTTCCAAAGAAAGCATTTCAAATGTATTTTGAGATATATCAGCATCATCAAAATGTGTTTGTTTTGTAGTAAGATGACACCAAAATTTAACATTTGTTTCTGAAAGTTCTCACATGTTGGTTTAGAAAAGAATCTCACCTGGTATTTATAATCATCCTTACCAAAGAGCTACATTTTAAAAAGTAAAATTGAAGTTATTCTTTTGAGTTTCAAAGATTGTACAGTGGAATAATATGGGGTAAAAGACATAGAATTCATTATTGGATGGAATAATATGTATTCCTAAAGTTCTGTTAATTCATTCTTTTTAAACTTTAAGTATACTCTGGCTTGGGCAAACCAAGTATTATTTTAACAGGTTTGGTTTAGTGTTTTTAGCCTTTCAAAGCAAATTTGAAGTAACTGGTTTATTTATGCATTTTGTCTTTGAACCATTATGTTCTCTAAATGCAAAAGGGTTTGTACTTTATGTAAACCCAATAATATTTTAATATGCCCAAATTAGACCAATATAGTTCTTTTCTTTTGTATTTTATATTTTAGTCAATATAATATGCTTCAAAGCTTATATAGTTATTTTTATTATATGTGTTTGCCCTTATAATCTTGCTTTTGTATGATTAGTAGGATTGTGAAAATTTATTGGTTCCTGTCTTTCCTACTCCCCCACTTGCTAGCAATTGCACTATAAAATCAGAGCTGTATTCTTCCTGCTACCCCCATTGATTTGTCTGTAATGAAAAGCATATAATTTTATCTTAATATCCATGTGCATTTTTATTGTATTGGTATTTCTCCCAGAATCCCAATTGATGTGGATAAAATGACCAATGCATGCAAGCAGAATGGGCTCATTGTCTTATTGTTTCTGATATAAATATCATTGGTAAAATAGTGGCATTTCTTCCTCAATTGTGATTCAGAAGAGATATTCATCCATTAATGGAATTGACAGGTCCAGGAAGCAATAAATAGAATTCGTTATGAAATATATAATTGGAACTTCACTGGATAGATTTTATTCTTTTAAATGAAAGATTAAATTCTCAGTATTATGAAACCTAAGGTCTCAACATTCTCTGAATTCATACATAGTTTCTGAACCAGCACATAATCGAAAATGGTCTATCAAGGTGTATGGCATTATTCAGCAAAATAAAACTAAGTGATTTTTAAATGCAGATCATCCTGTGTCTTTGCAAAGATTTAGGTGGCTTAAGGAATCAGATTTAAACACACTAGTGATCCTAGAGCTTCAAACCAGTGTCTCGAATAGTTGTACCATCTCATCTTTTAACTCCTATCCATCTTATGTTCGCACCTCGGCTTTAGAACTGAGCTTGTTATGTGCTGTGAGGACTCTGACATGGACACCAAGGATGGTCAAAAAGCTAATGTCTTGCTTGATGATATCTTGAGATTAAGATAAAAGCTAATGTCAAACTTTTCTTTTTTAAAATGGTAAACATTTTCACATATTTTTGTTTTCTTCTCAAGTTGGGGAACAAAAACAGGTCGAGCCTTTTTATATGTTTGTCTTCTGTTTCCACTGGACTCCTTTTTTAGCTATGAACTCTTCATGTTGGACAGGCCTATTTTTAATGGATCAGAGTGTATATTTTTCCATCCTATTGTTTTTTGTTTTGTTTTCTTTTGTTTTCCTCCCATGACTCCCTGCATGCGGGTACTGTTCTTTCTCCCGTTTAGGAAAAGACAATTTATTTTCTTAAATAAAGTAGTAGCATAATTTTGTAGGTAGAATGCTAATCTAAGAATCAGAAAACATCCCATTTCTGTCTATAGTTTTTTTTTTTTTTCATCTTTAAAATGACGAATTTACATTAAATGTGTGGCTATGTATTTCTTTTTTTTTTTTTTTTTTTTTTTTTTTTTTTTTTTGTGAGATGGAGCCTCTCTCTGTCACCCAGGCTGGAGTGCAGTGGCGCGATCCCTGGTCACTGCTAGCTCTGCCTCCCAGGTTCACTCCATTCTCCTGCCTCAGCCTCCCAAGTAGCTGGGACTACTCACCACGCCCTGCTAATTTTTTTTTGTATTTTTAGTAGAAACAGGGTTTCACCATGTTAGCCAGCATGGTCTCAATCTCCTGACCTCGTGATCCACCCGCCTTAGCCTCCCAAAGTGCTGGGATTACAAGCGTGAGCCACTGCGCCGGCCCAACTAATTTTCTTGTATTTTTTTTTTGTTGTTGTTGTTAGTAGAGATGGGGTTTCACAGTGTTAGCCAGGATGGTCTCGATCTCCCGACCTCATGATCTGCCCGCCTCAGCCTCCCAAAGTGCTGGGATTACAGGCATGAGCCACCGTGCCCGGCCGGCTATATCTTTCTAAATGTGATAACTGATTTATCTGTGTTATGAGAAAAACGTAACAGCTATGTTTGATTTTAGGAACGGTTACAGATCATGTTGGAGGGCATTCATTTATTGTTATTTGAAAATGACTTCACAAAGAGTGTTTTCTCTGGAATAATTTGGTTTATACCCATTTAATTATTTTTCAAGAAATATCTGTTGAGTGCCTGTAATGTGCCATAGGCTGTTCCACGTACCCTAGCTATAGCAGTGCACAAAACAGCAAAATCTCTTCCCTCCAAGAGCGTAGCATCTAGTGGGGAGAATGCAGACAATAAATTAAGATGAAGAGTCTAATACGGGATCTCTGTATGTGTATTGTTGAGCTGATGTCCCTGTTAGGGGTAGGAGGGTCTAGGAGTTTGTCTTCTGCCATCTTGCTGACGTCATTCTCCGTTTGGAATTACATCTTTAATACATTAAAAGAAAATAGCTACTAATGTGAGATTCCATGGCTTTTAATAGAAAGACTTTAAAAAGAAAAACTAAGGAGATTTGTGGTCAGGATGAAGGGCAGTAATCATAGATGAAGACATGGAAATGGACAAGGAAGGCATTATAAATATTTGCAAATGGACAAAAAACATTTATTGAACGCCTCGTGTTATTTTAAAATTCAGCATATCTAAAGTTCACAATAACAATGGAAAAGGAAAGGATAAATGAAGTTAAAATAATATGTTTTTAGCAGTATCATGAAAGTGTGAATGTAATTTGTATTGTGATAAAAGATTAATGTACATTGTAATCTCTAAGATAATCCATAAAAGAATCCATAAGAAGTAAATAGAAGGAAATGGAATAATATTTAAAAGATGAAAACAAACCAGATAGGACTGAAATCATAAGTAGTGGAAATGAACATAACTATATCAGAAATTAGATTAAATGTAAATGGACTAAAGACCCCAAATAAAAGTATTTTCAGATTACTTAAAAACAAAACTGTATGACTATGTGGCACTTTTAAGAGTCAAATCTAAAGTTAAAAAGACAAAATTGAAAGCAATAAAGTGAAATACTAAAGGAAACCTAATTTAATTACTCTATTGGAACAAAGTATGCATTAAGACAAGAAGCATTACTAAAGAGATACATTTCATCATAACGGAGGTCATTCACCTTTAATACATTTAAGTGGCTGAAAACTCACACGCACACACAACACCATAGAAATTCTGAACTATGTTGGACCTATAATCACGAAACAGTAACAATCACATTCAAGATTATATGGAACTTTATCAATATGACCACTGTATTAGGATTTTCTATAGGGATACAACTAATAGGATATATGTATATATGTAGGGGAATTTACTAAGGAGAATTGACTCATACAATCACAAGGTGAAATATCACAATAGACTCTCTGCAAACTGAGGAGCAAGGAAGCCAGTCTGAGTCCCAAAACCTCAAAAGTTGGGAAGCCCAGCCTGCAGTCTGTGGCTGAATGGCCAAGAGCCCCTGGTAAATCAACTGGTGTAAGTCCAAGAGTCCAAAAACTGAAGAACTTGGAGTCTGATGTTCAAGGAAGGGCAGGAAACATCCAACACGGGAGAAAGATGACTACCAGCAGACTCAGCAAGTGCAAGTCTCCACTTTCTTCTGCCTGCTTTATTTTATCCTTTATACTTTTTGTATCCTTCAGTCCAATCAAGTTGACACTCAATATTAATCATCACAACCACAGTCTGGGCTATTCAATTAAAAAATAGATTAAGAAATATAAAAATACTGAAATTATTTGTAATGTTTTTCTGACCACCATGGAATTAAGCTAGAAATGATCTAAAAGATGGCCAGGCACAGTGGCTCATTCTTGTAATCCCAGCACTTTGGGAGATGGGTGGATCATCTGAGGTCAGGAGTTTGAAACCAACCTGGCCAACATGATGAAACCCTGTCCCTACTAAAATATATATGTATATGTATGTGTGTGTGTATATATATGTATATATATACACACACACAAAAATTAGCTGGACATGGTGGTGCACACCTGGAATCCCAGATACTCAGGAGGCTGAGACAGCAGAATCGCTTGAACCCGGGAGGCAGAGGTTGCAGTGAGCTGAGATTGCGCCACTCTACTCTAGCCTGGGCAACAAGAGTGAAACTGTGTCTCCAAAAATAAAAAATAAAAATAATGACATCTGTAATGTTTTCTGACCACCATGGAATTTAGCTAGAAATGATCAAAAAGACAACAAAATTTCAACTGCCTTAACTTTAAGCATTCTATTTCTATATAAGTCATTGGTTAAAGGGCAAATAAAAAGAAACTGAAGTATTTTGAACGGAAAGATAAAGAACGTGACATCAAATTTTAATGCAATTTAACCCATTGTAGAACACAATTTATAAAGTTTCCCATTCAAGAAGCTATAAGAGGTCATCAAACGTAAGGAAAGTAGAATTAAAGGAATAATTCAGCAAAAACCAATGAAATACTACACAAATGTATAATAGAGAAAATTACTAAAGCTAAAAATGATTGTTCCAAAAGATTAATGAAGTTGATTATATTCTTACCAAAATTGGCTCAAGGAGAAATAAAGTTAAAAACAGTAACCCATATCAATGCTAATTAAAAAATGGTAATCAAAATATGAGATGACTACAGACATTTAAAAAGACAGTAAGAATACAAGCAATGAATACTTGAAAAATTAGTAATTCTTGTTACAATAGTGTCAAAAAGCAAGTTAGAAGTAGCTTTTTACCAACATATATAAGACCTGTACACTGAAACCTACAAAACAGTGAAAGAAATTAAAATAGACATAAGTAAATGATATGTTTCACATGAATGTATTGGAAGACTCAAAATGTTACATAAATGTTATATAAATTAACACAAATGTTATATAAATTCAACACAATCCAAATAATAGTTTCACCAAACTCTTTTAAATAAAAATGTTCTATCTGATCGTAAATTTATATGGAAATGTAAAGTACCTAGATTGTCCAAAGTATTTTGCAATGGAAAAATTTAGAGAATTTGAAATTTACTGTAAAGTGACATTGTGATTCTGCCATAAAGACAAACAAATGGATCAATGAAAGAGAGAGCTCAGAAATAGACTCATACTTACACACTCATTTAATTTTTGACAAAGGTGTCGAAGCAATACAATGGGGAAAGGAGAGTCATTGCAGCAATTGGTGCTAGATTAATTGGATGTCCACATTTAAAAATAAATGAACCTCAATCCCTACCTCATACTATACTCAAGAATCAATTCAAGAGCCAAATGTAAAAGCTACAACATAGTTTGGCAAATAGTGGTGGGTATAGATTTCTTAGGACACAAAGTATTAACCATAAAATTGGTTTTTTTGTGGTTGTTTTTTTGAGATGGAGTCTCACTTTGTTGCCCAGGCTGGAGTGCAGTGGCACGATCTCAACTAACTGCAACTTCTGCCTCCCGGGTTCAAGCAATTCTCCTGCCTTAGCCTCCTGAGTACAGGCGTGTGGCTAATTTTTTTTTAGTAGACACATTTTGCCATTTTGGCCAGGCTGGTCTCGAATTCCTGATCTCAGCTAATCCACCTACCTCGGCCTCCCAAATTGCTGGGGTTACAGATGTGAGCCACCGTGCTCGGCCCCCATAAAACTGTTTTTAATAATGAAAGATTTCATAGAAATTAAAAACTTAGGCTCATCAAAAAACTTAAGGAAATAGACATGCTACAACTTGAAATAAAACACTTGCAAAACGAGACAAAGGACTGGAATCAGGATATATAAAGAATTTTTAAAAATAGGAGATGGATGAGAAATGTGAATAGGCACTTCACAGTTGACAGTTAAGCACATGAAAAAGTGTTCAACCTCTAGCAATTCGATTACGATGATCCTTGGTATCGTTTTATGTTTCTTATTACTTGGGTTCATTCAGGTTCTTTGATCATTGGCATTTTATTTCAGGCCATGTGAAAGGCTGACTAGTTTTTCCTCCTTAGAAAAGAGGAGAAATTTGACTGCAATGCTTTGTTGGATTTTACAATTTTCTTGACATCTCTTTCTGCAAAAGAATGTGTTTAAAGGGTGTTGTATTCTTAAAAGTGTCAGGATGGCTACATAAAATGTTTAGTAAAAGCACTACCTGTATAAAAACATGTAAGACCTTTCAGTTACATACTCAGACGTACTGAGTAAACTTGATACTATTAATAGTTTTCTTTGACTCTTTATAGGTGTCGATTTTGCTTGAGAATATTGAAGGTCTTGACAGAAGTTGTGGATTTCAGTTTTAACAAATGCGTTTTAAGTGGAAGAGCATTTTCCTGGTCTTGTCCCTCCAATGTGAGAATTAGAAGTGCCATGTTTATGATTATTCAGCTGTATTTGTTGCTAACTTGTAAAGCAATACAAACATTTTTTGGTCTATTTGACTGAATTTGCCCCACAACTCATTGTTGCTCTGTTCATTTTTTCCAGGTTTCTTTTTTCTTTCTGTGTTTCATTTTGGATAGTTTTTATTGCTATGCTATGTTTTCTTTCTTTCTTTCTTTTTTTTTTTTTTTTTTTTTTTTGAGACGGAGTCTCGCTCTGTCGCCCAGGCTGGAGTGCAGTGGCCGGATCTCAGCTCACTGCAAGCTCCGCCTCCCAGGTTTACGCCATTCTCCTGCCTCAGCCTCCCGAGTAGCTGGGACTACAGGCGCCTGCCACCTCGCCCGGCTAGGTTTTTGTATTTTTTGTATTTTTTAGTGGAGACGGGGTTTCACCTTGTTAGCCAGGATGGTCTCGATCTCCTGACCTTGTGATCCGCCCATGTCGGCCTCCCAAATTTTTGGCAGCATCCTGTCTGATATTTAATTCAGTGAATTTTTCAATCCCAGACATTTTTAAAAACGTTTAGAACTGGCCGGGCGCGGTGGCTCAAGCCTGTAATCCCAGCACTTAGGGAGGCTGAGATGGGTGGATCACGAGGTCAGGAGATCGAGACCATCCTGGCTAACATGGTGAAACCCCCGTCTCTACTAAAAAATACAAAAAAAAAAAAAAAAAAAAAAAACTGGCCGGGCGAGGTGGCGGGCGCCTGTAGTCCCAGCTACTCGGGAGGCTGAGGCAGGAGAATGGCGTAAACCCGGGAGGTGCAGCTTTCAGTGAGCCGAGATCCGGCCACCGCACTCAAAAAAAAAAAAAAAAAAAAAAAAAAAAAAAGTTTAGAACTAAGTTCAAATTGAGTCTTTAAAGGTGTGTTTATGCTTTCCTCTACTTTCTTGAACATATAAAATATCGTTATGATAGCAGATTCAATGTTCTTGTCTACTAATTTTATCTTGTGTCTGTTGACTGATTTTTCTTTTCATTGTGGGTCATGTTTTCCTGCTTGTTTGCATCCCTGAAAATCATTGACTGGATTCCAGACATTATGAGTTTTGCTTGTTGAGTACAGGATATTTTTTTCCTTAAATAGAGGCATGTACTACATAATGACTTTTTGGTCAACAATGAACTGGGTACGTAGCGGTGGTCCCATAAGATTATAATGGAGTTGAAAAATTTCTATCACCTAGTGATGTCGTAGCCATAATAACATCGTAGTGCATTGCATTGCTCATGTTTGTGGTGATGCTGGTGTAAACCTGCTGCCCTGGCAGTCATATAAAAGCTTAGCACATAATTATGCACAGTACATTGTACTTAATAACAATAATAAGCTACTATGTTACTGGTTCATATATTTGTTATACTTTTTATTATTATTTTAGAGTATAGTCCTACTTATTAGAAGAAAAAAGCAGGTCCTTCAGAAGGTATTCCAGAAGAAGGCATTGTTATCTTGGGAGATGACAGTGCCATGCTTGTTACTGCCCCTGAAGACCTTCCAGTGGTATAGATGTAGAGAGTAAGACAGGGATATTGAGGATTCTGACACTGTGCAGGTCTAGGCTAATGCAGGTGTGTCTTGCTTTTTAACAAAAAGTTTAAAAAATAAAAAATAAAAAGCTTTGAAAATAGTAAAAAGCATATAGAATATGCATATAAAGAAAGTAAATATTTTTGTACAGCTCTGTGTATTTGTGTTTTAGGCTAAGCTATTACAAGAACCCAAAATTAAAAAATAAAAACTTTATAAAGTAAAAAGTTACAGTAAGCTAACTTTAATTATTGAAGAAAGACAATATCTTTGTAAATTTAGTGCGGCCTATGTATACCGTGTTTGTAAGTCCACAGTAGTGTACAGTAATGTCCTAGGCCTTCACTTTGCCTTACCACTCACTGATTCATCCAAAGAAACTTCCAGTACTACAAGTTCCATTCATGGTAAGTACCCTAGACAGTTATACTATTTTTAATCTTTTATACTGTATTTTTACTATACCTCTTCTGTTTAGCTATGGTGAGATACACAAATACTTAAAATTGTGTTACAATTGCCTGCAGTATTCAGGACAGTAACAAACTGCACAGGTTTGTAGCATAGGAACAATAGGCCATGCCATATAACATAGATGTGTAGTAGGCTGCACTATCTTGGTTTGTGTAAGTCCACCCTGTGATGTTTGCACAATGATTAAATTGCCTAAGGACACATTTTTCAAAACCTATCTCCATCATTAACTAGTGCATAATTGTATTCTTGAGCTTTGTGCTGGGATCCAACTGAGTCAATAGGAAACCAAGGAGGCAGTTTTGATTCTTTTGAGGCTTGTATTTAAGGTGAGATCAGACTTTAATTTCATGCTAATTTTTATCCATACTGAGGCAATACCCTTTTGAGTACTCTACCAATGCCCTATGTATTAAAAGGTTTTCCTACTTTGGCTAATGGGAACAGGAATTACACTATTCCTATCCTTGTATGAGTTCAGAGGATTGTTCTGCCTGTCCTTTTTGGTGATTCTTTCCCCAACACTTAGAAATTTCCTCAAATGCATGCATTGGGCAGAACTTGGCTGAAGATGTGAGGGAACTCTCAACCTCTGTAGAGCTTTCTCACCCCGCAGCTTTCCTTTCTGGTACTCTTTTCTGTCAATTGTGGTAGTTCCCTTAGCCTTACCAGATTCTCAACTCAGGAAGATCACTGGGCTCTGTTTAGTTTTTCCGCTGTGCTGTGACTGGACAATCAAGTCAGTAAGCTGGAACAATCAAGGTTTCATGTAGAATTTCTTTAGTTATTTAGTTTTGTAAAATAGAGGAGTGGATCTGGTCCCTATTAATTTCACCTTAATTGGAAGAGGAAGTCCCCAGCTTCTGATTTTAATTTCTTACTAGAGAATTTTTATTCCCCCAGTAATATTCCTTTCAGAGACAGGCTTCCATTCACATACAATTGTAAAAGATGTATAACTCAACATTATTAGTCATCAGGGAAATTCTAATTAAAATCAAAATGAAATACCACTATACCAAATGTAGACAAGAATATGATGCAACTGGAAATCTGATACTTTGTGGTACAACTACTATGAAAATGACACAGCTACTTTACAAAAAAAGTTGTAATAGTTTCTTATGAGACTAAATTTACACCTGTTCTGTGACCCAGCAATTTTACATTTATGTGGTTACTCAGGAGAAAAACACATCTACAAAAAGGTCAAGAATGTTCATAGCAGCTTTATTATAAGTAGTCTCAGACTAAAAAAAAGCCCAGGTGTCCATCAGTAGTAGAATATATATACACACACTGGTATAAATAAACAATAGAATAATAGCAGTGAAAAAGTACAAACTGATGATTTATGCAAAACCTGGATGAATCTTTAATATGCTGAAATAAGTCTTATACAACAGAGTACATACTGTAAATTCCATTTATGTAAGTTTCTAGAATAAACTAATGTACGGTGGAAAATATCAGAAGAATGGTTGACTTTCGGGAATGGTGGAGGTGGGGATTGACTGCGAAGAGGTATAAGGAAACTTTCTGAAATGAGAATGCTTTATATCTTGGTAAGATTTGGGTTAAATGGGTATATGCCTGTGTCAAAATTCAGTGGATGTCCACTTAAAATTTGTACATTTCATTAATGTGAATTTTACCCAAAAAGGAAAAAGCTATGAGGAAAAATCTAAACATATTGAACTCTAATAATATGCAAAGAATATTTAGGGGGAAGTGTATCTGTAATTTACTTAAAAATTCCCACCGAAATAAGATAAATTGCTAGAACTGTGAGTGATGAGTTGATAGATATATACATTTTAAAACGAAATATTCATGGTAGCATCCAAGTGAAGCATACATGTGTGTTCATTGTAAAATTCAACCTTCCAAGAATATTACTTGAAATATTTATAATAAAATTTTGAAAAATGAAGAATATATAGGTTGAGCATCCTAAGTTTGATAATCTGAGATCTGAAATGCTCCAGAATCCAAAACTTTTGAGTGCCCACATGATGCTCAAAGGAAATATTAATTGGAGCATTTTGGGTTTCAGACTTTTGGATTTGGAATGCTCAACTGGTAAGTATAATGCAAAAATATTCCAAAACCAGAAAATGCCCAAAATCTGAAAGACTTCTGATTGCAAGCATTTTGGATAAGAGATAATCTCTATTAAGAACAGCCTTACGTCAATAAATTTGACAAATGAAGTGAAACGTTTATTGGAAAAGGCAATTACCAAAGCAGCAAAAGAAGAAATAGAAAAATCTTAATAGTCTACTAGCTATTAAATAAAGGAAATCCATTATTTAAAAATTTCTGTACAAAGGAAATTCATAGCCCAGATGGCTTTATCTGCGAATTTTGCCCAATAGTTGAGGAAGATATAATACCAATTTTGCACAGTCTTCCAGAGTGAATGGTTCCTTACTCTTTTTATAAGCCAAGGTAATATTGACTCCAGAACCTGAAAAGATATTACAAGAAAGGAAAAATTAAAAACCAATCTCTCTCATAATTATAGATGTAAATACCCTTAGTAAAAACATTAGCTAATCCAATTTAGTGCTGTATGCATCAAAGCAAGTGAGATTTAATCCAGGTTCGCTTTACATCTAAAAGCCAGTTAACATAATTTATTAGATTGAGAGGGAAAAATGCACAGAGCTAAACTAAATATTATGATTCAGGAAAAGCATTTGACAAAATGTAGTAGCCATTCACAATAAAGCCTTTCAGAAAATTAGGATGAGAGAGAAGCATCCTTAATTGGAGGAAGTTTATCTACTAAAAACCAATGGCAAACATTAATTATGAAGCATGTTATTGAAGACTTTTCTCTTGTGCTCAGAAAAGAGACAAGGATTCCTACTATGACCATTTCCATTTAATCTTGTACTGGAAGTCCTAGGCAGTAAAGTAATGCAAGATCAAAACAAACATTAAGATTAGAAGGGTCAAAACTGTCATTATTCACTATTCAATATGATTGTGTATGTGTACCTAAAAGATGTATTTAAAATTCCTCATCAAAATATAAAAACTAAACTGTATTTGGCAAGGTTGCTATACACAAGTCGGTATTAAAAAGTTAGTTGTATTTTCACATGCCAGCAACTGACTGAAAACAATATTTTAAAATGTTGCCATTGACCATAACATCGAAAACCCCCAAATGTATAAGACTAAATCTAATGAAAGATGTACCAAGACCTCCTCACTAAAAAATTTCAAAACATTTTTGTAAGTGAAGAATTTCTAAATAAATGGAGAGATATATAAAGTATTATTGCACAGATGTCAATCCCTCGAATCTACAGTTTCAGTACAGTCTCAATAAAAAGCCCAGCAGGTATTTTTGTGGAAACTAATAAGTTGATTTAAAAATTCATATGGAATACAAAAAGCGGAAATTCGTTGATGCAATTTTGAAAAAGAACCCAGAGAAAATGATACATTCTAAAGTTCTTCTGATAAATTCGAACTGCTATTGCTAAGTGGTTTTAGAAAAATGTGACCAATAAAACAGACAAGAAATTCCAGGAACTGACCCATACATACACAAATATCCACTTTAATTGTTTTTAAACTTTTATTTTTTGTGGCTACATAGTAGGTGCATACATGAGATATTTTTATACAGGCATGCAATGCATAATCACATCAGAGTAAATGGAGTACCCATCACCTCAAGCATTTATCCTTTGTTACAAGTCATACTGCAAGTAAGTATAAGAAGTGATCTTTTCATTTAATGATGATGAATCAGTTGCATATCTGTATCGAATAAAAGTGTATGTTGACTTTTTTCTCAGACCATACAAAAAATTACAGACAGATTGCAGGTTTAACCTACACGTGATTTTAATTAGGCAAAATTGGGGAAACTGGACCAAAAAAAATCCTGCTAATAAAGAAAATTGGTTAAATGGACTATATTAAAATTAAAAACCCCTGTTCACAGGAGAAAAATACCATCAAGAGGGTAAAACAAGACCTTATAATGAGATTTTAAAAATACATTCCAAAAACCCTCATACCCAGAATCTACAAAGTATACTTACAATCAATTATATTTATATATTTTTAAAAGACACTGAAAAAGAGAAAATGGCATGTCACAAATGAGGATATCCGAGTGGTCAATAACATGAAAACGTGCGTGACTTCATTAATCATCAGGAAAATTAAAGTATAATGTGGTACTACTATACAGCTAACAAAAGGGCTAAGTTTGAAAAGGTGGAAAATATTTTCAATCTCATTTTTATTGGTAAAATAAACAAAAGATGGAAAATATCAAGCATTGGCAAGAATGTGAAGAACTTTCACAATGTAAATGAGGATTTAAACTGCTATACATTCTAAGCAATTCCTATGTATTGCTCTGTATCCTAATTGCTATACATGTTAAATTGCAAAAAAGTAGTCATTTTCTTCTAAGGCTTAGCATGTTTCCTTGTGACAATTTCACTAGTATTTACCCCCCAAATTCCATACATGTTATTAAATGACATGTACTATACCATAGATAATAGCAGTGTAGTCCCAAATGGAGAAATATTCAAATGTCCTTCAACATTAGAATGAATAGATAAATTGTGGTACATTCACAATGAGTGACATCAAAATGGAGAAATTGTGGTAGAGTCACAATGAAATACACAATATCCATCAAAATGGATAAATTATGGTAGTCACAATGAAATAGTAGATGTAGTGTATAGCAATGGGAAGAAATAGTCTATAACAGAACACAACAATGTAGATGAATCTCACAAACATTGATATTAAGAAAACATGCAACAAAAGATACTTTGCAATTCCATTTATGCAAAGTACTGAAATAGACAAAACAAACATGCTGTTGGAAATCTGGATGTTGAAATTATTTCAAAGTAGCTCGAAGGGGGCTTCTGAGGTGCTGGAACTACCTTGCATCTTAATCTAGGTGCTAGTTACAGAGTTGTGTTCTATTTGTGAAAATTCAGGCTGTGGAGTTATAATATGTGCAGTTTCCTATATGACTATCATACTTCTGAGAAAAAGCTAAAATTAGTGATGCTACTGATAAGTATATGATAGGCTGTTAAAATAGTGTGGCTCCCCCCACCCAGCAAACATTATGAAATCATACATAAAAATATATTTATTTTAAAATCTTAATTTTACTCCTGCCCACTCCTGAAAGAAAAAAACAAAGCTAATCTGATATCTATTTGCTGAATATGAAAGCCTAAAATGGCTACAATAAAGGTTTTTATAATTTTAGTAATAGTATTTTAGTATTTAAAATCTTAATCATACTGATTGGGATTACCAAATAGATATTGAAGAATGGACTTGTAAATGTACAAACTTGTTTCAATCAGCATTTTTAAGAATTGTTTTCGACATTGTTAAATCAATCATTTTAAACTTTGAAAATTATCTTGCTTGCTCTTGAATGTGGTGATGACTCTTACATATTTGATAACTTTGACTTTAAGTCATGCCAACTAAATAATACAGCAACTGTAAGATCAAAGGTCAATAATTATTTTAACTTTCATTTGGGTGGTTGATCACATTATTTCTCTGAATACCACACAACCTGGTTCTTCTTAGCTCCTGCATGTCATGAACCAAAAGGAATATCATGTAATCCTTCAAAGCATAGCACCTAATCCTTGATTGATTACTTGGCAACTGGGGAGTGTGCATGCTATTTTTAATAATAAAGAAGACAAATAGATTCTAAGAAGCTATTATTAGGTTCCTATTTATACCAATGTCTAATTATAGGATGGATTTGTTATTATTTGGCATCTGGCATTCATTTTTTGGATCAGGCTTTTAATAGTTTTAAATAGTATGTGAATATAAATAATATATGTATAAATGTTAAGTATTCAGACTTATGTTGCTCTTGGACAAATTAAGAATTTTCAGTTCTTATGTGTATCTAGACAGTGTAACAACTGTCTTTTACTCTGGGTCATACTCCTGCTGCCTTAACATATAAGCTTTTCGAGAGGAGTCAGGAGTTGGGAAAGAGTAGTAGTCTAAGGCTGCTTCTGCTAATTTACTATGATGTTATTACATGTAATGATTCATTTATTCACTGAATCATATAGTTATAAATAAAATACATACATGTGTATATATAATATAGCAATGAACCATCACTACATTACCATTTGGAATGGCTAACATCCAAAAACCCAGCAATACCAATTGCTGGCAAGGATGTGAAACAAGAACTCTCGTGTGTTCCCGGTGGAAATGTAAAGTGGTACAATCACTTTGGAAGACAATTTAGCAGTGTCTTATATAGAAAAGTTTTTCACATATGAAAAAAAGCTCAACATCACTGATTGTTAGGAAATGCAAATCAAAACCACAATGAGATACCATCTCAAACCAGTCAGAATGGCTATTATTAAAAACTCAAGAAACAACAGATGCTGGCGAGGTTGTGGAGAAAAAGGAAGGCTTTTACACAGTTGATGGCAGTGTAAATTAGTTCAACCATTGTGGAAGACAATTTGGTGACTCCTGAAAGACCTAGAGGCAAAAATACCATTCAACTCAGCAATCCCATTACTGGGTATATACCCAAAGGAATAGAAATTGTTCTATTATTATTATTATTATTATTATTATTATTATTATTTTGAGACAGGGTCTGGCTCTGTCACCGAGGCTTGAGTGCAGTGGCATGATCTCGGCTTGCTGCAACCTCGGTCTCCCAGGCTGAAGCAATCCTCCCACCTCAGTCTCCCAAGTAGCTGAGACTATAGGCATGTGTCTCCACATCTAGCTAATTTTTGTATTTTTGTAAAGATGGGATTTTGTCATGTTGCACAGGCTGGTCTTGAACTCCTGAGCTCAATCAATACACCTGTGTTGGCCTCCCAAAGTGCTGAGATTACAAGCATCAGCCACCATGCCGGGCCTAAATCATTCTATTAATATTATAAAGATACATGCATGCATATATTCATTGCAGCACTATCCACAATAACAAAGACATGGTATCAACCTCAATACCTATCAATGGTAGGCTAGATAAAGAAAATGTGGTACATATACACCATGGAATATTATGAAAGCCATAAAAAGGAACGAGATCATATCCTTTGCAGGGACATGGATGGGGCTGGTGGCCATTATCCTTACCAAACTAATGCAGGAACAGAAGACCAAAACCAAATACTCACTTATAAGTAGGAGCTAAATGATGAGAACACATGGACACATTGGGGGAAACAACACACACTGGGGCCTGTTAGAGGGTGGGACATGGGAGGAGGGAGAGCATTAGGAAGAATAGCTAATGGACGCCGGGCTTAGTACCTGGGTGATGGGATAATCTATGTAGCAAACTACCGTGGCACATGTTTACCTATGTAACAAGCCTGCACATCCTGCACATGTACACCTGAACTTAAAAGTTGGAAATAAAAAAACAGTTTTTCCATACCATTCAGGAACCACACTCCTAAGGTATTTGTTCAACTGCTTTGAAAACTTAGGTCAATACAAACCCCTGCATACAAGTGTTTATATCAGTTTTATTCATAATCACCAAAAACTAGGAGTAACCAAGATGTTCTTCAATAGGTGAATGAATAAATAAACTATGTAATGGAGTTCTATTCAGCAATGAAAAAGAGTAAATTATGAAGTCATGCAAAGACTTAGATGAATCTTAATTGCATATTGCTAAGTGAAAGAAGCCAAACTGAAAAGTCTACACAGTGCACACATATCTCGATTTCTTTCATTTTTGTGGGAGTGGGGGCATGGGGTCTGGCTCTGCCTGGCTAGAGTGCAGTTGTGCGATCTCGGCTCTCTGTAACCTCCACCATATCTTGGTTTCTAATACCATTAGTCAGCAAATGAATCAGGGCTCTTTCAAGAAATGGTCAATTCTAGAATTGGGGCAGTAAATATACAAGATGAGCATGGAGCATCTTGTGCCAGAATGTACAAGAAGTACTCAAAACAAAACCACCAACACTACCACCAACAGAAAAGCCAGAACCAAAGTCAAACCCAACAAAAACATAGGGGAAAAAAAAAATATTAAGACCATGTCAAAGGGACACAGGAGCCAACTTAAAAGTGCTCCCAATGTTCAAACTGGAACAATTTGAGCAGCACAGTAAAGTGGTATTAAATTATAACCCAAAGCATAACGTGAACATCCATGAGTCCATACTGATGGAAATAAATGGTTGAATAAGTCAATAAGTGGGGCAGAATAGATAAATCTCCAACGCAGATCAGTTCCAAATAATTTGCATACATATTCCACCCTCAAGGAGGGCGAGCATAACTCCTTATTTATTTATTTATTTATTTATTTATTTATTTATTTATTTATTTTTGAGACAGAGTTTTGCTCTTATTGCCCAGGCTAGAGTGCAGTGGTTCAATCTTGGCTCACTATAACCTCCGCCTTCCAGTTTCAAGCAATTCTCCTGCCTCAGCCTCCCAAGTCACTAGGATTACAGGCGCCTGCCACCACGCCCAGCTAATTTTTTTGTATTTTTAGTAGAGACGAAGTTTCGCCATGTTGGTCAGGCTGGTCTTGAACTGCTGACCTCATGATCCACCAACCTCAGCCTCCAAAGTGCTGGGATTACAGACATGAGCCACCGTGCCCGGCTGAACTCCTCATTTCTTAAATGTGGGAAATGTAAAGCGACTTTCCTAGGAAAAGTACAGTACGAGCCGGGCGCGGTGGCTCAAGCCTGTAATCCCAGCACTTTGGGAGGCCGAGACGGGCGGATCACGAGGTCAGGAGATCGAGACCATCCTGGCTAACACGGTGAAACCCCGTCTCTACTAAAAATACAAAAATAGCCGGGCGAGGTGGCGGGCGCCTGTAGTCCCAGCTACTCCGGAGGCTGAGGCAGGAGAATGGCGTAAACCCGGGAGGCGGAGCTTGCAGTGAGCTGAGATCTGGCCACTGCACTCCAGTCCGGGCGACAGAGCGAGACTCCGCCTCAAAAAAAAAAAGGAAAAGTACAGTACGAAAAGGAGAAAAAGAATAACCTTATAATGAAGAAACCTGAAAAACATCATCTTAGCCAAGTGATCAAGGTTAACAACAATGATAAGTCATGTTAATAGTTTGTACCCTAGATATGATGGGATGAGAATGGCATTTTGCCTCTGTGGTGTTTCTCCCACAAACCCATAATACCAGTCGAATCATGAAAGAAATATCAGAAAAATCCCAAAAGAGAAAGATTTTACAAAATACCTGACCAGTACTACTCAGAAATTTCAAGAATACCCAAAACGAGGAAATTCAGAGAAACTTAAAGCCAAGAAGTGACTAAGGAGACATGACAACTAAATGTAATGTGGTGTACTATACATGGTCCTGGAAAAGAAAAGGGACATTAGATAAAAACTAAGGAAATGTGAATGAGGTATGGACATCAGGTAATGTATCAAAAGTGGTTTATTAGTTATAATAAATGTACCATACTAATGTAAGATGTTGCTAATATGGGTACCTGGGTTTAGGGGATGTGGAGCTCTCTGTACTATCTTTGCTATTTTTCTGTATGATAGTTCTCCCTATCTGCAGTTTTGCTTTCTGTGATTTCAGTGATCAACCTATGATCAACCATTGAAAATACTAAATGAAAAATTCCAGAAATACACAATTTACAAGTTTTAAATTGCACACTATTCTGAGCAGCAGGATGAAATCTCTTGCTGTCCCACTCCAAGATATGAATCATCCCTTTGTCCAGTGTACCCATGTTGTATATGCTACCCACTCAATGGTCACTTAGTAGTCGCCTTGGTAATCAGATTGACAGATCACAAGAAGGGTGAGTATAGTACAATAAGCTATTGTGAGAGAGAGAGAGAGATCACATTCACATAACTTTTATTAGTATGGTGTTATGATTTCATTTTATTGTTAATATCTTACTGTGCCAAACTTATAAATTAATTTATAAATTAAACCTTATTATATATATAGGAAAAAACAGTATGTATAGGGTTTGTACAGGGTTTGGTACTAGCTGTGGTTTCAGGCATCCACTGGGGTTTTAGAACATACTCCCAGAGGGTTGCTGGAACGATGGTTGAATAAGAACAGCTCTGGTCGCAGCTACCAGAGAGATCGACAAAGAAGGCGGGTGATTTCTGCATTTCCAACTGAGGTACCCAGTTCATCTCACTGGGACTGGTTTAACAGTGGGTGCAACCCAAGGAGGGTGAGGCAAAGCAGGGCCGGGAAGCACAAGGGGTCGGTCAACTCCCTCTCCCAGCCAAACCATTACGGACTGCACCGTGCACTCCAGCCCAGATACTGCGCTTACCCCACGGGTCTCTGCAACCCCTAGACCAGGAGATTCTTTCCAGTGTCTACACCACCAGGGCCCTGGGTGGCCTGGGCGGTCTTTTGGGCAGATACCAAATTAGCCGCAGGAGTTTTTTTTTTTTTTTTTCATACTGCAGTGGTGCCTGGAACGTCAGCGAGACAGAACCATTCACTCCCCTGCAAAGGGTGCTGAAGCCAGGGAGCCAAGTAGTCTGGCTCGGGGGTCCCATCCCCAGGGAGCCCAGCAAGCTAAGATCCCTTGGCTTGAAGTTCTTTCTGCCAGCACAGCAGCAGTCTGAGCTGGATCTGGGACACTTGAGCTTGGTGGGGGGAGGGGCATCTGCCATTGCTGAGGCTTAAGTAGGCGGTTTCACCCTCACAATGTAAACAAAGCCTCCAGGAAGTTAGAACTGGGCGGAGCCCTCCCCAGCTCAGCAAGGCCACTGCCGCCAGACTGTCTCCTCTCTGGGCAGGGCATCTCTGAAAAAAAGCCAGCAGCTCCACCTTATAGATATAACCCCCACCTCCTTGGGACAGAGCACCATGGGGAAGTGGTGGTTATAGAAGCAGCTTCAGCAGACTTAGACGTCCCTACTAGCAGCGGATCTACCAGCACAGCATTGGAGCTCTAATAAGGGACAGACTGACTCCTTAGGTGGGTCCCTGACCCCCGTGCCTCCTGACTGGGAGACACCTCATACAGGAGAGCTCTGGCTGGCGTCTGGCAGGTGACCTTCTGGGACAAAGCTTCCAGAGGAAGGAAGAGTCAGCAGTCTTTGCTGGTCTGCAGCCTCCACCAGTGACACCCAGGCAAACAAGGTCTGGAGTGGACCTCCAACAAACTCCAGCAGACCTGCAGCACACGGGCCTGTTAGAAGGAAAACTAACAGAAAGGAATAGTATCAACATCAACAAAAAGATCTCCACTCAGAGACCCCACCGAAGGTCACCGACTTCAAAGACAAAAGATAGATAAATCCACGAAGATGGGGAGAAATCAGTACAAAAAGACTGAAAATTCCGAAAACCAGAATGCCTCTTCTCCTCCAAAGGCCCACAATACCTCGCCAGCAAGGGAACAAAACTGGATGGAGAATGAGTTTGACGAATTGACAGAAGTAGGCTTCAGAAAGTGGGTGATAATAAACTCCTCCAAGCTAAAGGAGCATGTTCTAACAATGCAAGGAAGCTAAGAACCTTGAAAAACGGTTGGACAAATTGCTAACTAGAATAACCAGTTTAGAGAAGAACATAAGTGACCTGAAGGAGCTGAAAAACAGCACGACAACTTCGTGAAGCATTACAAGTATCAATAGCCAAATCGATCAACTGGAAGAAAGGATATCAAAGATTGAAGATCAACTAAATGAAATAAAGTGAGAAAACAAGATTAGAGAAAATAAGAGTGAAAAGAAATGAACAAAGCCTCCAAGAAGTATGGGATTGTGTGAAAAGACCAAATCTGTTTGATTGTTGTACCTGAAAGTGACGGGGAAAATGGAACCAAGTTGGAAAACACTCTTCAGGATATTATCCAGGAGAACTACCCCAATCTAGCAAGGCAGGCCAACTTTCAAATTCAGGAAATACAGAGAACACCACAAAAATACTCCCAGAGAAGAACAACCCCAAGACACACAATTGTTATTATTAGATAGCTCAATGAGACAGAAAATTAACAAGGATATCCAGACGTGAACTCAGATCCGGACCAAGTGGACATAATAGACATCTACAGAATACAGGACTCTCCACCCTAAATCAACAGAATATACATTCTTCTCAGCACCACATAGCAGTTATTCTAAAATTGACCACATAATTGGAAGTAAAACACTCTTCAGCAAATGCAAAAGAATGGAAATTAAACAGTCTCTCAGACCACAGTGCAATCAAATTAGAACTCAGGATTAAGAAACTCACTCAAAACCACACAACTACATGGAAACTGAATAACCTGCTCCTGAATGACTACCGGGTAAATAAAGAAATGAAGGTAGAAATAAAGATGTTCTTTGAAACCAATGAGAACAAAGACACAGCGTAACCAGAATCTCTGGGACACAGCTAAAGTAGTGTGTAGAGGGAAATTTGTACCACTAAATGCCCACAAAAGGAAGCAGGAAAGATCTAAAACTGACACCCTAACATCACAATTAAAAGAACTAGAGAAATAAGAGCAAAAAAATTCAAAAGCTAGCAGAAGAGAAGAAATAACTAAGATGAGAGCAGAACAGAAGAACATAGAGAAAGGAAAAACCCTTCAAAACAAAACAAAAAAAAAAAAATCAATGAATCCAGGAGCTGGTTTTTTGAAAAGATCAACAAAATAGACCACTAACAAGACTAACAAAGAAGAAACAAGAGAAGAAGAAAACAAATGCAATAAAAAATGATAAAAGGGATATCACCACAGATCCCACAGAAATACAAACTACAGCCAGAGAATACTATAAACACCTCTATGCAAATAAACTAGAAAATCTAGAAGAAAGGATAAATTCCTGGACACAGACACCCTCCCAAGACTAAACCAGGAAGAAGTTGAATCCCTGAATGGACCAACATCAAGTTTTGAAATTGAGGCAGCAATTAATAGCCTACCAACCAAAACAAAAGTCTAGGACCAGATAGATTCAGAGCTGAATAATACCAGAGGTACAAAGAGGAGCTGATACCATTCCTTCTGAAACTATTCCAAACAATAGAAAAAGAGGGACTCCTTCCTAACTCATTTTATAAGGGCAGCATCATCCTGATACCAAAACCTGGCAGAGACACAACAGAAAAAGAAAATTTGAGGCCAATATCCCTGATGAACTTTGATGTGAAAACCCTCAATAAAATACTGGCAAACTGAATCCAGCAGCACATCAAAAAGCTTATCCACCATGATCAAGTTGGCTTCATCCCTGGGAGGCAAGGCTGGTTCAACATATGCAAATCAATAAACATAATCCATCACATAAACAGAACCAATGACAAAAACCACTTGATTATCTCAATAGAGGTAGAAAAGGCCTTTGACAAAATTCAACAGTCCTTCACGCTAAAAACTCAGAATAAACTAGGCATTGATGGAGCATATCTCAAAATAATAAGAGCTATTTATGACAAACCCACAGTCAACATCATATTGGATGGGCAAAAGCTGGAAGCATTCCCTTTGAAAACCGGCACAAGACAAGGATGCCCTCTCTCACCACTCCTATTCAACATGGTGTTGGAAGTTCTGGCTAGGGCAAAAGGCAAGATGAAGAAATAAAGTGTATTCATTAGGAAAAGAGGAAGTCAAATTGTCTCTGTTTGCAGATGACATGATTGTATATTTAGAAAACCCCATAATCTCAGCCCCAAATCTCCTTAAGCTGATAAGCAACTTCAGCAAAGTCTCAGGATACAAGATCAATGTGCAAAAATCATAAGCAGTCCTATACACGAATAATAGACAAACGGAGTCCTATACACCAATAATACACCAAAAATAGATAAATAACTGAACTCCCATTCACAATTGCTACAAAGAGAATAAAATACCTAGGAATACAACTTACAAGGGATGTGAAGGACCTCTTCAAGGAGAACTAGAAACCATGCTCAAGGAAATAAGATAGGAGACAAACAAATGGAAAAACATTCCATGCTCATGGATAGGAAGAATTAATATTGTGAAAATGGCCATATTGCCCAAAGTAATTTATAGATTTGATGCTGTCCCCATCAAGCTACCACTGACTTTCTTCACAGAACTGGAAAAAACTAGTAAAATTTCATATGGAACAAAAAAGGAGCCCACATAGCCAAGACAATCCTAAGCAGAAAGAACAAAGCTGGAGGCATCACGCTACCTGACTTCAAACTATACTTCAAGGCTACAGTAACCAAAGCAGCATGGTGCTGGTACCAAAACAGATATACAGAACAATGGAACAGAACAGAGGCCTCAGAAATAATGCCACACATCTAAAACCATCTGATATTTGACAAACCTGACAAAAACAAGGAACGGGGAAAGGATTCCTTATTTAATAAATGGTGTTTGGAAAACGCTAGCCATATGCAGAAAATTGAAACTGGATCCCGTCCTTAAACTTTATACAAAAATTAACTCATAATGGATTAAGGACTTAAACATAAGACCTAAAACCATAAAAACCTTAGAAGAAAACCTAGGCAATACCATTCAAGACATAGGCATGGGCAAAGACTTCATGACTAAAACACCAAAAACAATAGCAACAAAAGCCAAAACTGACAAATGGGATCTGATTAAACTAAAGAGCTTCTGCACAGCAAAAGAAACCATCATCAGAGTGAACAGGCAACCTACAGAATAGGAGAAAATTTTTGCAGTCTATCCATCTGACAAAGGGCTAATATCCAGAATCTACAAAGAACTTAAATAGATTTACAAGAAAATAAACAACTTCATCAAAAAATGGGCAAAGGATATGAACAGACACTTCTCAAAAGAAGACATTTATGCAGCCAACAAGCATGAAAAAAAGCTCATCATCACTGGTTATTAGAGAAATGCAAATCAAAACCATAATGAGATACTATCTCAAGCCAGTTAGAATGGCGATCATTAAAAAGTCAGGAAGCCACAGATACTGGAGGCGATTTGGAGAAATAGGAACACTTTTACACCACAGGGCCTGTCGGGGGGTGGGGAGCTAGGGGAGGAATAACATGAGGAGAAATATCTAATGTAGATGATGGGTTGATGGATGCAGCAAACCATCATTGTACGTGTATACCTATGTAACAAACCTGCACATTCTGCATATGTGTCCCAGAACTTAAAGTAAAATTATTTTTAAAAAAAAGGAAGAAAGAAAGAAAAAGAACTTTTTCAACTCAGAAAAAAGGAGAATATATTCGCTATGGATAAGGGGGAAAAACATTTAATACAAAATTATTTTAAAATATTTTTTTTTATTATTCTAAAATAATAGAAAAATTAAAACAAAAAATTATTTAGAATAATAAAATTAAAAGTTTATTTTAAAAATTTATAAAGTTTATCCAAATGTTTATGAAAATTATATAAATATTGGGTTTCAGGAATGTGAAGAGTAAGACTTGAGCTCCCAGTCAGGTTTCTAAATGTAATGGTGTTTTTTACTGTTCTGTAGCAAAATAAGAATAGGGCGATGTAATATATTTTTCATGAAGCTAAATTGATACAATATAAATAATTATTCCTTATTCTGAGATTGTTTGTGGAGTTTGTGCTGTTAAAATATCTTTTGCTTTGAAATGATGCTAATACTAGGTCTGGTCTACTAGTATAAAAAGTTGATATTGGTCCCTGAAATAAAAAGTCTGAGATCCATATCCTTTAGAAAATCAATTCCTGACAATTCAGAGATTTGCTCCTCTTCCTAAGCAGAGCCAAAATATTACTGTTCCATGGCGTTTTCTTATACCTTTCTCTACCTGTATTTAAGAGTCTAGATGGGTATCCTATACCTCTGGCACCCTCAGGCAAAGGAAATAAAAGCAGAAGAACCAAGTAAAATCAAAGCAAAGATTTCCCACAATCTCCCTGGCATCCAGTGGTAGGAGGAAATGCCGCCTTCTCCAAATTTCAGAACCCTTGAAAAAGACTCCTTTATCAATTCTTTTCAATAAAAAAGAAAATGAAGACTAGAGAAGATGGCACCTCAGGGCAATAGATTCAGAAAGTAAGTAATTGATGTAAATCTGTTTTTAGCAGAACCCAAAAAGGTTGATTGTGGACTTTTGTGTTTAAGGGTGCAGTGAACTAGGCATTTTTCTTCTGAGATTGCAAGAGTTAAAAGTTCCACTGCCTAACCTTTTGAGGTTATCTGAAAATAATTAAAACCTCCATTAACTTCCACAACTGCTCTTGCCTTGCATAACAGTTAAATGAAAAAAGCCAGGAAAAGTTTCAAATGTTTTCATTGATTGTCATACCTCTATAAAGTAAGTGTGTGAATGTTTTAGTGATATGTATTCTTTATTCAAACGTGCATTAGTTTGTCCAGCAAACATTTAGTGGTTGCTATTTGCCACTGTAATGTATATGCTGTACATGTAAATGTGAACAAGACATTCTTTGCTCCTAAATGGTTCATAATCTAGTTCAGAAACATAGTTGCCACACAGTAAGTGCTTCATTAAGGACTAATACAAATTTGATATTTAGAGAAAACTTTATGGAGGACAAAAGCTGTCTTGAAAGTTGGCTCAATGTTAAGAAAATACAGATTATTCAAGGTGAAAACTTCAAACTTCAGTTGGAATAATACTGAAAAGAAAAGAGATATTCTGTATCACAGATACAGGGGAGCAGTATAAAATGTTATTTAAAATGCTATTTTAGACATCTGGGAATATGAATTATAACTCTTTTATAATTTATACTCCTGCTGTGAGAGGGACTCTTTATCCATAAGATGAAGGAAAATAAAATAGTCTGAGTCTCTTTCCTAAAACTTTATCTTTGTAGCCGCTAATAAAACACATGTAGCAGAAATCACTAAGTGTACAGAGGATATACTTATCCAGAGACAAAGCTAGAGAAGCTTAGAGGTGGGCTCATATTAGAGAAAATGGATGAAGGTATGAGTTCTCTCTTGCAGAGAGAAGAGAGGCAGCCTTACAGTGGGGTGTCTTTCCACATTCAGTGCTAAGGCTAAGATCATGTGTCAATCTCAAAAGAAGACAATCATTTGCTACTAGGCAAAATTATAAAAGTTGCACCAGCTGTTTTCCTGGGTGTTCTACAATGTTAACATTACCTGAAAAAATTGTAGTTAAGATGGGTGGTGATTCCACTCAGACATCCCCCCGACTTGCAAAGCCCCTGAGGTTGGGTGATGTTGGTTGGAATGGCTGGGCATTTGGCCAAGGGAAGTTGAATTGTTGATGTATGTCATTTGGGCTTGGTGAAGTATATTTGTGTGGTGTTTTGCCACTCCCATGTACAGTTAAGTTTTGCCCACCATCTAAGTATAGGACAGACTTCTAGGATATTCCTAACTCCCAGTGTGCTGATTCATCCAGCATCATGTCATTCGATGCTGGGTCAGAGGTGGGTCACCTAATAAAAATGTTATTTTCCTGAATATTTTGACATTTGTGTTACTTTCGGTGTTATAATAATTGAGATTTGATGTGATATTTTATTCTAAGCAAAATCCACTTTTTAACCTAATCATGTTTACATAATTATATATTTTTCTTTTATTTTTATTTTTTCTGGAGGGGCACAGAGTCGGTCTGTCGCCCAGGCTGGAGTGCAGTGGTGTGATCTCGACTCACTGCAAGCTCCACCTCCAGAGTTCAAGCAATTGTCCTGCCTCAGCCTCCTGAGTAGCTGGGACTACAGGCGCGTGTCACCATGCCTGGATAATTTTTGTATTTTTAGTAGAGATGAGATTTCACTATATTGGCCAGGATGGTCTTGATCTTCTGACCTCGTGATCCACCTGCCTCGGCCTCCAAAAGTGCTGTGATTACAGGTGTGAGCCAACACACCTGGCCTATTTTTCTTAAAGAGGATCCCCACAATTGTTTATGCTTCAGGCTCTGCAAAACATGAATATGTCCATGCTTAATTCATCTAATGGGAATTAGATAAATTCAACTCACTCTCCCTCTTGCTCATTATAATGATCAATCAGTCAAACCAACAACAACAATAATCTTGTCCATCTGCCTGTTGATGCATAGAAGTACAAGAGGGTGAAATTTTATTTCATATTTAGACATCTAACTATTACAAAAAGGTAAATTCTTGACTGAGGTACTGTTTTCACCTGCCTGATTTTTCAGTTACATGTAACTAGTTATTCCAAAACTCCGTGTGACTGCCATATAGTTTTCCCTTTATTTAATATTGGGAGAGGAGGAAAGGCACAGGAATGGTCTAGAGATGAGGATACATTGTCACCAAGGAGGTACACAAGCCAGAAGGAGAAGATTGAGAACTTTGAAAGCCAAGTCCAGTAACAACCCTATTAATAATCAGCCTGATCGTTATAAATAGAAGATGGACAAAGGGACCATTCCTCACTGGGAAACTTTAAAAAGCAGCTTCCAGTGACTCTAGAAGCTACACTGGTTTTTCAAAAGTTACCTTTCCAGAGACTACATAGCAAGAGAATAATTAATAAAATAATAACTCTATGAGCATCCTGAGGCACTTGTAGCTTTCTTGGACTTGATTTTTATCAGATGGGTGGAAATATGATTAAAACATTTGATACACAGAGGAAGCTAATTGGAAGGATGAAGCTGAAGGGAAGCCTCCCGTTTGGGTAGATGAGTTTTGAAGGCTATTTTATATGTTAAAAATACTACAAGAGGCAAGATACATTGATTTAAATCCTATGTATGCTACTTGATATGGCCCAGTTACCTCTAATGTACTGTGAGGACTTTCCATACACTAGTTTCCATACAGGGTTGTCAGAAAATGAAACTGAGATAATCAGTGGCTGGCACACAGAATTACAAGGGTTCATTCTAAGAACACTATTGAGAAGGGAGGGTGCTTACCAAACTCGTGAAATTTTATGCAAATATTTCTATGTGTGAACATTTTGAGGAGTAAGAGGTTCACAACTTTTATTAATTTCTTGAAGAGATCTGTGACAAAATAGGCTAAGAAGAATGGAAGTAGGAGCTCATTTATGTTTGTGAATGAATTACAAATAAAAAGGGTGTGAAATTTTCTAGAAGTATAATAGTCATCAAAAAGTAAAACATCCGAGACAGAAGAGAAATTGAGTGAGGTTATAGTGGGAAAAGTATTCAAGTTGATGTTGATCAGATAAAGTAACACTCTATTTGTACTGATCGTTCAGTGCTATTCTTGCTTTCTAAGCCTTTTTTTCCATGCCTAAAGAAGTAGAAAATATTTTCTGCTTTTTCATGCTATGAGCCTGTGAACATGGCTGACATATTTTCAATGCAAGTAATTTCAAAAAAATTGATAATAGTTTAAAAGTTAAGGATGTGGTCCTGAATCTACATCTAAATAATTATGTGGACTTGTGCAAGTAATTTGCTTCAGTTTTCCCAAGTGTGAAGTTGTAGTGATGAACCATTTCTTCTTCTTAAGAATAATGTTTAAAAAATGGACTAATAAATAAAAATATACTGAATTTATTTGAGTGAAGTAGCTATTTAAAATCAACATGTTAACTAATCATTAGCGAAATGCAAATAAAAACCACAATGAGATTTCATCTCACACCAGTTAGAATCGATATTATTGAAATGTCAAAAAATAACAGATGTTGGTGAGGTTGCAAAGAAAAGAGAATGCTTATACACTGCTGGTGGGAATGTAAATTAGTTCAGCTATGTGGAAAGCAGTTTGGTGATTTCTCAAAGACCTTAAAACAGAACTACCATTCAATCCAGCAATCCCATTAGGTATTATAAGTAATCTTGAGATAGTTCAAAGTATATGGGAAGATGCGTGTAGGTTATATGCAAATAATACATCATTTTATATCAGGGATACCGTGGGTTTTGGTATCCTCACAGAGTCCTGGAACAAATCCCCCACAGATATGAAGGGTCAACTTTACGTGAATACATACACACGCACAAGTGTACACACATTTACATTTACTTTCGTATTCATCAGTATATACGGAGAACTGTGAATTCACATTAATAACTCCACTTCCTCCAAATCAACACCACAGGAACCATTCTATCTCCTTTTCCAGATTTGTAACTCCCTTCTTTGACGGTGAGAAACCTGTCTCGTTATCCTTCATACACTTACTTACTAAGCAATCTCCCTGTTTGTAATAAATCTCATGTCACCTGCACCATGCACCCCATGGTGTGGATGCTCTGTTCATCCTGTCCAGGTTATGACTCCCTCCACAGGACTGGTACTGCTGACCCTCTGTGGAGAAGCTCCTTAACCCACTTCAGCTCCAACACCAGTACTGGGGCCACTTTCTGCCTGGATACACTCCTCACCTCCTTTGGCTCAAACTCCCTGCTCTGTATCATGAGGAATGTCTTAGTCTGTTTGTGCTAATAAAACAAAGTACCACAGACTTGGTAATTTGTAAAGAACAGAAATTTATTTCTCACAGTTTGGGAGGCTGAAAGTGCAAGATCAAGGCACTGACGACCTCAGTGTCTGGTGAGGACACAATCTCTGGTTCCAAGGTGGTGCTTGTTGCTCATCCTCCAGAGAGGATGAATGCTCTGTCCTTACATGGTAGAAGGAACAGAAGGGCAGAAGGACCTAGCCTCTTCCTTCTAGACCTTTTATAAGGCACCAATCCAATTCATGAAGGCAGAGCCTTCATGACCTAATCACTTTCAAAAGGCCTTAACTCTTAGTACTATCACACTGGACCTTAGATGCCAACACATGAATTTGGGGGAGAATGCATACACTCAAACCATAGCAGAGGCCCCCCTACCACCAGCATGGATGCCTACATTGTTCAGCCCACCTGATGCCTCTAGGACTACATTGTTCAGAAGGAGCAAAGGGTCAAAGATTACATTTTAAACTTATGAATGAAAACCAACTTAAAATGTTATTGACCTTTTTCTCAACCTCTAGATATATTTTATCTCTTTTTCCAGACTAATCTGTGTTTCTCTGGATATATGATACAGTTCTGCTTTATCAGAGGAGGAATATTAAGAAAATTCCATGCTTTTTACACTTTTATTGTTAAGTTTTTGTATTTGTTTAGCTCAGCATTTCTCCACTGGAGAATTTTCCTGCCATTTTTGGCAGGAAATTCTTTGTTATAGGATTGTCCCACATACTGTAAGGTATTTTGTATCCCTGACTCTCCATTCACTATTGCCACAAAAAGCCCCCCACTAAAAACTTGGCATAATTAAAAAACAAAAACAATAATAACTTACTCTACCCATTTCCAGCTGCTTCCTAGGAAAGCAGTCTTCGCTCCGTAGAGAACTGCTGGAGCTCTTTGCAGTTTGTATAATAGCTATTTCCTAATAAATTCTTAGGTTCACACTAATTCACATGGGGACTCACATAAAACAGTTCTATCACCATTTGTTCTACATCAAGTTTGTTAACCTTGTAGAATCCATGCTTTTTTGGTCAAGTAATATCATATCGTCTTTGGCTTGTTAAGTGTCTCCTGATGATGCTGTTTTAGGTTTAGAGGCCCACACCACCAAATGCTGCTTTGTAAAGGAATTTTCTTCGGTCACTAAAATGTCCCTGAAATTAATTGAAGCATGTAAGCCATAAATACAAAGTCATCTGAAACAACTGGTTAGAAATATTTAAATTAACTCCTCAATGCCATATATGAAATGTAAGTATGTTTTTGTCTTCTTAGCTATATATTTTCATAGAAATGGTGGATAGTTTGTGTTGGGGCAAATCAACTTCTAGTTAAGAGTTAGGGCTGCACTCAGTATGCTCTTTCCAGAGCATCCTGAGCCTGTTGCCTGCTGATATGCTGAAGGCAATGCCATTCTTCCCCTGATTGGACAAGGAAGGATGGTGTTTTCTCTGGGACTCACAGTCTTTTGCAACAATTTCATCTCCTGTCTTCACCATGTGTATATATGACAATCTACCTGCAATGGGAAGAAGTCATAAACTCTTCAGCTAGAGAGCTGTTTCTTTCCCCCTGGAACTAAAACAGATAGAAGACTGCTTGTGTTTTGCCCTTATGTTATAAATTTAGGTTTTCATCTGGAGGAGAAAAAATCTGTTCCTTATTCCACCAACTGTGCAAATATAGAAATGAGAGTTAAGTTTCAATGCATGATATATTTGAAAATAATCACCTTAGACTTGAAAGTAAGATCTCTGTGAACGCATGGTATGATTTTAAAAATTAGTGGGGTACATCTGCTGATGTGAGCAGAAGCTGTGGCAGAGATATTTACTGCTTTCTAAATATGTAAATTATCGAAGAGCTACACATTTTATAAAGTGCTTCAATTTGTTACCACACTTCCCAGTTGCATTCCAGTTAGGTGAGGGCCATGTGACTAGTTCTGCCAACTAGTGTGAGCTAGAGTTGGGAGCAAAAGTGATGTATGTCACTGCAGCCTCAAATTTATAAGGATAAATTTTTTTGCATGCTTTCAAGTAAACTAAATTTGAGTTGCACTAAAACTGGACATAGAATATTTCTGTTAAGATAATTTCAACTGTCCTGGAAAATAGAAGACATTATTGCACTAGTTTGATGAAATACCTCTGTTTAGAAACTAGTGTTTGGTTTTATTTGGTTTGGTTAAGAGTTAATATAATTCATTAGCTTGAAGGATCTAGTCTGAATGGGATTGGCTTAATAATTCAAAGACAAAAGCAAACTAGGGAATTGTGTCAATATGACAATGTTTCAATGCTCCTCCGTTAGTGGCTTAAGCTGTAAGAAAGTAATTTTAACTCATGCTACTTTAACTGCATAATCCATTTCCTTTTTCATCCTTACTCTCATTTTCCCAGACAACATGGTGCATATTATTTCAAGGGCATTCCCAAAGAGATGCATCAGCAGAGTCTTCTTTGCACCTTTAAATGACCTCTTTCAGTTCATTTAGGATTCTAGACAGATCACACACACACACACACACACACACACACGCACACACACGCACACACACCACACACACATCCCTACCTTTGGACAACTTATGTAAAATAAAATATTTCTTCATCTGAGAACTTTTAAGAATTTCATTGCTTGGTGCTGTTGAAAAAGGAAGATTTTGTGCACTGTGTCCTTATGACCATTTTTTTTTTTCTAGGTGAACAACAAAAACAACGAGAAAAAACACAGAACAATTTCACACCTAAAATTGAAGGGGTTGATTACTGTCATTTTGATGATGTGCCTTTTACACGTTTGCAGTGGTTAAGAAAGACTTTATGGTTTGGAGCATGAGCACTTTAAAGTGATTCAAAATTATCGAAGAGCTACACATTTTATAAAGTGCTTCAATTTGTTACCAACTAGAGCAGCAGTGGAACGATTCTACAGAGCTTTTAGTAGCATGCACAGCCTGCAAATGCTCTCATAATCTTCCCAAGTGTCGCTCCTTTACATGTGGGGGCTTGGAATTTTCCTGCCCAGAGACACTCCATCACTAACAGCGGCAGAGCTTCTCTTCTTGAGGCCTGCATACCACAAAAGCAGTGCGCACATATGGATTCAGTTTTGGCAGTGCTGCACACTCCAAATCAGCCTCTTATGGTCGTTTGGCTTTGCCAGAAGAAAGAACTATTGGTCTAAAAATGATTGGACAATTAAGTACTCAATTTCGTGTCTGGAGGAGCTTAGGCATGTGAAAAGTAAAAATAGGTAGAATAAGAGTGTCAAGGTGGCTTGGATGACACTGCCAAATGAGTAAATGACTTTTCAGTCCCTTTGCGTCATGAAAAATACTAATGTTTAAAAAGTTAGCGCTTTTGAGAGAGACTGAAACTTTTTAAAAGCAGGGTTTAATGATTTCTTTCTGCTTTGCTATTAACTTCCAGTTTTTACTGGCCTTTGATTTACATATTTTAAAACAACAGTAAGCCTTGCTTATGTAAAAGAAAAAATAAGGCATAATTTTTGAAATTTAAAATGACCAAGTGGTTTAGCTATTGGCTTGTAATGCAGGGTTCCACTAGAACACAGGTACAATTTTTCCTTTTAAAATGAATTTACACAGCTAAGATTCATCCTGAATGATACGTGACCTCTTCGTGTGATGGCCGTAAATGGCACATTTTATTTCTTTAGAACTAGAGTTGTAGAGCTCAGCTAGTTCATTAAGGAGAGGGCAATCTTAAATCAGAACAAAGCTAAATGAGTAAAAGTCAGTTTAAATCCCCCAATTCTGGGAGAGATTTACTATTTCTCTAGTATATGAGTACCTGATGACTTTAAGAGTGTTTGGAAAACTCGGGTCTTTGTGGTGGTTCTTCCCTGAGTTGAGTGAGGTTAGACTCTACACTTCCAAGACCCTTTTCTCAGCGGTGCACTTTTTACTTACCATGCTGTTGATTATTCTTTCCATTTAAGGGCATGAGGTGCTATTTTAGAAGAGGATTTACACAACTTATGAGTAATTTTTAAAACACCATGCTATCTGAGTTTTATATGTAGAAATATAGCATTTATATATAGAAATGTAGCATTTACATTGAGAATTATTAATACAATTAATTTGAGTGCGTGTTACCCAAACATTTAAAGGCATTAGATATTTCTCTCCAGCTGGCTGTCTTGGTGGAGTTTCCAGTGAATATCTCAGTGAATACCTCTTTTATCACCTAAACTGGTAAGCAAGGCTGATTTCTGATAAGATCTAAGACTTCAGAGCAACAATATGTATGGTAAGACAGAGAGCCTAGTTCACCACACTTCCTCAAGGACAACAGCAGGAAGATTGTATGTCATTTTAAGAAAAAAACTTCTCCAGAAGATTTTATTTTTCCCCTCCCTCTACTTTCCTTCTTTTTCTTTTTTTGTCACCCCAAATTAACTAATACATGCAAAAACCCCAAGTGTTTGACTATTACTACAATTTTATCATTATTATTATTTATTCCCTTTTTTTGCCTGCTTACATTTTTTCCTCTAATAATCATGGGTATCCCTGTCTTGGTTGAGATGTCACTTTCTCTTGTCAGGAAAATTGGAATTGATGGTGACTTCCAACTCTCTGCTCTGAAGAAGACCCTGATAATACCATTGCAAGTGTGTGCACTGACCCACCACTGAAGGTCACAATCTGTCACAGGCAGTGCTCTGTTGGGGAATTTTAGCCAGGTTTATTTACTTCTGCCTGATCCACTTTGTGATGTATTTGATTAAAGTGCAAGCACTTGGGTATTTGTAAAACAGAGTATAAAATATGTAAAGCATTCTGTTTTCTTTAGGAAAATCTATGAGCTATGAGTTGAAATTGCCAAAACTTGGTAAAATAATCAGGAATGAGAGATATTTGTCCTTACTTCCTAAGCAATAAACTGCAAATAAGGTCCATTCGTATACTGAATTAATAATATATTTTAATTCAGTTACAAAGTCAAGCAGATATGATATGAAGCTTTTTAACCTTGTTTCAATAATACATTTATTTGCCATGAAGATTATGTCTAAATGTCCATTCCGTATATTTTATAGAGTTGATCTAAGAAAGGAAATCTGATCTCCCTTCAGTGATTCTTTAGGAATTTCTTACTTTTGAATTCTCTAAGTCATGCTTTTGTTTTTAAGTTAAATATATTTTAAGTTAAATGAATACAAACATTTTATAAGTTGGACATTATTTAGACTTAAACCCTTTATGCCATGTAAAGCTCCTCCCCTCTCATTTCTACCTATCCAAATCCTATCCCTTATTTTCTGCTGTATATTCCAATCATCTTGGCTTAAAGCAATCATTTCCTCCTTTGAATACCTATTATTGCACTTGCTCAAGTGACAATTATGACATTTATTGAATGCTGTAGACTCTTATTCCTAATACATCTTAATATATCGAATTTCCCAAAGCTGATTTTCAGTTTCAGAACCTTGTCTGGACACATGGTTCATGCAACATTTACTAGACACATGTTTAGCAATTGATCACAGTGTGCAAAAGTTATGTTAACACTAGAGATGTAGTGGTGAAAAACATAGATATGACCACAACCCTCGCAGACCTGATATATAAGGTGAACATATGAATTAGAGTCAAAGAATGTGTATAATTTTCAGTATCAATTATAATGCTTAGACCATTGTGAGGATACAGAAGATACTTTTGTGGAAGGATCTAAGATTCCATTTTTGTTGGTAAATAAACTTACATGTAGTAGTAGAATGTCAACTGTTGTTGTGCATGCTTTTGCTACAAGTAAGATGTCTAGTTTCTTTAAGTTTCTTTAAAAAATATGTGAGGTATAAATAAATTTCATTAATCCAAAGTTGTCTTAAGGATCTTAATACTAACATAGGGTCCCCTAGAAATAAATGTTACATATCCATTTCACATTATGAAACATAGATTTGAAAATGAGTTGTTAAATCACTCAAATAATCAAAGAGTGTTTTAGAACTAGCTGAATCTTCCTGCTAATTTATTTTGTAAATTAAATTCAGGTTCATGATTGATCAGATGCTGCCAATAAAAAGCAATACATTAATTGTAGTATTAAGTAAAGTATAAACAATATTAGAAGGGTTTTAAATTTTTAAAATATAGCCTCTGGTTCTATATGGCAATCTGACCTTCCTAAAATGTTAAAAATTATAGAAAATAATATTTAAATGTATAAAACAAAGGACACAGGAAGAGGCTAATAGAAAAAGTAGGTTTTTTTTTTTTTTTTTTTTTTTTTTTTTTTTTTTTTTTTTTTTTTTTAAAGTTCTAGGAGTTGAAAAATGGATGGAGAAGCGGGAAATGATAAACCAAAGCTGAAGCAGCCACTATTTAGAACATGTGCAGAGTTGACTACAGCCTAAAAGGAGACAGTCTACCATGTGGAACCCTCAAGGGCTCACAACTCAGAAATACCAGAGATGTGGCAGCATGAGAGATATGTAACTAATAACAGATATTTAATTGATTGCATGTGAAACTACCATAGCCCCCATGTCAGTGTGTAGTATATAGGCATTGTACCACCTTCCAGACAAATATAGTGAAGGGACTTTGCTACAGAAATTGCCAGAATGGGTACAGGGACACTCATGTAGGTATTGATATCTCAGAGCAAAGACCTCTGAATTATGGCAAGTATGTGTCTCCATACACAGCTTCTCAATCACATTTCATTAATTAAACTGCCAATATATAAGACCCCGCCCACATTCAGAGAGCTACAAGTCAGTCATTGTACTATATCCTAATTATAAACAGAAACCAAGTATCTCTAGTCCTTTGAAGAAAGCCAGCAATATAAATGAGAAAGACAAAGCAAAGCAAAACAAATAAATAAAAATCTGAAAACAAAAAACAAGTCATAAAGAGAGAAACAAACAGGAAGACAGCAACACCCTGTAGGAAACAGGCAATTCAGGAACAACAGCCAAAAAGACTTAAAAATTCTAATTCATACATCCCAGATATTAAAAATGTAATGAAAACGCATCAGTAAAACAAGAACACGATGTTATCTATCTATATATAGATATAAGTAGCTATCTATATACAGATATAGATATCAGTTAAATGGCTGAACAATAAAATTAAGTAAATTTCAAAAAGGTAAAACAAATAGAAAGATAAGTGAAAAATATAATGGAAATGCCAAAGATAAAGAGATTAATCTTGGAGACTAACTTCAACTAATAGGAATTTCAGAAAGAAATAAGATAAGCAAAGGGAGATATTAGACAAAGTACTAGAATTTTTCTTAGAGCTGAAGAGCATGTATAATTAAACTGAAAGTATCTATTGAATGTTCAGAACAATGAAAAAATGCAGACCCACATTATTTGAAACTACAGAACACTAAGGATAAAGAGAAGATCCTAAGCTTCCAGAGGGGAAGAAAGCCTGAACTTTTACCAAGGAATGAGAATAAGATTGGATTAGTCTTCTCATTAGCTATAGAAAATTGTGAATCACTGTCTTAAAATGTCTGAGGGTAAAATATTTAAAACCTAGAATTCTACACACAGCCAAAATATCAACATAGTTTGAAAATTGAATAAAGGACATTTGTAGTCAAGAAATAACTTAGAAAAATTGCCTCTCACTTACTCGGCTTTAAGAGGTTACTTGAGCAAAATAGTGGAGAAGAGAGAGGAGGTGATCCAAAAATAACATGAGATCCTATACAGAAAATGTTGGCTACAGCCCAGAAAATAATGAAGGGATGTTTCAGTCTGTGTTTTGTGTCGAGAGTTTGGATAAGTATTTGTCAAGATTGGAGTAGAAAAGAAGATGGCTCATGGAGACAGGCGTTTAAATAAATAATAGATTCTAAGGATTTGATACCATTCTTGAGAATATGAGAAACCTATGAAGCCAACAATAATAGACAATTCAAGAAAAAAAGAAAGGCAATAGGAAACTCTAGGAAAAATAAAAGGCTGCATGAGAGGAATTACAATTATGGTTGTGCAATAAATAATATTTATTTCATCGTGACAATTTAAAACCTTTCTTGATTTTCAATTTTATGTTGAACTTATTAAAAAAACACAAAAATCTTAATTTTATGGATTAAATAGCAGAATATAAGGTCTTCAATTATAATAAGATAATCACAGAATGCAAAGAATATTATTTGGGTGGTGACAGGAGGAGAGCTAAAGTGTGAAATCAAGATATATTACTTGTGGTTAACAAATCAAGAAATACATGTGAAAATTTATTAATTAAAATTAAAAAGACAATATACACAAGAAAAATAGTGATGTAACTAAATTGAGATATGGTGTGGAAAGTGGTAAGGGTAAACTATGTCTGCATTTTTTATGGCAGAAGTTTATGACCATGTCCAAAATTGATAAACCAAAAACTAGATGTGTAAATATATTATTTACCAGTATGGTGGTAATCAGCAGCAGAATAAAAACCAGAGAGAATTAAAAACATTAAAACTGATTTTTAAAATGAGGAACTGTAATGGAGGGGGAGAAAATTGGGGCAAGAGACTGTAGCTTTTCATTGGAAATCATTCTGTACTATTTTAAAAATCATGTATATGCTTTACTTTGATAAAAATTTAAAATATTAAATAAATGTAAATCATTATGGACAGAGAGAACTCTTCTTACCGAAAAATTAATGACCAGATTAAAAATTCTCTTCACTCTCATTTCAAGCTCTCTCATACAAGTATAGTAGTCTTCCTCTTTTTCCAGGCCTCCTCCAGATGTGATATTCTTTATACCTTCAAGAAAGTACTTTCCATGAGGACAGGGACATTGTGTGCAAGTTGACCTCTGAAATACAAAGGAACATAACTGTTTCATTTCATATTAAGTGTAACAGAAAATTCTCTGAAAATATAAGGATCAGAAAAAAAGAAGTAGGATGTTGTGGAAGCAACTAGGGGGAGTATAACCTAACTGAATACTGGCATTTCAATTTTCAGAATAAAGCCAATACTGCCTCAGACAACAATTAGGATAGAACTCAATCCTATAATCTACATCCCACACAATAATAACTTATATTTATCAATACTTATTATACATGTTACTTTGTATCCATTATATTTAATCATTATAATTCCAAGGGGTTAGTATTTGTACTGCCAATATATGGTTAAAGAAATGACTCAGAAAGGTTAACTCAGAGAGGTTAGGTAACTTGTCCCAGGTCTCATAGTGGATAAATGGGAGTTAAGACAGTGAATCCAGCTCTGCTGAATATACAATCCAGGTCACACTGCCTTTTCTTTTCTTTCTGTTGCCACTAGCAATATAAGCATAGTCTTTGGATTCTTGGAAGCACCTGCTAATTTTCTAAAATTTTCTTTAATTTTATGTTCCTATACTTCTTTCCACAAGTTATATGAGCATTAATTTAACACTCTTCTGTGTGAAGCACCACCTAATCGCTAGGAGTTTTGTCTCTGCAACTGGATTGCCTACGTTTAAACCTTGACTCTAGAATGCCAGTCATCAATATCATATGATGCTAAGCAGTGGATTAACCTCTCTAAGCCCTGTTGTCCGTACCTGTAAATTGGTCATTATTGTCCATGCCTTCAGATGGTTTTCCTGGGTGGATTGAATGAGATAATCCACACAAAGCACTATGAACAGTGCCTGACAATGTAGCCTTTCGGCCTTTCCAGTAAGTTTGGTTTTACTGGCCCCAATTTCCCTCTGTTGGAAGACTTCTAAAAAGAGTTTTATGATAATGGACTGCTACAGCAATTTTATTTCAGATTTATGATGTATACTTAGTATCTTATTGTGTTCATTTTATATTTTTATTTAAGAACATTTATAATATAGAACCCATGCTAGTAATCACTAAAAAGCTACCACTTCTTCCATAGGTCTAAATAGTTAAATAGACATTTGGGTACCTTGCATATTTATTCATTCATTTAATTCACTCATTCTCTCAGACACGTGCCAGGTACGCTGAGAGGAATAAGGTGATGCCACATTAGTGTTCTAACTATATCTACAAGAAGGTAGGCAAAATATAGTGCCCAAACTGGTTTTTGATCTTCTATCTTATGTGAATGCTAGCTGTGGTAGGAATTAAAGTAATGGCGTGTAGAATTCCGAATATTCCATTGTTAGTCACTTGTAATCTGCTAACATTTAACACTTAAATGGTTGTGGACTAGAATAGCAGGATGGGCCAAAAATCCTGTCAATGAATGCAAGGGGATCTTAAGCAGCTTATTGAAATAAAAAAAAGGGGGGGGGGTAAAGTTTAAAAAATTTATTCAGCCTTTATTCTGTAATGGGAAGAAAAATGCCAGTGCCTTAATTATAAACATGATTTTCTAAAGCATTCCAAGTTTTCCTTGGAGACTTTCAGGGCCAGGGATTGACTATCCTTGTGCCTGCTTGGATAGAAAAGGGCTTGATAAAAGTGCTGTGTCCTCTGGCATGGTTTAATCACTTAATACCTTGTTCCAATTGAAAACATAACTAACCCTATTCAGATGATGGAACATCTACACTTGATCTGCCTATGGCTTGTGCAGTCACTGATATTTCCAAGGGAAGTCTTGTGATTATCAAAATGGAAATTAATTTCATAGACTTGAGGCCAAACTAAAAAAAAAGGTTCATCGTAGTAATCTGCTGATGATGATTCCTGAAAATGTTGCTCAGAGTAAATAAACTCAGTATCTGCCTGGAAGAATGGGTCTAGGTGAGGACTGCATATTGGGAATAGAGGTGAGACTGGAGACAAGGGGTGAGGAATTGAGCAAAGATTCTTTGTTATTGGAGAAAAAGCCTCAACAATACTATCAGAGAGTATATATTTTTGTAGTTATTGATTCTTATAACCACTGAAATGAACCAGTTGTCTTCCACAGAAAGTTATAAAATTATCAAAGGTATTAATTTACCAACTTCAATAACTGAAGGAAAATTTAAGATTGCGTTAGGGGCATGAAATTCTTATAAATAACATCATTTCTGAGAACATCATTTCCTACAACTACAAGCAGTACCACTGGAGAACTTTACATAGCATTTGGTACCTTTAAATTACTTTAAGAACTAATCATTTCATCCACGCAAAGGAAGAGCTACAGAAAGGTGCAAAAAATATCACAAAGAAGTAAAGCATATTCTTATGACTAAATTGTGATGTTTGCTTTGAAAAACACTGAATAATGACAGATCCAGTTACTCTGCTCACTGTCCAGAACTTTATGGACTTGTAAGACTAGACGGACTTGGGGAGCTCATCTGATTCAATTTCTTAATTGTATGGGTAAAATAGGCCCCAGCAGGATAAGGTATCTCATTTAAAATTACTAGATATTTAGAGGAAGACCCAATCAAAAATCTCTTCATTTTTAGCTTACTGATCTTTCTAACATTTTACATTCCAGGATGTCTAGAAAAATTGTTACTTATATCCAAAATGTAAATGCAGTGATTGCTGTGGTGGTGGTTGTGTTCTCACTTACGAAGGCTTCAAGTGTAGATCAGTGGTTCTTTTTTGAATCATGAATCTCATTGGGTATCCAGTGAAAGATACGACCTCCTTTGCATAAAAGTAAAGATATATGCGTAAAGATACACAATTCTTTTTCATCTTTACCATATATTAATGGACTCTTAGACTATTAGGAGTGATGGATCAGGTTAGGAAGTCTTTGTAGATAGCAAAAACATGAGTTGGTTCTAATTAAGTAAAATATTATGGGGAAATTTTAATTTTGATATTATTATTACCTTGTTATTTTTATATAACTGCAGGGTACATTGAAGTAAAATATTTCAAAAACTATAATTTTTGAATTGGAGATTATTTAGTTCAATATCTCAAATTAAAAAAGCTGTGACATACTAAGAGTAAAAGACTTGAATTTCCCTGGCTAGTTAATAGCAGAGAAAAGACTATATTATGTTGTATGCATAAATTTATACACATATACTAAACTCAGAGCTGCTTTATGAGAAGAGCCAATTTAAAGGACAAATTTGACTTTTAAAGGATACGTTTCTTGTCAATACCATCTATTCTGATTTCTGCTTCAACATATTGTGACATTATGAAGTAAAAGGAGGAATTAAATTAAGAAATGCTTATCTTTGTGTTTATTAAATCAGAAAACATCATTAGCAAAAATATTCTTAATATGTCTATATTTTAAAAATATCACCTATTTCTAACTCAATTGTGTAAAAATACAGTATATTTACATTTACAAAAAAATTTGGAAGCAATTAATTTTCATGAAGCTTTAAATTCAAGAAATGTTAACATTATTTTCAAGGGAAAAGTATTTGAAAACGGAAATACTTCTTGAATTGTTAAATCGATATATTTGTTAACAATCAAGTGGTTTCAGTTTATAAAGCAGATACAAACAAGCAGAATAAATAGGAAATAAATTAAGTGCTATTAGGAAGAATTTTAATATTGCAATATTATTGTAGCCATGTACCAGAAACTTCTGTAAAGGATCACCTGGAGTTGATGGGGCCCTGGCATTTGCCTGACAGTTGATCTGTGTCTCACACTCTGAGAAACCCAAATGCGGATCCTCAGTTCGTCCTGTTGAGGCATTGCTGCCTCCTCTGGAACCGCTATTGTTTTGGAACAACAGTGTCACATCTGTGTGGGGCGACAAGATTCGTTCCCACTTCCACACTCATTCTGGACCCTTAGAACCTCTGGGAAAGGAAAACTGTTTTGACTTAAACTCTGTCCAGAACACTGGGTTTTGGAAGGGAGTTATTGCCAGATGATTAATGCTCACTCCGGAGGTTGTCAGCTTGCTAGAGACGGCTGATGTCCGGTCGTGGTGTGCAGGGGATACTTCCTGCCTGCCTCAGCGACTCTTGTCACTCTGGGCCCAGAGCTCGGCTTAGTACAGTGAACGACTCCTCTCCGCCCCTCCTGCCCGCCAGGGTTTTCAGGGTTCAGGTTTTCGGTGTTTAACTTTGAACACCATTCATTTCCAGATAACCTTGACCCAGCTGGCCAAAGGCATCAAATGATCAGGAGTGGGTTCCAACTCTGGGGCCTGCATGAAGAGCAAGCGCTGGCTCTGCACTTCCTAGAAGTTCTGCCAACTTTGCTCTTGTTGGTTTCCCGACCGGCTCTCTTCAACTCTCTCCTGAGAGCTGGAGAGAATAAAGACGCCTCTTAAACAGCAATGCTAAGGGACCGGTTTAATGCAAACAAGAGGCGTCAGAGTCCGCCACTGGTGCACTTGGGCACCAGGTCCCGACTTGGATCCACTCTGCGCTCACCCCTTGGGAATTCGGGACATGAGTAAGATGTGACACCCTGAGCACATCGCTGCTGCTAGAGGACATTGCACGGGGTCTATGCTTTATTTTGCTTTACTTTTTAACGTTTTTTACTCTCGTGTTCGGCTTGGAAACATGTTTTACTTGCCCACTTTCTCCCAACACATCCTCTTAGCTCTTTTTCTGCATCCCCTAACCCCCAAGATGAACGCGCGTGCCGGCAGCTGTTCTGACTTGGCTCCAGTGACCATAGCTCAGCTTCTCAGTCCACTACCCCTGACCCCCAGGGTCCCGGGGTCATACTAGTCCACTCGAGGGATGGGGGTCCCTCCATCTCGGGATACTACTTTTGGGACTTTTCCGCCTACCGCGGATGAAAGTCAGATAACAACCACTATCAGGGGCGCTACAGCAGCCAGAAGCCCGGGAAAGACTGGGCCAAGCCCCTTCCAGATCCTCTCGTTAGGTCTCAGAAAGACTTTTTTTAGGGTCCCTACTCTCTTTTCATCCGAGCTTTACACTTGACTTCGGCTATGAATTCCCAAAAGGAAGGCAGGCAATGGGGGAGGGACCATGGAGGAAAAAATAAGAACTAACAGGAGACACTCAGATTATATATTTATTTTATATAAAGAAATGATACATATGTAATTTTAGATTTTCTTCCGAATTAGAGTTCTGAGGCTATAGAAAACCTATTTTTAACACCCCCTTCTCTCATAACGGCCTTGATTGCTCAAATTGCTTCTAATTGGGTGGCACACATTACTGGAGACGAAGGACGAATGACAAGCAGCCTTCATTCTTTTGCAGATTTAGATAATGTCTCTGGATGAATATCTTTTCTGATCAGGAAGAACAGGAAAACTCTTAAACTGCCTGCAGTTTTCATAAGGGGTTTGTGCAATAGGGGGAAAATGTCCTGACCATCACACAAGCATGCAAATTGATGGCATTTTACAGAAAGCACCGCATAATAATCTAGTGCCACCGTTTTTCCTTCCGGATCTGTCATGGTACAAAGAGTAAACACACTTTTTTTTTCTTTCTTTTCTTTTTTCTTTTTTCTTTTTTTTCTTTAACTTACTTAACCTTCCTTCCATCTCCTAGTTAGGATCTGTAAAAGTTTTCAGTAAACCTCTTTAAAACATATACGTTATCCCTATCCCCTTTCCCCTTGTCCAAGGTTTGGTCGGCCCCTAGTGCCCTTGGTGCCGCGTGCCAGCCCCGACAGCCGCGAGCAAGGTCATTATTACCTCGTAGACAGGCGCGTTTCAGAGTCAGCGACTGGCGGATACCCAGGGTCTCCGGGCTATTGGACCACCGAGAGGTGTAACCCCAACTTGAGATTGCTGAAGGCAAGCTTCCAAGGTGAGGGCTGGGTTTCCTCAGGTGCTTTCCGGCCGATCCCGGGTGGGGCACCTCAGAGGCTAGCACTCATCTAAAGCTGGAAGAAGCTGAAATATTATGGACACCTGAACAAATCTGAGACACACATGATGTCTCGCTAAACTGCAGTTTCATTTTTTCCACTACTCAGAAACAAACAAACAAACAAACACAAAAATAAAGTCATTGTTCTAGGCCAGAGGAAATGTGCCAAGAGGAAGTCACCCTTTCTGTTTTATCTTCAAAGGCAATGGATTTTTCTTGCAATTCTTATATTTTAGAAAAGAAAACCTAGAATGGCAGGGGGAAGCCCCTCCAGGCCACTTTAAATTTCGTCACAGTAGAGTCCTGGGCGAAGAGTGAAGATCCTGGGGTAAGGGTGTTTGCGGGTCTTTTGAATGGAAGCCCACCCAGGGCACCTGCCTGCAGAGTAGGGCGTTGGCACCGCCCGGGGCGGTAGCCTGCCGCCTGCGACTTTCTACCATGCCCAGGCACAACTTTCCTTTTCTCTTTGTGCATCAAAGTAAGAATGCCCCAATTTTTGAGAAATCTAACTCTTCTGCTGCATCAAAGGCCCATTGGCTCTATAGTTTCACATTTTACATTGGCCCTGAAAATGAGGTTATTAGTCTCATAAGAAAAGATTGAGCAGTGAGAAATGCTCAAAGATGGAATTCCAAATTGGCCCCTGCAGTAGGAGTGTGCCGCACCCCGGCCTTGACTGGGTCTCCAAATACTGTCGAAACTTTCTGGCTGCCTTTAGAAAGTCCCCTCTACTAGTCACTTGACGGGCAGGAGGTGCAACGCGGAGGGAAACATCACGGATTGGGGGTACTGGCAACTTTTAAAGGGTCTGGAAAATCCCTCCGATTTAGGGGATGCTTTTCCGCGGCAGTTTAAAAACTGGAAGGCAACATAAAAGCTTCTACTTTAAAAATGTAGCCCTGGTGATCCAATCCCGATCTTTTGGCTGGCAAAGACGCAATTGCCTGAAAACGAAATTGGCATTCGAATAGGGTCAGGTAAAGCCCAGAGTCCCTGTACTCATTTTGGACTCAAGAAAAGGCGCTTCCCGTCCCTACCTCTTTTAGAAAGAGAAAGGAAAAGGAGGAGAAAGTAGGAAGGGGGGAGAGCCGAGAGTGCAAGAAAGAAAGAAAGAGAAGAGGGGGATATTTAGCAAGTTAAAAGGTTAAATGTTTGAACAGATTTGTAAATATATAGACAACCCTCGTTATTTGGGATGTGTAATAATGCCTTTTTGTGGCACTGTCTGGCTGTGAGGCTGCAGAGGACGGCTCCCCGGCACTTTCTGCACTAGGAAATGAACTGTAAGCTCATGGACTCGAAAAACAAAAACAGGGCTACCCTCCTTTGGAGGAAAGGGGATTCTCCCTCTATTCGGTCATTGAAAAATAAAAAGAAAAGAAGAAAAAAGAAAGTAAAAGGAAAGCAGGAGCAATGAGAAGATTTTATTTTTCTTAGGTATGATTTTTTTCAGGGAGCAACCCAGAAAGCTATCTTCAGGCTGAAATAATTTCAAAGTATTGTTTAAGCGGATGACATTCTCCAGCACTCAGTTATCCATTGTGCATCTATTATTTCTTTGAACTCAACTCTCTTGTCTAACAAGGGGGTGTGTGTGTGCCTGTTGTGTATGTGTGTGTGTTTAGAAAACCTCGGTTCTCCAGTGGTGCTTCCGTGGCTGAATAGGGTGGTTTTCTTTCGTTTTTCTCACATTGATGTTTTCTGCACAACTGTACTGAGCGCTGTTGATGGCATCGGTGCTCTGCCCGTGCCCGTGGGCGGAGGACATAGGCTGTGGGTGTGTCCCGCCCGCAGGCGCGCGTGCGTGCGTGTGCGTGTTTGTGTGTGTGTGTATACACACATTCTCTGGTGTGCATCAAATGGAGCCTTTTTCTTTTCTTGCCCGTGTCTGCGTCCTGCGTATATTAGTATTATGCAAATAGAGTCATTTCACTTAAGTATTTTTTTTTGGAGGGGGAAGGGATGAGCCATTTTAATTCTTCTCTAGTATTTTCTCGACAGTCTTTCCACTGAGTGTGAATTCATTTGGATGCCTTTTCTGAGGTTCGTGTGTGTGTGTGTGTGTGTGTGGAGGGGGAGACCGCGTGACAGTCAGTGGGTGTGTGCCTTGGTGTGTGGGAGAGCGTGCACAGTCTGTGAGGACCTTGTGAGCGATATGTATTCTCTCCAGGTGTTCTGTTTGTCTCTGCCTCCCGTGCTTTGCGTTCTCGGAGGTGATTATGTGTACATTTACATATATGTGCCTATTCTCCTGCATTCATGTATTGTCTTTCTCCACAATCCACACATTTCATATATATTCTCTTATCTTTTGGCAAAGTGTCTTTTTATTCCTAGAAGAATATTTATTGATGTGATAATCTGAAATGAAAAGTGGTCTCCCATGAAGGAGATGGAAGAGAAAGGAGTGTTCATCTTTCTTAATAGACGGGGCAGAGCCAGTTGACTGGATCACAGGGTTTCTCTGCACTTTCTGCGTGTGTGTCTGTGTATGGGGGGTGGGGGTGGGGGTGGGGGTGGGGGTGGGGGTGGAGGCGGGGGAGGAGGGAAAAGGAGCCTTTAACCAGAACAAAGATAGGCCATCGCGCCCCCTTGCGGACAGGCTGCATATCGCGCCGACCAGGCCCGCCCAGGCTTTCTTTAGTCGAATAAATCTTGTAATTTCCTCCGTTAAACCATTCCGGAGTCGTCTCTCAGACCCAGCCCCCGGCCATCAGCCAATCACCAGGCGCCATGCAAATCACCTCTTCCGTTCTCTAAACCCGCGTCAGCCGCAGCGGTTGCTCTGGCCGCCCCGCCCCAGCCTCATTTCCTCTCCTCCCCTACCCTTCCCTCCTTCGTCCCCGCCCGAGCAGCTGCCGGGAAAGAGGGCAGTGCTGGGTGCCTCATGCATATGCAGACTGATCCTCCTCCTCCCTCCACCTCCTGCCCCCTCCTGCAGCCTCCTCCTTTCCCCGCACCGCCGCCGCCTCCTCCCATTTCCCCTGCCGCGCCCGCGCTCCTGGACGTGCAGTTCTCCGAGCTCTGGTCCCGAGCAGCTGTTTCCCAGAAGAAGGCCTACGTGCGCTCTTGGAGCAGACGAGGGAAAGGGAGGAAGGCTCTACCCTTAAAATCCTCTCGAAGGTCAAGTTTGAGGCTTGCCGAACGGAGGAGAAAAGTGTCGAAAAATGCCGCTACAGGGTTTGCGGGAAGGTTCTGCAAGGAGACTGAGTTGGAAATGCCTTTCTCCCCCTAAACACCAGATTAATTTCTCTGAAACACACAGTGTATTGGTCACGTCCAAAGGATGATGATAGATGGTTTTGTAAGCCCAGAGTACAGTGTGCATTTGTCTTGTATATCAAGGCTACAATGAAACCACGAAGAACTGGAGAGGAGATCACCCAGCGTTAGATCTGCTTAATAGGAGCGGGGAGAGCGAGTGAGGAATGGAGATGGGGGGCGGGGCGAGCGGTGGCCCAAGACGTGCTGCAGGTGGGCTGTTCCCTGTCGGCTCCTGGACTAGGACGTGTAAGCCGACTAAAAGCGCAAACGGGGACACATGAAAAGAAAAGAAAAAAATTCCTGGAGAAAAAACAAGACCCGGGAATAGTTTGTTACTGTTATTTACATCCAGACTCTGGTTTCCCGGCCCTTTACAGCTGCTGGTGAAGAGTATTCAAGCTTTAAATACTGCGCTGAACTGACCTTGAGGCACATTGAGAGGAAAAATCACTGGAGAAAATCGCAGTTTGTGTAGTTCTTTGAGATCCTCTAACACGAAAGCAAGCGAATTGTGAAGTGACCTTGTTTCATAGATTTCTTTACGTCCACACTGGAATACTAAAGGACTTTTCAGTGAGAATTGAGTCAGTTCCCCCTTAAATCTTACACCGTGGAGAAGTGAGTAGAGAGTCCAAAATTTAAAATAACATTTTGTCAGCTTTTATTCTTTCAACACATTTTTATGGAGTGGTGCTTATTTTGTGCCAGGTACACAGCATCTTTTTCCTTGAGAAACACATTTCGCAGGCAGTGATTTGCAGGTGTCCCGGAAATTAGGGAAAGGGATAGGAATTCTGGATGCTTTTTGTTCTGGAATTGCTCATCGTGTTGCAAGAAGAAGAGATATAATAACAGATAAATGTGGCACAGTGTAACTTGGAGCATGGAAACAGCTTAAATATCTGTCAAAAGTGCAGTGAATTAATGTATTGGCATATTCCTACAGTGAAATACTCTTTAAGAATGGACTATCTTAAAAGCAATGTTGGATGAAAAAAAGCAAATTGCAAAAAATACATGTGATTTTGGCCGGGCGCGGTGGCTCACGCCTGTCATCCCAACACTTTGGGACATCGACGAGGGTGGATCACGAGTTCAGGAATTCGAGACCAGCTTGGCCAAGACCGTGAAACCCCGTCTCTACTAAAAATACACAAATTAGCCAGGCGCGGTGGCAGAGGCCTATAATCCCAGGTACTTGGGAGGCTGAGGCAGGAGAACCGCTTGAACCCTGGAGGCAGAGGTTGCAGTGAGCCGAGATCGCTGCATTCTAGCCTGGGCTACAGAGCAAGACTCCGTCTCAAAAAAATGTGACATTGATGTAATATTAATAACTATTAACATAAAATTATCCTCCCCGTAACAAAATTTGTTGGTACACAACTATGTAATAAAAATATAAAAGCATGTTGGGGAAGAATGCGTGCCAACTCCAGCATGGAGGAGACCCCTAGAAGAGAAGGATATTGGCTATATGAGTAATGTTTATTTTCTTAAAAAAAAAATCTTAGAAAGAAGCGGGAACATAGAGAGTTATGGGGAGGCTTTATAGAAGAGTTGACATTGAAGCTAAATTCTCGAAGGTGATAAGCAGGAGTTTAGTAGTAATATTTGAAAGACAATTCTTGAATACATGAGAATGAGAAATAAACTATGTGAAGTGTTTACACTTTTGATATTTAGTTTAAATATAGCAAAATTCACTTTTTCAGGGATATAAATTCTTTGAGTTTTACCAATGTGTAATGTAATCACAACCACAAGCAAGAAATAGAATTCCATCATCCCCCAAAACTTCTTTGTGCTGCTCTTTGTAGTCAATCCCTCCCTATATCCTGTAACCCTGGAAACCACTGATCTCTTTTCCATTCCTGTAGTTTTGTCTTTTTTTTTTTTTTTTTTTTTTTTTGAGGCAGAGTCTTGCTCTGTCACCCGGGCTGGAGTACAGTGGCCGGATCTCAGCTCACTGCAAGCTCCGCCTCCCGGGTTTTACACCATTCTCATATAAATAGAATCATACAGCATGTAGCTTTCTTCTGTCTGGCTTCTTTTTACTAGCATTAATGAATTTGATCTTCATCTGTATTGTTGAATGTATCAACAGTTTGCTCTTTTTGATTGCTGAGTAGTATTTCATTGCATGAATGTACCACAGATGGTTTATCCTTTTAACGGTTGTTGAAGGCCATTTGAGTTGTTTCTGATATACAGTTTCTTGATTCCAGGGACTGGGTTCATTGTTGTCATGTATAATGGGGATCTTCTGGGAATGGCTATTGTATTACATGTAATTAGTGCGTACAGTTATTTCCCCTGAGAAGCTAATATATAATCTGGTGTTACTGTGTAGAGCTAGGTAAAAACCTACCCAGCCAACTATATAAAAAAACACACATGTTGACAGTCTTTCAGAAGTTGCCCTTCAGCTTACTTACTGTAGTGAGTTCAATAGAAGAGACTCACTAAAGATGCCGGTTGATGATCAGCATGTGTGAACTTACATATATGTAGTGGAGGATTTAAATTTCTTATTCTTTGAGCACCTATGGATTTCCTAGTGTGGAATTATTCCTTATTTCTAAATATTTCCTAAATTCTCCTTGAAAGATTGACCTTTGCTTTCTGAGGTCTGAGTGGATCTTTACTGGCAGGCAGTGTCCCCATACATTTGATACACGATGACAAAATCACATCCCCAGTGAAGGAGCTCTGAACACTTGTAAGGATTCACAGTAATTCCAGATTCTGGTCTGTACTGTCAACACTCAAGTGTTTAATTTCCTCTTGTTTGTTTCTCATCAGGACCCTGAAAAGCTGATAGCTGGGGTACATAGATTGGGTGCTGAGTTCAGGCACAGAGTAAGGAAGCCTGTGGGTACATAAGCACTTATTAATGTATCCCTTGAATTCCAAAGTCAAATATGAACTCTTTGTTTATATTTATAGCCTTATTTATTTATTTAAAAAATCTCTAGTTTCTCATGGCTATATGAAAGCTCTCTTTCGAAGGCAGCTGTAAGAGTCAATAATATGCAAGATGGTAAGAAGAAGTGTAAATAAACATTTACAGATTGACGACCTTTTGGGTGCGGTTCAGAGTCAAGAAGGACAATCCCAACTGTAAAGACTGATGGCAGTATTGGGATTGAAGGTGTGCTATTGTCTAATCCTAGTGCTCTTGCTAGAATAGGCTGTGTTTTGAACTTAAAATTGTATCCGGTTGCTGAATGTGAGACTGCATGTCATCCCTGGTTTTAGTTCTTATAATCAGCATCACCCTCTGGCAAATGACACTAGAAAAAAGTATTAACTAACAATTCAACTAAACAAATAGTAAAATAAACAATAGGAATTTCCTTTGGATACATTCTTAAGTAAACATTATAAAGGTTATAAATCAAGGGATGTAAATGCCACATTTTGACTTTGTTAAGCTCTGTGCCACCTTGGAAAAAAGCCTACTTTATTTGTACCACAATTGTATCTCTTATAAAAGGGCAGAGGACCAAACATGTTGCTATTTATGATTTAAGATTCCCCCGGCAAGAAACGCTTTATGAACCCTAGACTTTGCTGTGATAGACCTCTTTCATTAATCATGCCAAATGCAATGATCGAGGCATCCACCATTTTCCCAATTAATTATAACACGCCCAAGCTTCATGTTTCCCGGTGCACTTTGAAGATTTTGAAAAAGTGGTCATTTCCTCAAAATAACCTAGTTTACAGCCTTTATTCATACAAGGTAATTTAGAGCATGCACTCATAACTTGTTTAGTAAGCATGTCCAAGCTAAGAAGTGTTGGCCCTGTGAAGCTCATCAGTCCAGTGACTTAACAGTAGTTCTTCCATTAATAGAAGATCACCAGCCGGGTGCGGTGGCTCACGCCTATAATCCCAGCACTTTGGGAAGCCAAGGTGGGCAGATCCCAAGGTCAGAAGATTGAGACCATCCTGGCTAACACGGTGAAACTCCATCTCTACTAAAAATACAAAAAAAAATTAGCTGGGCATGGTGGCAGGCACCTGCAGTCCCAGCTATTTGGGAGACTGAGGCAGGAGAATGGCCTGAACCCAGGAGGTAGAGCTTGCAGTGAGCCGAGATTGTGCCACTGCACTCCAGCCTAGGCAACAGAGCGAGACTCTGTCTTAAAAACAAAAAACAAAAAACAAAACAAAACAACACAACAAAAAACACACAAAAAAACAAGCAAGCGAAGGTCACCTTTGTGCTTTGTGCTATAACTAAATTGGTGCTGACTTAGTACCAAGACTGTGATTTCTAATGAAAATCAAACTATTGATGGAAAAAGAAAAAACAGAAAAAACAAAAAAAGAAGAGGCACTTTCCAAATGATCACCAGTTTCATAATCATGGATTAAGCCAGTGAAGCTTTTTCTCTTGCAGGCACTGTGCTTTAAAATGAGATTCTGTTTAAGAGTGTTACAGTAGCATAATATAAATCGGTGGCTATGGCTTTTTAAACTCTGGTTCTTTCTCCTGTAAAGCAGCATAAGTGAATGCCTTATCATAATGTCGGAATAATGACATCTTAAGGCCTGTGTGCTGCATTCACAAGCAAGGAGAGTCCCAGAACGAGGTTGACTCAGCAGTACCTGACCAGGCTGCTTAATGCACTGATGAATACCATTGCCCCTAGGAATTAAATATAGAGGTGCCTAGAGCTTGTGTAAAGTTCTCTGTGCCATTTGAAAAAGGTACTCAGAGAAAAGATGGGCTGATTTTTAATTTTCATGTTTTACTCATCGGTTTAAGTACATTTATGGTTTGCTTTGCAAAATGTCAACAGACATCCCAAGTGGTTAACATTTTTAAAAGACTGAATATTCTGTATTTACTCTAATATCATTTTTAAAATGTGGTCATCAATGCCTACAGGTTCATCTGTTAAGACAATCCATTCAAATGATTATTAAAAAAATAAACTCCATAACATTTTTTGTTATTGTCCCCATTGTCTTGAATTCTCATTGATTAGAATTCCAGCAAGATAGAAGTAAAGGTTTCATTTTAGTTTTGGTGCATTTAAGAAGGACTCCAAGTGAAATTTCCATCTATAAGATGGCTAAAGGATACTCTGAGAAGGAATTATCTGTTACCTACCAGTATTAGTGTTCATTATTATATTATACACACCATTATACATTTGTATATTATATACTCAATGATTGACACAGCACTTTCATATAAATTATCTCACAACTATCTTATAAGACAGATTGTTAAAGGCAATTATTATCTTTATTTTACGTTGAAAGATACAGAGGTTCAGAAATATTTAAAATAGCTGTCATTTTAAGGAGTATACTTAATGGCAAGTAGTATTCTAATAACTTTACATGTTTTAATTCGTTTGATCTACACAGCAGCTGCAGGAAGTGGATGGATAGTGTTATCATCATCCTCATTTTATAGATTAAACCACAAAAGTACAGAGAAGTCAAGTAGCCTGTCCAAAGGTGCACAGTGGGTAAATGGTAGAGTCAGATGGTGATACACCCAGTCTAATTCCAAATGGAAGTGCCTACTCATCACATCTCTCTGCTTATCCAAGGTTCAGCAACTTGCCTCAGGAAATTTGTCCATTAAGTATTGAATCCTGAATTAGAGCACGGGTCTCCTGACTTCCAGCAAAAATGCTTTTCCATCATGCATTTTGTTGTGACTTCTCTCATTATCTTTTGTTTTATCTCATGTTATGTTTTACTACATTGTATACTTCTCATCCTCCTCTTAATGGAATGTGAGTTTCCTCAGTGTCAAAAAGAGAGGATGATTCTTTTTATATGTGGACTTTCCCCTTCATACCTGAAAATTCTCCTAACACAAGAGGTAGGCTTTTAAAATGTGTTAAGTTGAATCAACACCGTAGAACTCTCTGAACACTTTAAGCCTAAAACTTACAATTGGGATTTTGGTGACATAAAAATAGTTGACAATGGGAATGGGACAGTAATTAAACTAAAAAAAGAAAGGAATGATGTAATAGGAAGGAGCAAGATAACAACAAAACAACAATGTTTATACAGCCCTTACTATGAGCTACACACTTTTCATGGATCAATATATTCAATCCTTACAACAATCTATTATTATCTCCATTTTGTGAATGGAAAGATAGGCACAGAGGTTATGTAATCAGTCCACAAATACATGTGTTTGTGGGCATATGTATGTAATACAGGGAGGAAAAAAAAGTGATATATATTGCTTGGTTTCTCCACCTCCCAAGCCAAGAATTTCCTGTGGTTTTCTGGGTGTACGTATTTGTTTGAGTTTTGTCAGGTAGTTTCTATTCTATATGCCCTATTCTACTGATTTTTCTTCCTCCAGTCTAGTCTCTGCATAACATCACAATTATTTTTCTAAAATACATATTTGATCCTGCTCCTCCTTGGTTTAGAATGTTTCTTGACTCCTGACCACTTACAAGTTATGTGACCTGCTACACCATAGCCCTGTTTTACATTTTTGTAATCATTTTTGCCTTTTCCCCGAGATCTTTCATTATGATTGTATTTAAACCCTCTTTCATCCCTGGGTGGACCGTGTACTTTAACTCTTTTGTGACTTTACCCAGGTTATTCGCTCTACCTGGAATGTTGTTCTGCTCAGTTTTACCTGGGGATTACACTCATCCTGCAGGATGAAATTCAAATGTATTTCTTTTTGGACTTTTTTATGATCCTGCAGATAGAATTAATATATAACCCTATTAATATATACATTTGGCCCTTGCACAACATGGGTTGGAACTGCACAGGTCCACTTATATGTGGATTTTCTTCTGCCTTTGCCACCCCTGAGATAGCAAGACCAATCCCTCCTCTTCCTTCTCCTCCTCAGCCTACTCAAGGTGAACACAATGAGGACAAAGACCTTTATTATGATCCATTTCCACTTAATAAATAGTATATTTTCTCTTCATTCTTAAGATTTTCTTTTTCTTTCTTCCTTTCTTCCTTTCTTTCTTTCTTTCTTTCTTTCTTTCTTTCTTTCTTTCTTTCTTTCTTTCTTTCTTTCTTTCTTTTTTTCTTCCTCCTCCTCCTCCTTCTTCTTCTTCTTCCTTCCTTCCTTCTTTCCTTCCTTCCTTTTTTCTTTTCTTTTCTCTTTTCTCCTTCTCCTCCTCCTCCTCCTCCTCCTCCTCCTCCTCCTCCTCCTCCTCCTTCTTCTTCTTCTTCTTCTTCTTCTTCTTCTTCTTCTTCTTCTTCT